>NC_139955.1:40631518-41231518 GCF_963454915.1 Gymnoscopelus microlampas
TGTTTATTTTTATTTTATTGCAAGCATTATTATGTGTTCAAAGTTTACATGTTTTTATTTGGCCAATGTGCATCATTCATTTATGACAATTTCTGGTCACAATTAGGGCTGCCAACTATCTGGAATTCAAATAAGCGACACTCAACCAGGCGTCCCTTATTTCCAAGAAAAAACGCCCAGAAAAAGATTTAAACATTCACTGTGTGTGTGTGTGTGCGTGCGTGCGTGCGTGCGTGCGTGCGTGCGTGCGTGCGTGCGTGCGTGTGTGTGTGTGTGTGTGTGTGTGTGTGTGTGTGAATATATGTATATGTATGTATGTACAGTTTTTGTGTTAACCTATTCAATCTGGGAACACATCTACAAATGTCCCCTAAATCCTAACAGTATTTGGAAAACCATATGTTGCTATAATATCAGTGGTTCTCAAACGTGTTCCATGTCAAGGACCCCCAAAATGATATGTATTTGGTCGCCAACCCCCATCTCAAAATGTTTAGTACCAGGGACCCCCCAGAAGCAAAGATTTGAGTTACAAATGTTCGCTTTAAAAATATATATATTCAAGGATTTGCACACATTTTCCTGGTTTAAAAAAAATAGCAGATCTACAAGCTCATAGCGCGGCACTCCGCACTCGTTTAACCCATTTAGACCTGAGGCCGATTCTAAAACACCTTTTAAATCCTGACCTACTGTAAGTTTTCTGAAAAAAAAACAAAAAACTAAAATTACAACAAATGTATGTTGCTATATACTGTACATAGATACAACAACAACCCCAAAAGGGGTTGTTGTTGCTAAAGGTATAGTTACAAATAGGGGTTCCCGCTCAAAACGGGTTAAGTGGTCAACAACTAAAGCCCGACCGATGCCAGATTTTTGGGTCCTATGCCGATACCAAATTTGGAGAGATATACAAGCTCATAGCGCGGCACTGAGTGCAAGCTATGAGCTTGTAGATCTGCTATTTTTTGAAAAATCTGTTAACATTTGTTCAAATCTTTGAATATGTATATATATATATATATTTTTTGTTTTTGTTTTTTTGTTAAAGCAAACATTTGTAACTGAAATACATGTCATTTTGGGGGTCCTTGTCATGAAAAAGTTTGAGAACCACTGATATTATAGCAACATTTTTTTCAAGCTTTTTCAAAAAACTGTTTGTAGAATCCCCAGAAGCAAAAATTTGAGTTAAAATGTTCGCTTAAAAAAAAAATATATATATTCAAAGATTTGCACACATTGTCACGATTTTTCAAAAAATAGCAGATATACAAGCTCATAGCGCTATGAGCTTGTAGATCTGCTATTTTTGAAAAATGTTTTGAAAAATCACTGTTACTTCAGGATGGCCCAGAATGATGTCATGGACATGACCTTTGACATTGAACTTGTTTGCAAACAGTTTTTATTTTTTTATACCTTACATGAATTCTACTGCGGTTCTCCAAGTGGGGTCCCGGGATCCCCAGGGGTCCTTGAGGTGGTTCCAGGTGGTCCCCAGCTAAATATAATATAGCATGAAAATCTGTTGTAACCACTTAAACCCCCAATCTAGGCTGTCCGAAAATAGCCGATCTAGAAGCTCACGATGTGACATATTTTTGAAGACTTTTGTATATTAAAGAGGTGGTGCCATGGTTTTGCACTTTTTCTGTTTTTCATGTGTCTATGAGGTTGATAGAACTTCATTAAGCCCCCTGGTGGTGTTTTTATGGTGTTTTATGTCTTCTCTGACTATTTTGAGTTTCTACCTGGAGGCTGAAACCTTGAATCCAGAGTTTTTACTTTTTACTGTGATCACGCTGTTATGTTTATTTTTCATCATCACTTTCGCTTCCTGACTCCTTCAGACTCACTGGTTTCCGGTTTCATGACGCAGATTCCGTTTCCGGTTCTCATTTTTTCCCCCGGTCATTTTCGGCCAGAATAGGGAAAAACACGTTTTTTCACACGGTATAAAACACGAACGGAGAGGTCTACTTCTACTCTCTTTGGTCTGGGTGACGATCAGTCATCGTAGTCGTGTATCACATCGTAATTTAGCCGATCAACGATTGTCGAAAATGTCACATCCGGTTTATGACCGCATGTGACGTGATCCTGTTTGGGAGGGGGCGAGTGAGTCAGCGAGGTGATCAATGTGGCGATTTGCTACTGTCGTATGTATTTAAAACTGCATTTAGACAAGCTATTTGAAAACTAAATTACAAAATAGCACAAAAAAAAAACGAAAATTGCTGGCACTGGGGGAGTACTTTATGAAAATACTCTGGCACTGAGAGAGTTAATGAACTGGATGCATGTCCACATAAAAACATAATTTTAACAATTTCTGTACACTTTTTTGAAAAAAAATCTTCCTCCTAGTATAACCATAATACCTGATGATATGTTTTAGGGTGGGGGGGGAATCACTTAAAATCACGGCACCCCGTCTTTAATAATAATTAATGACTGAACATTTTTAACAACACTATTCCTCTCATAAGGGGGTCCCCGACACAAAATATTTTCAGATGACGGTCTGTGGCCAAATATATATCAAATTGGTGGTCCTTGACATGAAAATGTAAAAAAAAACATTGCTGTATATTCTCAAAGTGAGGTCCAGGGACCCCCTGGGTTCTTCGAGGGGGTTTCAAATGGACCCCTTACTAGGTCTGAAACTCTGAGAGTTTACGCATGGAACCAAATGGACCCATACACGTCTGTAACTCTGAGAGCGGTTCCATGTGTACTATCAGAGTTATTGAAATTTTTGCCACCAGCTCAGTGACCGTTGTGGTCAACAGTCAGGTCCGTCCTGAGATTGGGAGGTCAGGGGGTTCGATTCCCCGGGCCGGGTCATACCAAACAGGAGATATGCTCCTTGCCCCTTTATGGGCCACATGGCTCAGCAAGGCTTACTCAACCCATTAAGACCTGGAACGCTTCTGTGTCACTTTTTTGATTTGAGCTAAAAAAGCATTATTTTACACTTTGGCTATTCAAAAATAGCAGATATACAAGCTCATAGCGCGGGACAGAGTGCCGCGCTATGAACTTGTAGATCTGCTATTTTTTTTTATCGTGAAAATGTGCAAATCTTTGAATATATATTGTCTTAAAGCGAACATTGTAACTCAAATCTTTGCTTCTGGGGGGTCCCTGGAACAAAACATTTTCAGATGGGGGTCCGCGGTTAATTACATATCATTTTGGGGGTCCTTGACATGAAAAAGTTTGAGAACCACTGATATAGAAACATAAGTTTTTTCAGAAAACTGTTGGGATTTAGAAGACACTTCTAGAATCGGCTTCAGGTCTTAATGGGTTAACCCATTCAATCCGGGAATGCACCTGTGTTATTTTGGATTTCTTTGGCTATTCAAAAATAGCAGATCTACAGTACAAGCGTTCAACGGCCAAATACATTATCATTTTGGGAGGTCCTTGACATGGAAAAGTTGGAGCACCACTGATACAGCAACACACTGTTAGGATTTAGACATTTTTTTAGATATGTATTTGGCCACGGACCCCCATCTCAATATGTTTTGTTCCAGGGACCCCCATAAAAGCAAAGATTTGAGTTACAAATGTTCACTTTAAAAGAATATATATATTCAAAGATTTGCACACATTTTCAATGGATTAATTGGAAAGAAGAAAAAGGAATTTTGAGAACCACTGGTTTAAAGTATTATATCCATCCATCCTATCCATACTCATTTACAGTGGTGGAAAGCAACGAAGTACATTTACTTGAGCACTGTACTTAAGTAAAATGTTGAGGTATTTGCACTTTACTTTAGTATTTCCAATACTTTTACTTCTACTCCACTACATCTTGGATCCAAATATTGTACTTTTACTCCACTACTAGTTAGTTACTAGTTACTTTGTAGATTTTGATTATTATTACAAAACATACATTAACCATTTCAGCCCTATATACATTTTGGCCATTTGAAAATAGCAGATCTACAAGCTCACAATGCGTCACAATGCGACGCATTGTGAGCTTGTAGATCTGCTATTTTCAAAATATTTGTATACATTGGATCAATTTTAATGAGACATTCTACATAATGAGTACTTTTACTTTTGGTATTTTAAGTACATGTTCAATGCCAATACTTTTGTACTTTTACTCAAGTACATTTTGAATTCCAGACTTTTACTTGTAACAGAGTATTTCTACACTGCAGTATTGATACTTTTACTTAAGTACAAAATGTGAGTACTTTTTCCACCACTGCTCATTGATCTGTATTGTAGGTGAATAGTTGCGTTTTGACCAAGCATACTGTCTTCTTTTGTTTTAGGACCCAGCGGGCATCTTTGAGCTGGTGGAGGTGGTGGGCAACGGGACCTATGGGCAGGTCTACAAGGTTGGTAGTTCAACTCCCCACAAAACAGCCTGTCTCTCAGAATTGACTGTCTTTTTATTCTGTCAGATTCGCTCTGTCACTGACTTCTGTTCCACCCCTTCTCTCTCTCGCTCTCGCTCTCTCTCTCTCTCGCTCTCTCTCTCTCTCTCTCACTCACTCACTCACTCACACACACACACACACACACACACACACACACACACACACACACACACACACACACACACACACACACACACACACACACACACACACACACACCTGTTCCATGACATAATTATCTTTATCCCTGTTATCCATTAACAAATGGTTGCCTAAGCAACAATAACAACGTGACACTCTCCTCTGTGTTTGTTTGTCTTTTTCACCTTTTCTGTTTTTCCTCCAGTAGCTGACCTTGGACTATTTGCTGAAATTGTTTCATTTCATTCAGTGTTGTGTGAAAAACATATAATATATATATATATATATATATATATATATATATATATATATATATATATATATATATATATATATATATATATATATATATATATATATATAGGAGCACCTAGCAGCGCTCTTATAAATATGTAATCTCATTGTTTTCACTCCGTTTGTTGTTGCTGCTGCACCAAAGCAACAGTGGGACAGACCAAGCGTATAATGTGCTTGCCAATGCGTTTTAACCCTTTAAGACATTAAGACCTTGAACGCATCTGTGTCACTTCTTGATTTTAGCTAAAAAGCATTATTTTACACTTTGGCTATTCTAAAAAAAAAAGGATGTACAAGCTCATAGCGCGGCACCGAGTGCCGCGCTATGAGCTTGTAGATCTGCTATTTTTGAAAAATCGTGAAAATGTGTCAAAATCTTTGAATATATATTGTTTTAAAGCGAACATTTTTAGCTCCAATCTTTGCCTCTGGGGGTCCCTGGAACAAAACATTTTGAGATGGGGGTCAGCGGCCAAATACGTATAAGTTTGGGGGTCCTTGACATGAAAAGGTTTGAACACCACTGACGTTTTTTTCAGAATACTGTTGGGATTTAGAAGACATTTGTAGAATTGGCTTCAGGTCTTAATGGGTTAAGACCCGGAACGCATCAGTGTCATTTTAAGATTTCTTTGAGCTATTCAAAAATAGCAGATATACAAGCAATACGGGCTTGTAGATGTGCTATTTTTGAAAATTCTTGAACATTTTGTGCAAATCTTTGAATATTTTCAAAGCGAACATTTGTAACTCAAATCTTTTCTTCTGGGGGATTCTACAAATGTCTTCTAAATCCTTTTGAAAAAGGTATTTTGCTATATCAGTGGTTCTCAAACTTCTTCATGTCAAGGACCACCCAAAATTATACGTATCTGTCTGCCGACCCCCATCTAAAAACATTTTGTTCCAGGGACCCCCCCAGAAGCAAAGATTTGAGTTAAAAATTCACGATTTCTCTAAAATAGCAGATCTACAAGCTCATAGTGCGGCACTCGTTGCCGCGCTATGAGCCCGATGGTCAAAAGCCACACAATATTCCCAAGATTTTCATATACTAAAAAGAGACAAATCAGGAGAAAATCTACTTCATTATCGACCTTTCTCTGTCCCAGCAACTCGTGGGATCTACCACCAGTAAACATCGGACATTGGCGAGATCAGACGGCACCCACTTAGGAGACCATTTGGAGGATTTTTATAAAATGTTCCCCCCTCTAGTGGCTCCAATTGGGATAGCTTATCCTGTGCCCGGTTCTCCTCAGTGGCTGGAGCAATTGATCTGACTTTGCACACAGCCATTGACCATTACCATCTGAATGCAACTGCGCTATGAGCTTGTAGATCTGCTATTTTTGAAAAATCGTGAAAATGTGTCAAAATCTTTGAATATATATTGTTTTAAAGCGAACATTTTTAGCTCCAATCTTTGCCTCTGGGGGTCCCTGGAACAAAACATTTTGAGATGGGGGTCAGCGGCCAAATACGTATAAGTTTGGGGGTCCTTGACATGAAAAGGTTTGAACACCACTGACGTTTTTTTCAGAATACTGTTGGGATTTAGAAGACATTTGTAGAATTGGCTTCAGGTCTTAATGGGTTAAGACCCGGAACGCATCAGTGTCATTTTAAGATTTCTTTGAGCTATTCAAAAATAGCAGATATACAAGCAATACGGGCTTGTAGATGTGCTATTTTTGAAAATTCTTGAACATTTTGTGCAAATCTTTGAATATTTTCAAAGCGAACATTTGTAACTCAAATCTTTTCTTCTGGGGGATTCTACAAATGTCTTCTAAATCCTTTTGAAAAAGGTATTTTGCTATATCAGTGGTTCTCAAACTTCTTCATGTCAAGGACCACCCAAAATGATACGTATCTGTCTGCCGACCCCCATCTAAAAACATTTTGTTCCAGGGACCCCCCCAGAAGCAAAGATTTGAGTTAAAAATTCACGATTTCTCTAAAATAGCAGATCTACAAGCTCATAGTGCGGCACTCGTTGCCGCGCTATGAGCCCGATGGTCAAAAGCCACACAATATTCCCAAGATTTTCATATACTAAAAAGAGACAAATCAGGAGAAAATCTACTTCATTATCGACCTTTCTCTGTCCCAGCAACTCGTGGGATCTACCACCAGTAAACATCGGACATTGGCGAGATCAGACGGCACCCACTTAGGAGACCATTTGGAGGATTTTTATAAAATGTTCCCCCCTCTAGTGGCTCCAATTGGGATAGCTTATCCTGTGCCCGGTTCTCCTCAGTGGCTGGAGCAATTGATCTGACTTTGCACACAGCCATTGACCATTACCATCTGAATGCAACTGCGAAGCGCGTTTTTCAATTTCATTAAGTGCTTGCGTCGAATCTACAGCCCCACTGCGTTACACTGTTGCACACACAGAACGTGCTTTGACCAACGTAGGTGTGTCTGTGTGTGTGTGCAGTTGGGGCAGTGTGGGCCACTGTGCAGAATTATTTTTGAGGGGCAGAAAGCCAAACTGAAGGGCAACGACCATGGCCTTCATGACCTCCGTGAAATTCCTGCCCTGGTCCCAAAGGAGAGCGGTCCCCGGTGTAAAGTTGGTCAGATCCAACCAATATGCCCATATATAGGCATGTGTATTTATGAAATCAGGGGCATGAAATGGACACAGACAGACAGACAGGCGTGCACAACAGATACTCTGACACTGGATATGTTGTATTTTCTGTCTGCACCAAATCTCTGCACCACCAAATAGCCAGTTCATCTGATCTTGTTCCCCCAAAATTCGGCTCAAACATGGGACAAAATGTATTCTACTATGCTGCCACCAAAATGTGGATTGATAGATTGAATACTTTATCAGACAGAAATGTAAACAGCACGAGGTACAGTCAAATACTTGAGCTAAAAGGATATTAAACACAAAAAAGTCCTGGGGGACTTGTTTCCATTGTGGTCCTATTCAATTCATCAACATAGAATTAAAATAACACCAAAATACAATATCATCTACAAATATAAAACAAAAAATTGATAAAGAAAAAAACTAAGCAGTGAATGCCAACATTTTCTATGGGGGAAGTGAGTTTACCTCCTTCTTTGGCCTCCTGAGAGATGGATTTTTAGGCCTGATTTGAAGGGAGCCAGAGATGCACATTCTTTGGTGGCAGTGCAGTAGAAAGAGAATTTAGCCATGTTATCCATTATCTTGCTGTAACTATGGTCCAGTAGGTCCCTACTGGCCTACCAGGATGCTCTAGTAGGCTGTTCTCAGTCATTATATGGGTAAAATGTTTTTAACGCATGTGCTGTCAAGGGGCGTAGTCAAATTGAAATACAGCACAAAACCCAAATCCAGCACCTGTCTCGGCGGCTTGCCTCGCTAATCATCGGCACCACCGACGAGCTAAGGCGAGCAAGTTGCCGTGCCGAACGTTGCGAAGTTCGCTTTTGCCGATTCAGCGCCGTCCGAGTTACGTATGTCCCGATAGGCACAGAATCGTCAATCATATTTTGGGAAAAGTTCGTCCCAACTGCCAATCAAAGTGACTACTGGCCAATCACAGCGCGTCTTTTCCCACCCATCACAGTGCGTCTTTTCCAAGACTTACGTTACGGCCGAGTCTACCAAAGCGTCCTGTTAGACCGCACATGCGGTAACATTGAATCACCCATAGAATGGCTACCAGCCTCCTGATAGGCCAGTAGGGACCTACTGGACCATAGCTATGGGATGCATAGCGCGAAGAGAGCGGTCGAGGACAGCAGAACTCCAAGCTCACATCCGATGTGAGCTTGTATGTCAGCTGTTCTCGGTGCAGTACCGTTGCGAGGTGAAGTATACAGTGGGGCAAAAAAGTATTTAGTCAGCCACCATTGTGCAAGTTCTCCCACTTAAAAAGATGAGAGAGGCCTGTAATTTTCATCATAGTTATACCTCAACTATGAGAGACAAATTGAGGAAAAAAAATCCAGAAAATCACATTGTCTGATTTTTAAAGAATTTATTTGCAAATTATAAGGAAAATAAGTATTTGGTCAATAACAAAAGTTCATCTCAATACTTTGTTATATACCCTTTGTTGGCAATGACAGAGGTCAAACGTTTTCTGTAAGTCTTCACAAGGTTACCACACACTGTTGCTGGTATGTTGGCCCATTCCTCCATGCAGATCTCCTCTAGAGCAGTGATGTTTCGGGGCTGCCGCTGGGCAACATGGACTTTCAACTCCCTCCAAAGATTTTCTATAGGGTTGAGATCTGGAGACTGGCTAGGCCACTCCAGGACCTTGAAATGCTTCTTACGAATCCACTCCTTCGTTGCCCGGGTGGTGTGTTTGGGATCATTGTCATGCTGAAAGACCCAGCCACGTTTCATCTTCAATGCCCTCGCTGATGGAAGGAGGTTTTCACTCAAAATCTCACAATACATGGCCCCATTCATTATTCCCTTTACACGGATCAGTCGTCCTGGTCCCTTTGTAGAAAAACAGCCCCAAAGCATTATGTTTCCACCCCCATGCTTCACAGAGGTATGGTGTTCTTTGGTTGAAACTCAGCATTCTTCCTCCTCCAAACACGAGAAGTTGAGTTTCTACCAAAAAGTTCTATTTTGGTTTCATCTGACCATATGACATTCTCCCAATCCTCTTCTGGATCATCCAAATGCTCTCTAGCAAACCTCAGACGGGCCTGGACATGTACTGGCTTAAGCAGGGGGACACGTCTGGCACTACAGGATTTGAGTCCATGGCGGCGTAGTGTGTTACTGATGGTAGCCTTTGTTACTTTGGTCTCAGCTCTCTGCAGGTCATTCACTAGGTTCCCCCCGTGTGGTTCTGGGCCAACATACCAGCAACAGTGTGTGGTAACCTTGTGAAGACTTACAGAAAACATTTGACCTCTGTCATTGCCAACAAAGGGTATATAACAAAGTATTGAGATGAACTTTTGTTATTGACCAAATACTTATTTTCCTTATAATTTGCAAATAAATTCTTTAAAAATCAGACAATGTGATTTTCTGGATTTTTTCCCCTCATTTTGTCTCTCATAGTTGAGGTATAACTATGATGAAAATTACAGGCCTCTCTCATCTTTTTAAGTGGGAGAACTTGCACAATGGTGGCTGACTAAATACTTTTTTGCCCCACTGTATATGTCTCGCTATGAGTGCCTCAACCAGCCACAAGAGGAGGTTGAATGAACAGAGAACAACAGATTTGGTGATTTGTTAGTTAGGGAATTGATTACATGAAACCAGCACCTGCACAGTCTCTATGTTTGTAAACCAAACATCTATTCTATTGTCCAAAATGTAACAGAGGGCATCCGCCACTACATTCATGACCCCTAAGTTGATACTGTAGCTACAATGTCCAGTCAAATTTTAATAAGTCCGACCGAAAACCCCGGGTGGCGGGACTGGCGGCTCCCCACCCAGCTCACCGGGAGTGCGCGCGTAAAGCCCCACGCCGTATCGATCCAGTGTGACCCAAGACCGACCTCCCCAACCGGCCCATATGTCATAAGGAAAAGGGGCCCCTGTTTTTGGCACTGCTATACCCGCACCCGTTGCCCATTACCCGTGAATTTCTGCCCATTACCGTGAATTAGGGATAAGGGAGCTGGCACTGTCCCTAAACGCTATTTTGCGGCCGCTATACCCCGCTATTCATTATGCCAACTCTACTATTTGCGCCTGGAGGTGTGACCGTGGGCGTGTTGTTGCATTATCCCCAAAATTGCTATTTTACCCACACACGTTAGGGACAGCGCATAATGGAACCTAAAACCACCCGCAATGCCAACTTGGTTTGGTAGGGCGCGCCTGCAATGGACAGACGTACAGGGCACGCAGCTGCACAACATTCGAGGTCTCCCTCTCTCCTAATTCTCAACAAATCTCTGTGATTATAATGTTCCTATAAACAGCGGAAGTGAGAGTGTCAATTCCTTGTGTCAATTGTGTTTATATAATATGATAGTCAAAGAAGACAATCTGTGCGGCACGCAATGCAATGCGCTCCAAATTACACACTCAAGTATTCATCATTACACAGGAAATAATGAACTGATTACAAAAATATTTAATTCTCTCTAATCAGTAATATGTAGGTGATACGTACAGTATGTCTCAAATGTGGTTTTATTGAAAGGTAATCAAAGGCTAGAGCTTAAAAAGCAAACGTTGGGTGTGTGATCTGCAGCGAGAGGAGCTGTTTTGCCAGAATTTGCAGACAGCCGTTGTTTTGGCCTTGCCTGTTATGTTAGCGTCAGTAAATGTGTAGCGCTTTGACATGTTTATTCTCTATGTTGACAATTTGTTCTTTTATCTGTGCCCATATGACACAACAGATATAACTAAACTGCCACATAGGTGTTTGATTTATGTTAAACTCAGAGACCTTTTATTTGTGTTATTTATTTCAGACCACACATATACAGTAACACCTATTATCACCCCCTGTAACTCCTGTATGCTGGACTCATTTCATCTAGTAAATAACTCTCTGGTATAAAGGACTCTCTGACAGGAATCGTTTCCATAGATAGCATATCAACCCTTAATTAAGAGGCACTTAAAAAAGTTGCTTTTTTTCCTTAGCTTTTTATGTCATGGTAAAATCTTCATCCCACATCAAGTACATTTACATTAACAGTAAAATTAACAGTAAAAGACACAAGTACAAAGTACATAAAGAGAGAGAGATTTATTGACATTCATTTCAAACCCAACGTGAAATTGGCTGTTTTTTTCCTTAAATGTATAAAATAAAGAATAAATGTATGCTTTGAAAAATGGTCATAAATAATTTTAACATACACGGTACATCATTATCAGACCTAGATGTACCCTTCAACTTCTTGTTTGTGACTGGCTAGTGGCTATCACAGGTTTTCTAGCATTTGTAGAAATATTGGGCCTTAAATGTTTTTTTTTTAAGTAAACAAACAATAGAAAAAAGAACATTGTAAATGACATTTGAAAAAAAAAATCCTTCCCCCCCCCTTTTTTTTAAATTCCTTTATTCCTTACTTTTATATACATTTGTTTGGTGCCGTTTTTTTTTTTTTCTCCCTTCCCTAAGGTATGTCCCCCCCCTCCCCCACAGTTGAAAAAAGTTGGATTTAAGCGGTTAATTAAATGAAAACAGGTAGACAACACGTAGACCAGGGTTTAACCTATTAAGTCCTGAGGCCCATTCTACAAATGTCTTCTAAATCAGTAGTTCTCAAACTGTTTTGTGCCAAGGTCCCCCCAAAATGATATGTATTTGGCTGCGGACCCCCCATCTCAAAATGTTTTGTGCCAGGGACCCCCCCCAAAAGAGAGGGTTTATGTTCTAAATTATTTAAACATGTTTTCAAACATGTTTTTTTTTAATGGGTTTAAGTGGGTAATCAATGAAAACATGTAGACCAGGGTTGACGTGGTTAGTTAATTGAAAATAGGTAGACCAGACCGAACATTCATGACAACAAAAAAAAAAAGTCCCTCTCTCTACAAACACACAACCAAACCATATGGATTATGAATGTTAAATAAGACGGGGGTAGGAGTAAATACGATTTTGCTTCTTCCTACTCCTTTTTGAACATGTTGGGGATGATCAATGATCGCAGTTTTTAAGTATTTTTTTGTTTTTTACCTCTTTTTTTATGTTATATTGTGGCTTTCATTGTTATTAGTTTTTGTTTTATTTTAACTGCAAGTTCAAAATAAAGATTACAAATCAAATCAAAACCACCCAGTGGGGTTAAATGAAAACAGGTACACCAGGGTTGAAGAGGTTAATTCATCTGCGTGTGTGAGATGTTTCTCAGAGGTGCACCTGTCCTGCAAACTGAATTATTAACCATCAAATCTCTCAAAGCAGACTGTAGTGACGATCTCGTCCATCCAGGTAACCATCGCTTTGACGTTGACGTACGCAGAAGGACTTCTCGACCAACCGCCTAAGTAGCTTCCATACAGCGTCCAGGAGGCATCGTCATTATCGCACATCAGAGGTCCTCCCCAGTCCCTCTGAAACAAGAAGCAGTTGTGTTTTTCATTGTGTGTTATTATGTGTAATTCATTGTGTGTTATTATGTGTAAATATCATGTGATGTTTTCATCTCTGTGTCACTCACCATCCAGGGATAGGACTCTGAGCGTCCAGTACAGAACGTAGTGCTGTTGATCCATTTGTCGGGGGCCCAGAAGCAGTCACCACAACTTACAGGCCAGTCACGTCTGCACTGATCATTGGTGATGATGGTGGAAGAAGTCTCACGGAGCCGGTTAGTGTCATCTGGGGGAACTGGGGAAAAACACACAGGATTCAAAGTTGAGGACTTTGTACACAGTCATTTATTAATACAGTGGAAAATTGTAATCCATTACAAAATACATATTTAACCACTTTTTAACCCCTATTTTTGGCATGTCATTATAGGAAAAAAATACGTATTTATTTATTGTTCACACATTTTCAAAAATAGTGATCCACAAGCTCACAACATGCTGTGATGTGAGCTTGTAGATCATCTATTTCCACTCTGAATATAATATTGAGATTATGAATTGCCAGTGCAAGTCTCTAGGCAGAAGTACAGGAAGTCCCGCCCTAAAGCCCTCAAGGAAGTTACGTTAATGCTGTGCAGATCTGTGTACATGCCAGGAAATGAAAACTGTGCTGTGATTGGTCAATGAAAGAGCGCTTCCAGGGGAAGTACATAATGTGACCAATCAAATTCCTTGTTAACCTGTATGAATGTGTGTTTATATTGTTTCCTCACCAATATGGGTCCCCCCCCATCCAGTGACCATGCACGTCTTGCCAACAGGGGGGAAGTCACCAGCCTCAGGGACACACACAGGCTTAACATTCTTGTTAATCTTCGCAGGTTCCCACAGTTTGGCCAACACCATGTCATACTGAGGAAAGTTGGATTTGGTCGCTTTGGGGTGCCTGAAGACCTATCAGAGAAATGTTGTTTAGATTAACCACATAATCCCTGTTTACATAAAAGAAAACATTTAAAAGCTCAGATTGTAGATTTATGTTCAAAAGAGCTGTAAATCTGTCTAGAGAGATTACTGTGAACATAGTGTTAGTTATGTAATATGTTCTGACACATGTTTGATGTTCATACTGTACCTTTTCAATCCCGATCTTCTGTTGAGTGTTTTCAGTGGTAGAGGAACGGTCGTGAGCTCCCAGCACCACATAGTCAAAGCTTTGACTGGAGAAGACAACAGAAACAAATTATTATTTCACTTTAATTCCATTATCAATAAGTAACTACATTAACATTTGTCCATAAGTAGCAGAGCTACTGGTTGGTTGTTAAATTTTACATATTTATCCACTTTAGTCCTACATACTTAGTTGTACAACGAATTGCGAAAATAGCAGATCTACAAGATCAAACGCGTTATTGTAGCACATTGTGAACTTGTAGATCTGCTGTTTTCGCTATTCGTTTGAATGTTTTTGTCCATTTTGTGACATCTTGAACCTATTGACTAATGACCAGAATAGTGAGGCCAGGTTGAAAGAGATGAAGAGACAGAGTGTGTGATAATAAACTGTGTTTACTTATATATATGTCATGGATATGTATGTTTGTATTACCTGGTCCGTAATCTGGCGGTTGCAACAAAATACGGATGAATCAGTACACCACCACCAAGAAATCCGTATCTATCACTCTGAAAGATAAAAGGTAAAGTGTGAATCAAATGCAAACATATTGTGAGCTTGTAGTTCGGCTCTTTTTGCCATGTGACACCGTCGTACAATGGAGCATGAATGAAGCACTTCTCCAAGATATGACCTTGTTCTATTGGACCCTGAAGGGGTCCCCAGCCAAATGTGTTACTATAGTATGTGTCACTTCCTAGTGTCCTTGAGCACGACACTGAACCCCTAACTGTTAGGGGTTCAGTGTCTTGCTCAAGGACACCTCAAAACTCAGCCAGGAGGAGCCGGGGATTGAACCGGAAACCTTGTGATTCCAAGACGACCGCTGTACCTCCTGAGCCAATGCTGACCTGTTGCATAATGTATATGTATATTTATAATGTATATTCATATGTATAATGTATATTTACATAGACAGCCACCATCCAGGGCCAGGAATGTGGAACAGCCTCTTCACCGTTGATGATTAAAGGTACAACTGCAGGCCGAGTACCACACTCTTCATCTCTCATCTCTACACATGAAAAAACACACCATACAATTAAATAGCTTACATTTAATGAGACACACACACACACACACACACACACACACACACGGCATGCTTCAATGGACTTTAAAACATGAACACACCTTTCATGGCAGAGGTGATGAACTTCTTGCTGGATGTCCAGTAGACGGTGGGCGTGTCTGGAACGCCACAAACTTCAGGAGCTCTAATGATGAATCCGGCCATAAGCCAATCACGGCCTTGTTTTACCATGAGGGAAGCACCTCTGTCTCCCTGATAAGACACAAGTAAGCATTGTTCACTGTCCAGCGCTCAGTTACTGTTAAGGCACACTGTCAAATATTTACAATGTAAAGTCTTAACAATTTATTTTATTTTTCTACTTCTAATTTATTTCCAGGAAGAGAGAAAGGCTGTAGTAATTTTCTGTTAGCTTGGAATCCCCATCGATGATGTCATTGGCAGGCAGGTTCCTGAGCTGTCTACGGCCCAGATGAGGTTGAAAGTGGGTAAAGTGCTACATTAAGATTTGAATGGGATTTGAATGGCATTCTTACTATGCATGCGTCCTGGCCTCCTTTCACGTTTTCTGCACAGATCATGTTGTCATCTACCCTTCCGCCCCAGATCCGGTTACAATGGTCATGGTCAGTTACCTTAACGTCGACACCTTGAAGAGCTGTGCGGAATGGTAGTGGTTCTATAGATACAAACAAACAAACAACAGAATCGTTATTAGTGTGAGTATAAGGTTCTGACTGCAAGATTAACAACTTAAATCCTGCGTCCCTATTTTGGGCATGTTGTTATGGCAAAAACGTTTTCAGGAAATAATAGATCTACAAGCACACATTGTGCTTGTAGATAAAGTGGACACAGTGTTTACAAGAGGCGGCTTGTAAGGCAAGGGTTAAATACTAATGTCCATTTGGCTACATTTGATCATTTGGTCCCCAGGGTGCCATTTTGGGGTCCCGTGCTTACCTTCTCCGACAAGGCCCCAGCCATAGACGATAGCCTCCGTACCAGTCGGAAACACACTGCCGTCGTCTGCCAGGCAAGCAGGTTGGATGTTCCAAGTGAAGTCGACGGGTGAGTCCATTTTCAGCAGAGCTTGGTCGTTACCCCACGGCCCGCTATAGGAAGATCAGAATAATCCAATATTAGTTATTAATAACATAGTTAACATAGTTATTAATAACACTAGAATAATCAACGTTGATTTTGGTCAGTCATGAACATCCTTACATTGGAGAGCACTTTTGGTTGATCCTGAAATCAATAACGCCTCTCCTCACACCTCCCACATCATCCAAGTTGGTCCGTCCAAGCTGGACTCTCAAGGTCATTGGGTCGACGTCTCTGGAGGAGAGAAATATCCCATTTAGTCATATGCTATATTCCTTGTCTTCCTTTGGTTTCGTATTTTTGACTGTAACAGTTCTCAAAGATGCCTCTCGCTCTCCCCCCCTCTCTCTCTCCCTATATCCCTCTCTGTCTCCGCCCCCTCTCTGTCTCTCTGCCGCTCGCTCACAAAAGTCTTGCATGTGCACAGAATGACAGGCTAACGACACAAACACAGGGAGGAGGACCCTAGACCCCGATCTCTCAGGAGAATCGCCCCTGGTGTAATAATATGAATGAACTTACTTTAGGCATTGTTTGGGAAGGTAAACATGTTGTTCGTCCACGAGAGTACCACCGCAGATATGATGTTCAGATTCTCGGCGAATGCTGACAGCAGACGGAAGTTTAGCTGGAGTTCCTCCAAGAATATCAGGTTCCTGATGGGTAGGTACACCTGCCATCGCCGCACACACTGGAACAGGGATCAGAGATATGATTAAACACTAAAGACCTATACGTATAGGCTGCTCGGCTATACAAAACATGGCATCTAAAAAAGAATTAGCCTAATGTTGTAAGAAGTGTTAAATATGTCTATATTCTGATAGTAGCCTAATCATTGCTGTACAGTAAAAGGGGTCTCCCAGTCTCAACAGGAGAGAGAACTCATACAGGATAAACATGTGAAATAGGAAGTGATGCACCCAAAATTGGAACTGGAATATTATAAGATTTGAAGTTATAATAAATTGCACAAAAATAACAACATTATGAAATTTGTCTTACCATAGAGCGCAATGATCAGAATGATGTAAGGACGGAGCCACCATTTCTGGAGGCTTATGTCAGCCATCGTGGCACAGAGGCCGCAGAGATCTGAAATAAGAAGGACACGTTGATCACAGCAGTGCCAGGACGAAACCTATGACCTTCATGGAATATAGGCTGCCCTAGCGTGTCTGACATCTGGTCTAGAGGGGCGGGTTCAAAATCTCCGGAGAAAAATTATGTGAGATCCCATTGGTTCACCGGGATCTGTCCGTCAGCCACCATGCCCCTCCTCCTCCCCCAATGTGCAGCATTGAGAGCCCTGATGTCACAACATTTGGAGCGACGCCCACTGCACTCTGGTTGGTTGGGGAAATGAAACGCTTCCTATTCCAGGAATGTCAACAGGGCGTTACTATGGATCCCACGCCAGCTCTTGGCAAACCCGCTGTGATTGGTCAGTAGTCGCTGTGATTGACAGTTATCGTTTTTGCAACTATGCCTGAACCTAACCTTAACCCTAACCTCAGTAAAACTATGCCTGCCAGGGAGCCAATCAGAAGGCGGGTCTATATCCTGGAGCGTTGGTGGGATCCATAATCAGGCGTCAACAGGCTGGTCCAGGCTCTTATTTTTTAGCAAAACTAAAAACTAAAATCCTGGAGATTGAGGCTACATGGAATAAAACATAAACATAAAACACAAGAACACATTTAGTAATCAAACCTGATTGAAGACTCGCTCTGATGGTATCCAAGCAGGAAGTAAATCCAGATGCGCCTTGGCAGTCTAGGGGAGGGAGAATCACTGGAGAACTAATCCGTGGAAAGAATACGTGGGATCTGTACTGCTTCTCTCTGAAGAAGTGGTTGACGTCTCTGGTATCACCGTTGGATCAGAAAGAAAGAACTTGTGGTTTGTGTTGCCTTAAATACCCTTGGCTGCACTGCTAGTGTCATTAGGGTGATGTCAGTCATATCCATATATGGATCCCCCGATATCATTCATGCCCAAAGATAGGGTCTATGGATGTTTCGGTTAGCTCCATATATGGGGCTCCAGGAGGGGGTCTATGATGTCAGAGCTTGGTATGTCAGTTTATCTCCATATATACAACAACGACGATATGTCATAGATGACTGACGTCATCGACTAGCCAGATGAAGATCCACATGGAAGCAACCCTGGCATTTTATGCCCATATTAGGAGATCCCTGATGTCATACATATATGCCTATGTTGGATGTAGATTTCTGCCCGACAGCGACGACTGTAGCCAGATGAAGATCCACATGGAAGCAACGCTGTTATTATACCCCCCCCCCCTTACACCACGGCACAGAAGAAGTCGCAGGTGTCTAGAAGATGGTGTTGTTGTGAATGTAAACTGTTTGATGTGTTTGTAAATGTATGGGTTCATGTGGAGGATTGCTAATTGATATAAAAATATTTTCGGCACCCGAAATAATAACTTAAGGGACAGTCCGCTACAGTTTGTTTGGGGGGAACCTAATCACGCAAACCGCTGGACAGATCAGCACCTAATAATAATAATAATAATAATACATTTTATTTATAACGCACTTTACTTTCTCACGAATCTCAGAGTGCTACAGATTAAAAGCAGAGCATAAAAGCACCATAGGCAACAAAACAATTTGAATGGACAAAAAAATGTATTGTTTGTGCACACACTGGCAGTGGGCCAAGAAGTACCTCCACTCTGTGACCTCCTTCTCCACTCTGCGGGGCAGTGGGACTAGACTACTCGGTCTTAGTCGGTCATAGTGTTGTTGTTAAGATAGATCGGGGCTGAGGCAACGATCGGCTCCTGAATTCTTACCTTTTTCTGTATCGTATCAAAAAACAAGAAAGTTAGCCCCGGTATTCTACAGATGTCTGTATAGTTCTGATGGTCTGGAAAAAAGTAATCGATGGGTTGAAACAACCTTTTAAAGAAGTTTTGTTTCTGATCATTCATGATCAGTAACGTCAACATGGAGGCACGTTCCTGATTATATTTAGCCCGTCTGCTCCACTCAAAGCCAGGCAGAACTAAAAAGAAAGTTTCAATGTTGTTGAAGACATGATTCCTATATCTACTACTTTTCATCATAGTGAGCTACAATAGTTGAGAGTTGTCGTCTTATGCTGCAGCAAAATGTATACATTAATATTGAAGAAAAATGTATTAAAGTAATGCAAAAGTCGGCTAACTAGACGTAAGTTACTTTTATAATGCAGTAACTACTGAAGTAATCAAGGTACTTGCCGCGCTATGAACTTATCTGCTATTTTTTTGCTTCTGGGGGGGTCCATGGAACAAAACATTTTGAGATGGGGGTCAGCAGCCAAATGCATATCTAACTAGAAAAAGTGCTCCTCGGAGCACAAGTCTCCGCCAGGTCAGGTAGGTTATTATGGCCTCCTGGTGGCGCTATAATAGGCCAATGTGAAAAGGATGCCATTTATTCCTAGGCCTTGCACGGCAATCGGACACTGCATGCATGATTTGAGGCATTTTGTTCTAAAAATGTGTTTTGCTAAATTTGACCTGCTGGTGGCGCTATTTCAGGCCAATGTTAAAAGGGTGGAATTTGTTCCTCAACATAGTGTGAATGTGCGTTCAAAGTTTCACCGTAATCGGACGCTGCATTCATGATTTGCGGCATTTTGTTCAAAACGGGCCACTCCTGCAAACATTACATGTCAATGTTAGCCAATCAGGATGGCATATGAAAAATCAAACAGATCCGTCTTGATCACATGGCAAAGGTGTGTCCTTGGCCTCTAGAGAGTGTGCATACAAAGTTTTACACTGATCGGTGCAGTTATAGGTAAAAACACGAATCGGCCTGTTACAGCACCACCATGAGGCTGATTTGAACATTTTCAAATGGCATTTCTTCCTCGGCCTAATGGGAATGTGTGTGCAAAATTTCACGGAAATTGCATGCTGTGTTCATGATTTGAGGCATTTTGTTCGAAACAGAGTACTCCTGCAAACTTTGAAAGACAATTTTTGCCAATCAGGATGGAATATGAAAAATCTGGAATGAGACGTTTCTTTTAATGACTATAGAGATACTGTGTTTGGCCAAAATTTGTAGGAGTACTGTTCAAAAATGTGTTTTGCACAAATCGGCCTCCTGGTGGCGCTATAAAAGGCCCATGTGAAAAATTTGGAGCAGAGGTTCGGCTTTGGCATCCAGGGACTGTGTGTGCACAGTTTCGTTGCGATCAAGCCAACGGTGCCAGAGATTAGCTGTACAATACTGTGGGTGCCTCGGGGCTAAAGCACCCATTAGAAATGACGAGCACCCATCACAAACTCATCACAAAAAAAAAAAAAAAAAAAAACTCCGACATCTGCACTTCATGAAGTACATTTTTTGTACCAATACAAATTAACCGCATTAAAGTAACAAAAAGGTAACAAACCCGGCCTAGCATGCGCTGCGCACCCAATAGCACGGACATAGGCGCCCCTGGGCATGAGACCAAACTGAGGGGTAGCCACGGAGGCCATGGTCATCTGCTTTTTTCACTAGTCTTTAGAAAATGTCTTTATGTTCTACATTTTTCACAGCTGGCTCTCGGCCTTGACAAATATTGGGGAGGAGACCAGGGTAAAAGGTAAAACAAGGTGTGTTTATTAAATAAGGCCTAATGACAAACAACTAAGGGAAAGGCGAACAGAACATATTGCGGATCCTATGAGGTGTGTAGTCAGTAAATCAGTGGTGTAGGTGTGCATGTGTGGAGCATAGGGTATAGCAGTGGCGGCCATTTTCTGGTTCCACTTCAAAATAGTCAATGCATTTTTCCCATTGACATTTCCAAAAATATTTATATCAATTCATTTAAGCCTAGAATCAAGCCATCCAGGGTCCTGGTGAATCATGACCATAAAACATATTTTTCTGTGTTTTTTTTTTTATTCTATATTTAATTATATGATATACTATATTTAATAAATATGTACGGGTTGTAATGGAGAAAGTGCAAACACCAGGTTGAAGTTCATCCATGACTGTCGGGGCGCAGGTAGACCAACGTGAGTGACGTGAGTTATAGCAAGCGTGGTTTATACTTCGTCGTATGGTGGTGTCGCGAGCCGAAAATAGACGATCTTCAAGCTCACTTGTGGCACATGATCATCCACAAAGACAAAGTTATAATTTATTATCTTTTAGATCGTCTATTTTCAGCTCAACACAGAGCATAAATACCGTTTCACTTTATAGATGCAACACTGAAGTTAAAGGTAGGGTAAGTGATATTTTTGGGTTAAAACAAAAAGTATTTTGTTAAAAAGTTAAAGCACTATATTCTGATAGTAATCATTGCTATAGAGTGTTTGTACAGTAACAAGAGTCTCCCCGTCTCTCCAGCTCTTTAATAAACAGATAATACATTTTCCGGTAGGTGTCAAAATCTCAGGCAATCAGGAGAAAGTACCCATTTTTAAGCTTAATTTTTATAGTGTTCAGTGTTCCAATTTTGCCTGCTCATTTCTTAGTGTCATCACTTCCAATTTCACTTGTTTAATCAATATCCTGATTGAGCTCTCTATCCTGATATAAAACTGGAACTGAAACTGAAACGAAAATGCATTTTCTGTTTAATAAAGAGTTGGAGAGACAAGGAGACTCCTTTTACTGAACAAACACTCTATAGCAATGAGTACTATCAGAATATAGAGCTATTTAACATTTATTTTAACCAAAGAAAATCACTTACCCTACCTTTAATTAATAATCATGCATTGTGCATCATCAGTTACTGTCTAGTATCATATGGGGGTTTAATTCTTAAAGTATCTGGTTCAAGAGGAAGTGCTCTAACCTAAAAAAAAATGAAATGTTTAATTCATATTTGATATTTAGCCAATATTGTATTTCCTAGTCCCCTCATTAAGGTAACAGTTTCCCCAATTGTACTACTTCCAGACTAGTTTTGGTACTGCTAAAACATTAAAGGATAGGTCTGTACAAAAAGGGAGGGTGAAAAAGCTATTTTTCACTTTCAAACATGTTTGGGGTAATTTTAATGTGTACTCTGGCTTTTGATAGCACCCCAGACCGTTTTTAAGTTGCTTCATTCAGTATTTAGATATTTGATATTCATTTGATCAGACACGCCCCCTTCCTATACAAACCCATTGTAACTTCAATTTTGATGTATTCATTGAAAACACCCTTCCTTGGTTCTGGTGACTGTTATTGTCCTTCTAATGCGTGAGGGGCCGTGTCCTTTCAATAACTTTTTTTCATTTGTTTTATTGTATTCTTTTATTATATTTTGTGTGTGTGTTCCAGAAAATCTGACGGCCTTCCCTTGTATCCCCGATACTGTCATCAGAAGCTGTTCAGGACCTGTCTTGTGAGTGGCTTATTATACTTTTATTAAACATAGACTCCATATTTCTTTGATTTTATTTATGCTGTACTTGATTTAGATTTTTTTCCCCAATGTCCTCGTTCTGGTGTAATTGGTGTCATGTACTATAATGTGGGTTTTGTACTGTATAAACTTGTTTATAATAGTTGGAATCATTTTAGAATAGCTTTGTGTGAGCCATAGCATTTTAATGACAAATAGCTTGCAGTTGATGTGTTGACCATTTCCTGTTTGTCATCACAAGGAAACTGAGGAGAAGCAGACACAGGGCACATCATTGTAGTGATGATAGTTCAGCTCTTTAGCCCAGAACGTTGCTGTTATCGTCCTTCAAGATCTCCCTGACCTACCAACGGCGGTGGCTTACCTCTTTGGGCTGATCTATGCTCTAAACCTCCAGTACCCAAAACAGCTGAGGTACACATTTGAAACAATTCAAAAGGTTTTCATGGGATTTAGAACTGATCTCAGCAAGGGTCAGATCCTAACAAAACAAAATGCGTGAGGGGGCCGTGTCTTTTCAATAACTTCTTTCATTTATTTATTTTTATTTTTTAATGATTTTTTTTCAATAAAAAAAAGACAATATCAGTCACCAGAACCAACCAGACGGGTGTTTTCAATTAATTTAACATGGTTAAAATGGAGTTTGACGTTACAATGGGTTTGTATAGGGCGTGTCTGTTAAAATGAATAAAAAATATCTAAATACTGAATAGAGCAACTTAAAAACTGGTGCTCACAAAAGCCTGAGTAGATGTTAAAATGACACCAAACATGTTTGAAACTGAAACATCCCTTTAAGTGTGTTAAGCAGTGTCTGTAATTATTAATTAAATTTGCAATTTTAAATGTGTCTTTATCGGAGCAATGTCAATTTAAAAAGTTGTTTAAAATGGTTGTATTGTTTGTACAGAGTATAGCTGTTAACAATAACATTAAATTGATAAATATTAAAAACGTATTAGGTTGGGCAAAGTTCTTCAGCTCAAATTATTTTATTTGCTTAGTAAATTTCAGCTCATGTTGTCACCTTTGTCTTACAGATTTACATGCATTGCAAATTCTGCAAATTCAACCACGCTAATGAATCTGTTGTTTTGAAACACTACAGTCTTCACCACAGAGGAGCAAACTGGCCTTGCATCCACACAGACTGCGTGTGCACCTTCAGGACCATCGGTGCATTGAAATCACACCTGTCAATATTGCACCGGACTGTCCCAAGGCAAGAAAACTCAACATTTTACAGCTGGTTGTGTGAATTCAAAGACATTTGCTCTAGAAAGAACATATTAAAACATTTAAACAATCACCTTAAACAGAGAGAGAGTGAGTTGCCCATTCTCAGGATGCAGCTTTGAAACCAACCTCGCCAACAGCTTTACTGTAACCATAGTAGTTCTCACTTCTTGGTACCTGGAACATTTTAGGTCCTATGAGCTTGTGGAGAGCATCTATGCAGATACCGAGATTCTGGATCCTGAGGCTCTCAACAGCTCATGTATCATCCGTTGACTGCATACACAGTGGGAGGGAAGGTGCTCGTGACTCCAAAAGCGTGCCTTCTCCATTGAAGGGACACAAAATGGTAGTCTAAGTAGGAAAAAAATATATTTTCTTTCTTCCATTCAAATCAGATGCTTATATTTAAATGCTCTTCCAAACTGTTAAACCACGACCACTTAATCATTTAAGATAGTATATGAAGAAGCACATTTCTGACTTATTGCAGGTAGTACTGACAAAATCTAGGGTCTCTGCGGGTCCACTAATATGTGTGGAGCTGACTGTACCAGGACATATATAATATGGCCTACCTGTGGACCCCCATTTGATAACATCAACAGAAATCTTGCCACACGATTTGTTCAAAAACAGGTTGTACATTTATTTCATATTTATTCTTAAAAAGATCTTTAAAAACATTGAATTCAACGTTGATACCTGCAGACTCACTGAAAGTCCTTACTGCCTTGTTTATTAATTTCATTTTCTGGAAATTGTCTTCTTTTCCTCTTTTTTCTCATCTAACACATGGTTTATTACTGCTGGTGAAAATCTCGCGAAAAATGTCACATAAAGTGGTGCTTCCTCAAGTACCTGAATCAGCTGAGGATTTGCAAGGCATTCTTTGTGAAAAACGTCAACTTCAAGGAAGCTTTACACTACAGTTTGAGGACCCAGCCTTTAATAACATTCCCTGTAATCTGTTTGATATCCAAGAATTGCCACCTGAACGGGTCATCTTGCACATTCTTTGGGATGAGCCACCGGTACAAGTTGCCCTGCAAGAATCAGTCTTCCCTGGACACAGCCAGTTTAGCCTCCACAGAGTCACCCCAGAGTCCCACCCTCAGCTTTTATCAGGAATGATATGCGAAGTGTGTCCGAGTGGCCTTCCCCTTTCCCCATTCCAGACTTCTCCTATGATGTGGAATTGAAGTTACGCAAAGACAATGAGGCATATGAGAAGACCAAGAAAGCTATCATCCTGACAAGAGACATGAAGATTGACATTTTGGACAAGATTGCAAAAGCAATGTTTGAAGTGAAAGCCAATCCTACACTAGACCAGACTGAGTCTGTTGCTTCTGCTCTCATCACCAAACACCCCTGCCTACGAGAACCAAGTTTTGAAACAGGGTATGATGGATGGAAAAAAAGCATAAAATACAAACTTTTGAATTACAGGTCCAAGCTACGTAAGGCAGGCTGTGCTGAGGTCAGCATTAACCGCAAAAGCAGGAGCAATGAAGGTGATGGTGCAGGTTCTTCCTTGAAGAGACCAAAGAGAGGGGAGATAAACCATGTCCTTGACCATCCAGATACTGATGACTCGCTGGAGGACAAAAGACTGGCCATGGTTGAGGAGTTTAAGAAGAAGAATAAAAATGTTGCACTCATAAAGCAACAGATGGAACTGACTTTCTCCCTGAGGCGCAGGGAGATAGTGGAGATGCAGCCCATGGTGTCAGAGGTTCAGGAGCGGTGGCCTGCTCTGTTTTCCCAGTCAGAGGTAAGCAGCTGAGCAAAGAATGTTATGTTGTGTTTCTGATTTCATCTTTAAAAAATAAGAATCTCTAGTTGCTTACATCTGTTGATAAAATGTATATTGGGATGTTGAAATTGTGTTTGACTTTGTATTAAAGTATATATATTATATATTTTTAAAGTTGTTCTAAATGTTTTCATCGGATCACCAACAAGAACCTAATGGATGGCTTCAGATCAGCCATTAGTCAGCACACTCCAGGGCTCCTTAGACTGTATCGGGCCAGAAGCACAGCTTTTCCACCTGAGATGGATCGACTGCTGGACAAGCTGGATAATGAGGTAAATTTCAGACATAATACCATTTCTCTGGACATTATGGACATAAATTATAAAAGTACAAAACAGGTTCTTGAATGCATTAAATGTTGCTATACAGTTTAATGCTGATATTCCTTTTAAGGTGTGTACTCAATAGGTTTAACCCAAATTGTTGTACCATATCAGTTTCCCATGGGCAGCATGTTTTCATATTTGCTCGGAGCTTTCTACATGCAATTTACTGTGTGTGTTTGTGTGTGTGTGTGTGTGTGTGTGTGTGTGTGTGTGTGTGTGTGTGTGTGTGTGTGTGTGTGTGTGTGTGTGTGTGTGTGTGTGTGTGTGTGTGTGTGTGTGTGTGTGTGTGTGTGTGTGTGTGTGTGTGTGTGTTCCAGACATCTGACATCACAGTACAGCGGCAGACTGTAGTCTTGAAGGGCCTTCCCTTGTATCTCCGAGACTGTCATCAGAAGCTGTTCAGGACCTGTCTTGTGAGTGGCTTATTATACTTTTATTAAACATAGACTCATTAGACATAGAGATTTGTATTCCCACTGTCCTCGTTCTGGTGTAATTGGTGTCATATACTGTATAATATGGGGTACATTTTTGGTGGAGATGGAAATGTTTAATATGTCAAACACACGATGGGAAATGCTTGTTTATGCAATATTTTGAATCATTTTAGAGTAATAGCTTTGTGTAGCCATAGCATTTTAATGACAAATAGCTTGCAGTTGATGTGTTGACCATTTCCTGTTTGTCATCACAAGGAAACTGACCCAAAGGAGGAGCAGACACCGGGCATCACTGTGGGTATCCTAACTGTGTTGGAGGATGATAGTTCAGCTCCTTCGCCCAAGGTCC
Organism: Gymnoscopelus microlampas; assembly: GCF_963454915.1. NCBI lineage: Eukaryota > Metazoa > Chordata > Actinopteri > Myctophiformes > Myctophidae > Gymnoscopelus > Gymnoscopelus microlampas. The sequence goes on from NC_139955.1 coordinate 40,658,269, forward strand.
AGAACGTTGCTGTTATCGTTGAACAACACATCGTCCTTCAAGATCTCCCTGACCTACCAACGGCGGTGGCTTACCTCTTCGGGCTGATCTATGCTCTAAACCTCCAGTACCCAAAAGAGCTGAGGTACACATTTGAAACAATTCAGAAGGTTTTCATGGGACTTGAAACTGATCTCTCAGCAAGGGTCAGATCCTTACAAAACAAACTACTTCAGTGAATCCAGCACATTTAACGAATGGTACTCTATTCTCTCTCTACCTTTTCTGTTCTTTATCTCAAGTTCTCTTTCTTCTCTACCCTTTTTCCCTTTTCTCTCTTATCTCCTTTTTTTCTCCCCATCTTCTCTGCTCTCTCAGTCTGTCACCCTAACTTTCCTTACTCCTCCTTATTCTGTAATTCTTGTTCTGAGAACAAGGTTTGTTCTCCTCTAGATCTCAACAGAGACTGGCCTGGCAGGGCTTTTATAGCCTTCTGGAGGCACCGGACCCAGGTTCTCTCCAATGAGCCATCAGGCAGGAGGCCCCACCCTGCTCACCTATAGGGCAAGAGTTAAATGGCAAGGCATTTATGCGCCAGGGGGGCCTGATTATGGATCCCACCAACGCTCCAGGATATAGACCCGCCTTACCTGTCTGATTGGCTCCCTGGCAGGCATAGTTTTACTGAGGTTAGGGTTAGGGTTAAGGTTAGGTTCAGGCATAGTCTTACTGAGGTTAGGGTTAGGGTTAAGGTTAGGTATAGGCATAGTTGCAAAAACGAGAACTGTCAATCACAGCGACTACTGACCAATCACAGCGGGTTTGCCAAGAGCTGGCGTGGGATCCATAATAACGCGCCAGGGGGCCACACTCCAAGAGGGGAGTGTGTCCTTTGTTCAGTATATCCTATTGTCCAGAGGGTACATAGACGACATTAAACCAGGATCACATTAGCTCAAGACCAGCATATTTATTAATATCAATGCAACAATACACAGGAACAACACTGTGAAATATGTGAACCAATAATGCAAGATAAGTAAAATCAAATACTCAACGTATCAGAGGTTTGCTTCGTAAAGGCTCAAGAGCAATTAGTCCACACAGGGAAAAGAAGTCAGTAAAACCAAGGTCTGTAAGTTCGCGGAGAATTCTAATGTAACAGGATGTGTAATGCTACTATATACTACACAACCAGTGAGGGGCCATCCCCAAAAAGGGAGTTTGGATTGGATAGTTTAGAAATGCACGTCAGTGTCATAAGGTGTGCTAAGTGGTTGCTGTGGTGTTCTCAAGTCTGTTAGGGCACACGTGGAGCCAAGACAGCAAGGGTTAAGAGGTGCATGTCAATTTTCTAGCAAAAAACACCACTATGCATACGGTGCAGACAGGATGTGGACAGGTGTTAAAGTTCAGACAATTTGACATTTACTTTTCAGCCTATGCCTCGTATCCTGTTTTTAACCAATTTTAGGTAGTTTTAGTCAATGTTATGTTCAGAAGGTGAAATGGAAATTTCTACTTGTCGTGACACTTGACACCAAATGTAGAACGTGGCACAAAATGTAGAGGCCCAGAAAATGTAAAGTGATGTTCAGTCTTTAAAATGGATGCTGATAAAATATGTGCCATATTTTCCCATGAGCATCCCTCAACCACCCAGACTAGACCAGACTAAATTGTGGGGCATCACAATTTCAATATAGCATTGCATTGATCTTAAAAAGATTTGAGACTCTTGAGGACCGAAACGAGAGAGGAGTAAGGTTTCGCCCACGACTTGCGGAGGGACTCCTTTGGCGCCCGCGTCGTCCTAGCTCCACCGATGCCGTCAAGAAGGGAGGCCTGTTGTGGTGCCCTTTCTTCCGGACGGGGCCACACCACGACTGAGCGTACCGTCGCTCGATGAAGCAGCTCGTGTAGGCTAGCGTCGTCGAGCTCCAGGCCAGGCTCCACTGAGGAGTTTTGCCTCATGGTGGACGGCCTTTGTGTGGGTGGCAGGGAGGCCCTTTCGTAGGAGGGGGGAATGACGTCGTCGTCGTCCTCCGCCGGGAGTCAAGTGAGATGTGGTCGTCCTCGTCTCCTTCCTCCATGGCTTCGTCCTCGAGGTTTTCGTAGACGTGGTCCCCAGTTTCACATCGCGCGAATTGTTTGGGTGGGAAGGGGCTTGTGAAAGAAATATTGATTTGTTGATCTGTTTGTTTATTTCTTTTGTTTGTTAGGGAAAAAGATAGGGACAGAAGTCTATTTAAAGCCTGGAGTGTATTATTTATTTACCATGGGATTTGTCTTATGATTGATTTTGTGGCTTAATGATATAAAGTAATTCCGTTAAAAACCTGCTGATCCTGTTGTTTTTCCTAGTTAATGGTTATCCTTTCAAAGTAAAAGGCCAATTGTTACAGTTTTAGTTAACTTTTATGTTCGAAAAATACAAATCAAATCAAAACGGATACAGGTCCTAAACCATGATGGCACCTCAATGTTAAATTCACAGTTTCTTCCAAAATGTTAAAAAAATATATATATATAATAAAAAATAAATGTGTGCTTTGGAAAATGGTTTGAAGTATTTCTATGATTTGAACATGCAGGGTAGATCATTATCAGACCTAAACTTCAATTTCTTGTTTATCCTCAAAATGACTGGATGAATTTTGTAGCAATTTCTAGCATTAGTAGAAATATTTGGCCTTAAATGTCATTTGAAATTGATTTGGCCCCTCATTTATAACATATATAAATGTAAAATCAAATATGAAATAGAAAAAAATAAATGTAAAAAAGTATGTGTCCCTTCTATGCCCATATATGGAGATCTCTGTATCTGTCAGTCCATGTACGTTTTATACCCATATGTGGAGATTGGAGATTCCTGATGTCATCAGTATATACCCATATATTGTCATGCCCATATACGGGCATATACGTTAGATCGGCTGTTCTGGACAACTGGATATATATTATCCATAATTGCCGCGTTTCCCAAAGAGATTCGTAGAGATGCTGCGTAGAGATGCTGCGCACGTCGACGGGTCTTACGTGCGTACGTACAGGCTGCGCAGTACCTTGACAGGCACGTAGATTTCAGGTCATGCGTAGCCTACGCAGCTTGCGTAGGAGCCTCCTACACAGCTGGGACTCGGCGAAACCTACGCTCTACCCTCATTAGTAGCAGCTGGTTGTGCCCTATCTAAACTGGCTTCGGGAGACACCATCGTCGTAGGTTCCCAAGTCCACGGCGTTACGTGTCTGCTAAAACTACATTCTGGAAACAGCATGCACGTATCCTACTCCTCCTACTCCTGGGAGTGGTTGTAGCCCTGAGAGAGAGAGAGATATATATATATATGTATGTATGTATGTATGTATGTGTGTATGCGTGTATGTGTATATGTATATGTGTATGTATATATATATATATATATATATATATATATATATATATATATATATATATATATATATATATATATATATATATATATATATATATATATAACAAGCTTGTAGATCTGCTATTTTCAAAAGATTACATTTGGGAAATGGGACATTCTGCATACCTTTACTTTTGGTATTTTAAGTATATTTAATTGCATAATGGGGGACACTTTAGTGTTTTATTTACCTTGCAGATGTCACCTCACCGCTGTAATTTAATTCATAAATATATTATTAAAAAGTTGTATTTGGAGTGGACTGCTTCAGGACATCTGACAGTTGGCTCTGGTATTTTTATGATCCATTTCACTGTATATATTCGCAAAGGGTGTTTAAACTGCTGTGTAGCGTAGGACAGCACTACGTAGTTTACGTATTGGGAAACCCAATGGCCGTGTTTCCCAAACTAATTTCAGCTTGTGCGTAGCCTAGAACCTGCGCAGGAGCCTCCGCGCAGCTGCGCAGTAGCAACCCCGTTACGCACTATCTTCGTTAGTAGCAGCTGTGTGTGCCCTACTTGCCATCTAAACTGGCTTCGGGAGACACCATCGTCGTAGGTTCTCAAGCGCACGCCGTTACGTGTGTGCTAAAACTACATTCGGGAGACAGCATGCACGTAAAGACCTCCTGGACGAAGCCTACGTAAAGCCTACGTAAACTACGTAGTGCTGTCCAACGCTACACAGCAGTTTAAACACCCTTTGCGAATATATACAGTGAAATGGATCATAAAAATACCACACACACACACATAAATACATATAAATACATATATTTATGTATATGTATATGTATATGTATATATATGTTTATATATATATATATATTTATATATATATATATATGTATATATATATGTATATATATATATATATACATATATATATATATATGTATATATATATATATATATATACTTATATAATCGAGGAGTGACTTCCGCCCCCCGCTGACGCTATACCCACAGCTCTGTAGGCGAGTAAACACAATGCCGACACACCACATCTCGCCAACACAGTAGCCACGGCGTGTGCGCAGAATTTACGGGTGGCGTAGGCCACCTATCATTGCTCACTACACAGTTTCCACGTCGCAACATGATTTATTCCACACACCACATTACGGACAAAACGGAAGGTGAAACAGTTTCGTACCGTTTACCGTGCGCACCACCGACACCAAACAGCGACGGCTTTAGCCGAAACAACACGAAGCGCCGCCATTGAACTCTGCGCATCTCCACAACAACACACAAGCAGGTCCTTTGCTTCAACCCCCCCCCCCCCTTCTTACGTACCTCTTTTGTTCCACCCAGGCCGTTACTTTCACTTCACTCATGTCTCTATCAATCACAATATGTCCGTCCTTCACGTGCCATGTACATCCCAAACACAAAAATAAACGGCGACGGGCACACTACAGCGCGTTGTCCTGCTTTGGTAAACACACCAGGCTAGGTTCATGACACCAAAGGGTTCGACAGTGATGTCATCATTATGCAACCCGGAAGCACAAATACCAAGGATACGTCAGTGATGTCAGTCGGGATGCCAGTCGGGATGCCAGGTTTTCAAAAACAAGCGACAGAAACAAGCAAGGACGTTCATGAAAAAAAAAAAAACAGCCGAAGGGGTCCGCCATGTTCCAGGGGGGTCCCCGGGGGTCCCAACACACCCAGGGGGTCCACGGACCACCAGAAAAAAAGAAATATATACATTTTTTTCAATTTTTTTCTTTTTTTTTTTTTACTTTTGGAAAGTTCTATCCCACCATTTTGGTACCCCAAAATAAGCGCGCCCTCACAGCCCTAGAGCCCCGTGCGCGGCTAGGGGGTCGGCCGCCCGTAGGGCAGCCGGACCTCTAGTATATATATACGTATATATATATATATTAAGGCCAGGCCGTTAACGCCGTTACTGGCGGACTCTTATCGCGCGGAAAAAAAATAGAAGGTACGTGCCACCGCCGCCGGGCCAAGCACTGCTGCTCCGGGGAGCCGGGGTGCTCGTCAAATTACAATGTTTGAGTGCAACCGAGGCAAGCCCATCAGCACAGCTAACTAACCTCCTAGCCCAGTGGATTGCAATCAATTGCCGGCCTATCAGCGTGGTGGAAGATGATGGACTCGAGCTTCTTCTCCGGGCGGCAACAGGCGACCCGTGTTACAGACTACCTGCGAGGCGAACTATCATGAGGAGAATCCATGACCAACACGCCACAGAGAAAGCTGTGAAAGAGGAGAAGTTGGCCGGGGCGGCGTGTGTAGCACTGACTGGGGACCATTGGACATCTGTCAGCAACGATAACTACCTAGGCGTTACTGTACACTTCATCGATGTCAGCTGGGAACTTCACTCGTTCGCCTTGGGTACGTTTATGTCATTTAATTTATTTAACTTACCACGGTGAAGTTGGTTAACATTTACACAGCTTTAGCTAACGTTATCAGGGATCGATTGATTCATTTTACCACAGGCCAACAACATTAGCTACGTTTGCTGTAGAGCAGGGGTCTTCAACAGGGGGTCCGGGACCCCTAGGGGGTCCTCAGAGTTACTACAGGGGGTCCGCCAAATCTTTGTGTGATATGATTTTTTCTTTTACCTTAACCACTTGAACCCTAGCATCACTTTTCTGAGGAGAACTTTAGCCAAAAATAGCAGATCTACAAGCTCACAACGCCTCGCGCTGCGAGGCGTTGTGAGCTTTTAGATCGGCTATTTTTGGCAAAGAGCCATAGGTGTAGTAGAGGGAAAAAATAGCAGTCCACGTAAACAAAAAATGTTGAATCTGAAACACAATTTTATACGATATAGTGGGGGTCCCTGCTTTACCTCTCCCTCAGCTAGGGGGTCCTTGGCCTGAAAACGTTGAAGACCCCTGCTGTAGACGAATCCACAAAATCGCTGCCTGTTGGCAGCCATAGCTGCGTTCTCGCGGTGTTGCGGTGCGGACACCGCAGCTATGGCTGCCTACAGGCAGCGCGTTTGTGGATTCGTGTATAGCCCCGACAACGCCAGCCTGCTGATTTTTAGTTGACTACTACTAGCGAACTTATTCTGATCTACTTTGTCTGTCCTAACGTTAGGTGTGATTAAAACAGAGGAGCGGCACTTTGCAGAAGTGTGTGCCAGGCAGTTTCTGGACGTCGCTAATCAGTGGGGGATAGCCGACAAAATCACCACCATTGGGACAGACAGCGCTCCCAACACGATTGCAGCAGGGAGGATACTGCTTCGAGCACATGCCCTGCGTTGCACACCTTATACAGAGGGCGTAAGAAACGTAAGGTGGAAAGAAAAAGTAAGGACTTACTTCTGGTCATTATTTGGGTAGAACACACATATTTTGAATGCCTTCGGCAGACTTCAAATGAGCCATTTTAATCTAGATTAATCTAGATTAACTCCAGGATTGCAGATTAATCTAGATTTAAAAAATTAATCTATGGCCACCTCTAATATATATATATATATATATGTATATAATTACGGCCGGCGCGTAACGTGCAAGCCTCTCCAAAAAAAAAAAGACATACAAGCTATCAACACACTGCGACATGCCATGATGATAGCTTGCAGATCTGTTCTTTTGGGTAGGGCGAGCGGCTGTTAGGAGGAACTGCTGCGCTGGTTCTATGTGTAGCCCCCACACTCATATTAGCCAGAAGTGGCGTGCAATAGACCTGGCTATCGGGCAGGTTTATTGGCATGACTGGTAACACGTCGGACTGGCGAGTGGGAGCTTCGGGTTCGATCCCAGAATGTCCCATTTCCCAAGTCTACTATGCATAAAATCTTTTGAAAATAGCAGATCTACAAGCTTGTGACACGTTGTGAGCTTGTAGATCTGCTATTTTCAAAAGATCTTTTAACCATTCATAAACATGGCGAGCGCAACAGCTGTCACTTCGTGAGAGGAACTGGGGACTTTCATCATAACGTTTAACTATAAAACTTTGAAATTAAGGAAACATGTTTAGCTCAGCACCATTTAATATACCTGTAGTTAACTTGGCATATGCTTAATATTTGTATTAGATGATCGGATCATCCGTGAGAGTACAATTTGTAAACTTCGGGTTCATGCATAGAGGACGAAGCACCGCAGCCGCTCGCCCTACCCAAAAGAACAGATCTGCAAGCTATCGACACGGCATGTCGTAGTGCGTTGACAGCTTGTATGTCTGTTTTTTTTTTGGGTAGGCACGTTACGCACCGGCCCGCCGTAATATGTATTTATATATATATATATATATATATATATATATATATATATATATATATATATATATATATATATATATATATATATATATATATATATATATATATATGTGTGTATACATTTTGTGTGTGTGTGTGTTTCATAGATCTATTCCGCTACGATGGGTGTTACAAGCGCCCCAGGGCGCTCGCAACAAACTGCTGCGTAGGACAGCACTCAGGGCTACGCCTCTCCCAGGAGTAGGCGGGGAGTAGGCTACGTGCATGCTGTCTCCCGAATGTAGTTTTAGCAGACATGTAACTCCGTGCACAGGAGAACCTACGACGATGGTGTCTCCAGAAGCCAGTTTAGATGGCACGTAGGGCACAGCCAGCTGCTACTAATGAGGGTAGAGCGTAGGTTTTGCCGAGTCCCAGCTGTGTAGGAGGCTCTTACGCAAGCTGCGTAGGCTACGCATGACCTGAAATCTGCGTGCCTCCTAAGGTACTGCGCAGCCTGTGTGTATGCATGTAAGACCCGTCGTAGGACCTGCGAAGCATCTCTACGCAGCATCTCTACGAAGCTCTTTGGGAAACGCGGCCATCGACCCTTCAAGCTGAAGTGACGATGTGACAACACACAGGTCTCAGCTCTGTACAGACAGATGGCTCTCATGTGGATCTCAGACTTCATGTGGTCATTTATGATGTACTGTATTGACGATGTTTGACTCTATATTTGACCGTTGGCATTTTCAGCTGTTTCTGACATACAAGCCTTCTTTCTGTCAGGTACAATGGGTATTGAATGACCGGGTGGGGAATGCATTCTCAACTTGCATCGTTCCCGAGTAGGCCGGTGCCCAACAGTATCGTATTATGTATTAACAAATTATGCACATTTTGTGTGTGTGTGTGTGTGTGTGTGTGTGTGTGTGTGTGTGTGTGTGTGTGTGTGTGTGTGTGTGTGTGTGTGTGTGTGTGTGTGTGTGTGTGTGTGTGTGTGTGTTCCAGTGGATAGATCAGACCTTCCTTCACCCTCCGGACACTTTTTATTTACATCAGCATGCACGTTGTGGCTTCTGCAGCGCTCCACAGATCGTCAAAACAAGGTGAAAAACGCTGGCAGCAACATAATTTATTAAATAATACCGGGCAGTGAATGTGTTAAGAGCTTACACTTAACCTTAGTTTTTTTTTGTCATGGTATAATCTTCATCCCACATCAAGTACATTAACAGTAAAAGACACAAAGTACATAAAGAGAGACAGATTTATTGACATTCATTTCAAACTCAGGACAGATACTGGTACACTGGTCAACGTTAAATTGGCTGTTTTTTTCCTTAAATGTATAAAATAAAGAATAAATGTATGCTTTGAAAAATTAATGGTCATGAATAATTTTAACATGCACGGTACATCATTATCAGACCTAGACCCTTCAACTTCTTGTTTATGACTGGCTAGTGGCTATCAGAGGTTTTGTAGCATTTGTAGAAATATTGGGCCTTAAATGTAATTAAAACAATATGTATTTTCCCAGACATTTGTAAACAAATATTAAAAATAAAATGGTGCCCTGTGTTCTCAGGGGCCCAATCTTCCAGTTACCATGTTTGAATTGCAGACAGTGTACAACATGAGCAGAGAGAAAACATAATATTTATATATATTTTTTTTTAGTGAACAAGAAACAATAGAAAAAGACCATGTACATTCTAAATAACATTTGGAAATACTCCTCCCCCCCTTTTTTTCTCCATTTTTTTTATTCCTCCCTTCTGTACACTCTTTTTTTCTTAATACATTTGTTTGGTGCCTTTTTTCTTTTTTCCCCCTTCCCAAGGTCTGTCCACCCGTAGGCACAGAATGGTAATAGTACTGATATTTTTGGCAAATAATATCCACAGTACTCTTAAGTGCATTTGGAAAATTACATTTGGAAATAAAACAACAGACATTTTAGAACAAAAAAAAACAACCTGACTACGTTTTACATGAATAAAAAGAAACAAAATCTATTAAGACAGACAAAAAAATGGTCAGGCTTTCTGAGAAGCTGTTTCTGTGTTTCTCTTTGGCATTTTTTTCTTTTTGTCCTTTTCTAACAACCATTGGCACCTGTTGAGGTCCAATTCTAGGCAGAAAAAAAAAACGCGGGTCTCCCTCCGCCAGGAGCCCGGTCCCCGCCGGCCCAGTGCAGGGAGATCACCCATACAGCGTGCAGGGAGGACCCCCTCCCCTTTCATTACATTAAAACAGGTAGACCAGGGTGTTTTCTACAAATGTCTTGTAAATCAGTAGTTCTCACTGTTTTGTGCCAAGGACCCCACAAAATGATATGTATTGATTGATTGATTGGATGATATGACCCCCCATCTGAAAATGTTTTGTGCCAGGGACCCCCCCAGAAGAGAGGGTTTGGGTTAAAAGTTTTTTTTAAAATTCTTTAATAACAGATGTACAAGCTTGCAGTGCAACACGAAGTGACGCGCTGTAAACTTGTAGATCTGCTACTTTTGTAGATATGCTTTTTGGTAGATTTTCGTAGATTTTTTTTGTAGATTGTAGATTTTTGTAGATCTTGTAGATCTGCTATTTTTCAATAGCCAACATTAAAATATAAAATGACACGGGTGCTTTCCCGGTTTCAGTGGTTAATTAAATGAAAACAGGTACACCAGGGTTGAAGAGGTTAATGTGAGATGTTTCTCAGAGGTGCACCTGTCCTGCAAACTGAAATATTAACCATCAAATCTCTTAAAGCAGATTTGAGGGCTGCCTTGGTCGAGGACGATCTCCTTCATCCAGGGAACCATCGCTGTCACGTTGAAGTTCACAGGATGTTGATAACGACCCAAACTTATGGTACCATACAGCGTCCAGGAGGCATCTTCGTTATCGCACATCAGGGGTCCTCCCCAGTCCCACTGAAACAAGAAGCAGTTGTGTTTTTCATTGTGTGTTTTTATGTGTAAATATCATGTGATGTTTTTATGTGTAAATATCATGTGATGTTTTCATCTCTGTTACTCACTGCAATGGGTTGGAACTCAGAGCCTGCAGTACAGAACGTAGTGCTGGTGATCCATTTGTCGGGGTCAGAACCTGCAGGCCAGTCACGTCTGCACTGATCATTGGTGATGATTGTGGCAGAAGTCTCATGGAGCAGGTCAGAATAGCATGATTGTGGTCCTGGGGGGAAAAAAGCACATAGGATTCAAAGTTGAGGACTTTGTACAGTCATTTCTAAATACAGAGGAACATTCTATTTGATTGAATTTGAAATTATGAATTCTCATCCAAATCCTGACTGACTTTGTTCATGTCTATATTTTGAACATCTCTTCAAAATACAGAAGCATGAAAAATTTAAACAAGTGGGTTTACTGCTGTTGTATTACCGTAACTTGCCTGAATGTAAGTTGGGGAAATAACCCAACTAAATGGAGGAGTGACATATCCCGACATTTTCAACTACTTAGTGAATTCTCCAGGATAGTATATGTCTCTATACAGCGTAAGTCACGCCCCATTATCAGTACATGCTGATAATGTGACCAATCAAATTCTTTGTCAACCTGTATGAATGTGTGTTTATATTGTTTCCTCACCATCCCATGTGGTCATCCCCCATCCAGTGATCGTGCACCTTGTGCCAGCAGGGGGGAATTCATCAGCCTCAGGAAGACACACAGGTTTAACATTCTTGTTAAACTTCGCAGGGCTGGACAGTTTGGCCAACATCATCGCATGCTGAGGAAAGTTGTATTTGGGGTGCCTGAAGACCTATCAGAGAAATGACAGACACGGTTAGATTAACCACATAAGCCGTGTTTGCAAAAGTTAAAAAAAAAAAAGAGAGAGATTAGATTGTAGATATATTTTCAAAGGATTTTTTTACAAATTGTGGAATATCTTTGACTGAATGAAAAGCAGATAGACGATGAAATGACCAAACAATTTTGTGAAAGTGAAATATCCCATTAAAGACTTTGTTCAGACAGCAGGCTCAGACTTGATAAAAACCATCTGATTCCATCCAGAGAGGCCAAACATCAGATTTGCTGTGTCAGTGTGAACATAGTGTTAGTTATGTAATATATTCTGACACATGTTTGATGTTCATACTGTACCTCTTCAATCCTGATCCGCTGAGTGTCTTCGGTGGTAGATGATAGACTGTGAACTCCTAAAACTACATAGCCTCCGGGTCTGGAGAAGACAACATAAACAAATGATTATGAACATTTGTCCATTAGTAGCAGAGTTACTGGTTGGTTGTTACATTTTACATATTTAACCACTTTAGCCCTACATTCTTCTTTGTACAATGAACAGCGAAAATAGCCAATCTACAAAGTCAAAATGTGTTGCTGTGGCACGTTAACTTATAGATCTGCTATTTTCGCTATTCGTTTGAATGTTTTTTGTCAGTTTTGTGATATCTTGTACCTATAATGACTAATGACAGGATAGTGAGGACAAGTTTAAAGGGATGAAGAGACAGAGTGATTCATAATAAACTGTGTTTTCTTATGTCATGGTTATGTATGTTTGTATTACCTGGCCTGGTAGTTAGTCGCAACAATATACTGATTAATCAGTGCACCACCCCCACGAAAGCTTCCATCGGGTCCCTGAAAGATGAAAGGTAAAGTGTGAATCAAAGGCAGACATATCGTAAGCTTAGTTCGGATTATTTGCCGTGTGACACCGTCGTACAATGGAGCATAAATGAAGCACTTCTCCAAGATATTACCTTGTTTTATTTGTGTGTGTGTGTGTGTGTGTGTGTGTGTGTGTGTGTGTGTGTGTGACACTTCCTAGTGTCCTTGAGCAAGACACTGAATCCCTAACTGTTATGGATTCAGTGTCTTGCTCAAGGACACTCCAACACTCAAACAGGAGAAGCCGGGGATCGATCGAATGTATATTTATTTGTATAATGTATATTTACCCAGATAGCCACCATCCAGGGCCAGGAATGTGGAGCAGCCTCTTTACCGTTGACGATACGTCCAACTGCACGGTTGTCTCGAGTCCCACAATCTTCATCTCTCATCTCTACACATGATAAAACACACCAGGACAGCTCTAAATACATACAATTATATAGCTTACATTTAATGAGACACACACACACGCACGCACGCACGCACGCACGCACGCACGCACGCACGCACGCACGCACGCACACACACACACAAACACACACACACACACACACACACACACACACACACACACACACACACACACACACACACTGCACACAGCATTGCTTCAATGACTGTGTGCCAGGACATTAAAACATGAACACACCTTGAATGGCAGATCTGATGAACTTCTTGCTGGATGTCCAGTAAACGGTGGGTATGTCTGGATCGCCACAAACTTTAGGACCCCTGATCACAAAACCTGCCAATAGCCAATCATTGTCTTTTTTGACCATGAGCGGACCACCTCCGTCTCCCTGATAAGACACAAGTAATCATTGTTCACTCTCCAGCGCTCAGTTTCTGTTAAAGCACACTGTTAACTTTTTACAATGTAAAGTCTTTACAATTTATTCTATTTTTCTACAGAGACAGGCTATAGTAGTTTTCTGTTAGCTTGGAATCCCCATCGATGATGTCATTGGCAGGCAGGTTCCTGAGCTGTCTACGGCCCAGATGAGGTTGAAAGTGGGTGAAGTGCTACATTAAGATTTGAATGGGATTTGAATGGCATTCTTACTATGCATGCGTCCTGGCCTCCTTTCATGTTTCCTGCACAGATCATGTCGTCATCTACCTGACTCCAGATCTCCTTACAACGTTTATGGTCAGTTACCGTAACGTTGACTGCTTGAAGAGCTCTGGGGAATGGTAGTATTTCTATAAATACAAATAAACAGAATCATTATCAGTGTGAGTATAAGTCTGGCTGCAGGATTAACAACTTTCAACCCTGCGTCCCTATTTTGGGCATGTTATTATGGTGTGTGTTTACAAAGTGTTTACAAAAATGGAAACCGAAATGTCATTATTTATGCGATTATTGTAGAGCTGCTGTTTTCACCAAATATCGGCGTATTATGACATGGCCAGAATAGTGAGGCTGTCTGTCAAAACATTATTCAGTCAAATTCTACGTGTACTGCACACCAGTGGTTCTCAAAGTGGGGTCCGAGGACCTCCAGGGGTACTTGAGGTGGCTCCAGGGGGAGCTCAATAAAATGATTGATCGTAAGTGTCCATTTGGTTACATCTGAAAGTGTTAACCAGATGGACACTCTGAATTGGACCCTTACAAGTTTCATTTGGCCACATTTGATCATTTGGTCCCCAGGGTGCCCCGTGCTTACCTTCTCCGACGCGACCCCAACCGTAGACGATGGCCTCCGTACCAGTCGGAAACACACTGCCGTCGTCTGCCAGGCAAACCGGTTGGATGTCATCAGTGAAGTCGACGGGTGAGTCCATTTTCAGCAGAGCGTTGTCGTTACCCCACCGCCCGCTATAGGAAGATCAGAATAATCCAATATTAGTTATTAATAACACTAGAATAATCTACTTTGATTTTGGTCAGTCATGCGCATCCTTACCTTAGAGACCAATTAGGGTTGATCCTGAAATCAATAACGCGTCTCCTAACACCAACACCTGCCTCATCCAGGTTGCTCCTCCCAAACTGGACTCTCAATTTCCTTGGGTTGATGTCTCTGGAAGAGAGAAATATAAAGATCCCATTTAAGTGATATGCTATATTCCTTATTGTCTCCGCCAGGAGACATTGTTTTCACTTTCCACATGTCAAGCTAACATTGGTCAAGCCTCACGTGACACGTGACAATACGGTGAAATAGTGTGATCTGATTGGCTAGTGACGTATAGCGGCCTATAAATACATGTGTCACTTTGAAAGAGTCTTAGCCTCTTTCAAAGTGAGGTAAGACAGGAATAATCACACTTACACAGACAGGACAGATAGGACACTTACATAGGACACTTACATAGGACACTTACATAGTAGACAGGACGGATAGGACACTTATACAGACAGGACGGATAGGACACTTATACAGACAGAACGGATAGGACAGTCCGTAACATGTTCTATTTTTTGTAAGAATTAGAACATAAGAAGTAGAACATTCCCAACATTCCCAAGTCTGCTGGCGGAGACTTGTGCTCCGTGGAGCACTTTTTCTAGTCTTTCTTTGTTTTTAGCGGCGATCCTGCTTTATACCTGACTTTGTCCGTGTGCGTACGTACACGTTCTGATTGGTCAGGTGCGTACGTCAACAAAGTGATTGGTCAAGCTTCACGTGACACGTGGCTATAAACACATTATAAACATATATCGATGACAAAATGTATCAAAGGCGCCACTACCTTCGCACAGGGTGTGTTTTTTTGTATTGCTGACAGTTCTCCAAGATGCCTCTCTCTCCCCCCCATCGCTCTCCCTTCCCTCTCCCTATATCCCTCTCTCTCTCCGCCCCCTCTCTCTCTCTGCCGCTCGCTCGCACAAACTTTGCATGTGCACAGAATGACAGGCTAACGACACAAACACAGGGAGGAGGACCCTAAGCCCCCGATCTCTCAGGAGAATCTGGTGTAATAATATGAATGAACTTACGTGAGGCATTGTGCAGGAAGGTAAACATGTTGGTTGTCCACCACATTCCCGTTGCAGATATGAGTTTTTGATGGTCCACGGACAATCTGAACGCTGACAGCAGACGGAAGCTTCGCTGGCCTTCCTCCAATAATGAATTGGTCAGGTTGGTCATGGGTAGTTACACCTGCCGCCGTCGCACCCACTGGAACAGAGACCACACTAATTAACCACAACTAAAGACCTACGTTTATGGCATATCGCATTTAAAAAAGACAAAATCCAAAGAATTAGGGACAAGTGTTAAATATATCTATATTCTGATATAGTAGCCTAATCATTGCTGTACAGTAAAAGGGGTCTCCCAGTCTCAACAGGAGAGAGAACTCATACAGGATAAACATGTGAAATAGGAAGTGATGCAGACAAAATTGGAACTGGAAAATGATAAGATTTGAATCTATAATAAATTGCACAAAAAAAAAAACATTATGAAATTTGTCTTACCATAGAGCGCAATGATCAGAATGATGTAAGGACGGCACCACCATTTCTGGAGGCTTATGTCAGCCATCGTGGCACAGAGGCCGCAGAGATCTGAAATAAGAAGGACACGTTGATCACAGCAGTGCCAGGACGAAACCTATGACCTTCATGGAATATAGGCTGCCCTAGCGTGTCTGACATCTGGTCTAGAGGGGCGGGTTCAAAATCTCTGGAGAAAAATTCTGTGAGATCCCATTGGTTCACCGATCTGTCCGTCAGCCACCATGCCCCTCCTCCTCCCCCAATGTGCAGCATTGAGATTCCTGATGTCACAACATTTGGAGCGACGCCCACTGCACTCTGGTTGGTTGGGGAAATGAAACACTTCCTATAGAGCGTCGCAGTTCCCGCCCACTTCCAGTTGCCGGAAGTAAATACTCAATGCATTTCTCCCATTGACTTTTCCGAAAATATTTATGTAAATTAATTTAAGCCTAGAATCAAGCTATCCAGGATGCTGGTGAATCATGACCATAAAACGTTTGATTCTGTGAAAAAACTTTTTTGAAAACGGCAAAACAAAGGATATTTATTAAACATAGTATATCATATCATTAAATATAAAATTTAAAAAATCACAGAAAAAAATGTTTTATGGTCATGATTCACCAGAATCCTGGATGGCTTGATTCTAGGCTTAAATTCATTGATATAAATATTTTTGGAAAAGTCAATGGGAAAAATGCATTGAGTATTTACTTCCGGCACCCGGATTCTGCGCAACTGCGATGCTCTATAGACGGGTTTCCTGTTAGTAAACATGAGAGGATATGACCGCGCAGAGGAGGGGTAAGCCTATAGAGGGCGCCATTACCCGCAGCAGATCTGGTCAAATGTCCATTCATAAAAGAAATGATCTTCACCGGGTTTAATGAAAGTAGATTAAAATTATGCAGTTTGTAATACCTTGTTTACTCAATAAAAATGATTTGTCGGAAGTTGGATCTGTTTGTATATAATAGCAGCATTATGCCTATTATATGCCTATAATAGCAGAATTATGGCTATCTAACTCCCGAACACAACAACAGAGTGAACGGCGCTTCCGGTTCGTTTCCCCCGAGCATGCGCAGATTGCGCATTCTGCTCTGTGATGACGTCGCGCGGAAATCCGTCTATTCCAGGAACGTCAACAGGGCGTTACTATGGATCCCACGCCAGCTCTTGGCAAACCCACTGTGATTGGTCAGTAGTCGCTGTGATTGACAGTTCTCGTTTTTGCAACTATGCCTATACCTAACCTTAACCCTAACCCTAACCTCAGTAAGACTATGCCTGCCAGGGAGCCAATCAGATAGGTAAGGCGGGTCTATATCCTGGAGCGTTGGTGGGATCCATAATCAGGCGTCAACAGGCTGGTCCAGGCTCTTATTTTTTAGCAAAACTAAAAACTAAAATCCTGGAGATCGAGGCTACATGGAATAAAACATGAAATAAAACAAGTAAAACAAGAACACATTTAGTAATCAAACCTGATTGAAGACTCGCTCTGATGGTATCCAAGCAGGAAGTAAATCCAGATGCGCCTTGGCAGTCTAGGGGAGGGAGAATCACTGGAGAACTAATCCGTGGAAAGAATACCTGGGATCTATACTGCTTCTCTCTGAAGAAGTGGTTGACGTCTCAGGTATCACCGTTGGATCGGAAAGAAAGAACTTGTCTATTGTGTTGCCTTAAATACCCTTGGCTGCAGTGCTAGTGTCATTAGGGTGATGTCAGTCATATCCATATATGGAGCCCCCGATGTCATGCCTGAAGATAGGGTCTATAATGTCAGGCTTGGATGTTTCGTTAGCTCCATATATGGGGCTCTGGGGGGGGGGGGGGGTCTCTGATGTCAGAGCTAAGCTTGGTATGTCAGTTTTCTCCATGTATAGATTTCCAGGAGAGATTATGCTGTAGCATCAGTCCAATGGTGGAAAAAGTACTGAAATGTTTTACTTAGGTACAAGTATCAATACTACAATGTAGAAGTACTCTGTTACAATTAAAAGTCCAGAATTCAAAATTGACTTGAGTAAAAGTACAATATTATTGGTATCAAAATGTCCTTCATTACTTTACACCACTATATGTTAGGTTATCCTTTCAAAGTAAAAGGCCAATTGTTACAGTTTTAGTTAACTTTTATGTTCGAAATCAACATTAGCAAATCAAAACGGATACAGGTCCTAAACCATGAGGGCACCTCAATGTTAAATTCAGTTTCTTCCAAAATGTTAAAAAATATATGTAATAAAAAATAAATGTGTGCTTTGGAAAATGGTTTGAAGTATTTGTATGATTTGAACATGCAGGGTAGATCATTATCAGACCTAAACTTACATTTCTTGTTTATCCCCAACATGACTGGATGAATTTTGTAGCAATTTGTAGCATTAGTAGAAATATTGGGCCTTAAATGTCATCTGAAATTGATTTGGCCCCTCATTTATAACATATAAATGTAAAATCAAATATGAAATAGAAAAAAATAAATGTAAAATGTGTCCCTTTTATGCCCATATATGGAGATCTCTGTATCTGTCAGTCCATGTACCTTATATACCCATATATGGAGATTGGAGATCCCTGATCATGGTCGTCAGTATATACCCATATATTGTCATGCCCATATACGGGCATATAATTTAGATCGGCAGTTCTGGACAACTGGATATCCATAATGCCTATATATGGTTTCGGGGGGCGTGGCAGCTAAAATGAATATCAAATAACTAAATACAAGCAACTTAAAAACTGTCTGGGGTGTTCACAAAAGCCAGAGTAGACGGTAAAATGACCCAAAACATGTTTGAAAGTGAAATATCTATTTATCACAGTAACTGTATTTTTATCTATAGGCCTACATGTCATACATTCAATGTAAAATTCAAATTAGTTTTATTGCACAAAAGTAAACTCAGAGTAATGTAATATTTTGCCTTTCAAAAGTGATACTATCTAATCTTAACTAAACTTAAAAGGGCATTTCACTTTAAAACATTTCTGTCTGACATTCACATTTTTAGCTGCTGGTCAGATCTAAAAATGAGTAACTGAATATGGGCTCAATGTGAACATAGTCAAACAGAAAGGACAAGTGTGGCATATATTTGTCATTAAGAATGGGGAATTAGGTGAGAGCGTTGCTCAGTAAATTCATAACATCCCTGTTAAATGCCTTCTACCATTCTGAGGTCCAACTAATATCCATAAATACTGAAGGCAATAAGGAATTGAATACATATTTTAGGATGTTTTAGTAGGTCTCTCTCTAGCAGCTGTATTGTATGTGTATGTGACACCCTGAATCTTTGAACCTTGCACGCAGGTACACATTGTGATAACATACCTAGAGTCTACTGAAATCTGATGTATATTGCAGGTGTTCCTTCAGAATCCTCTGCACCACACCACCTTCATCCTCTGCTCTCACACTGTTGATATTGACCTCTAGTTTCTTCTCTATGAGATAATCCACCATTGAGAGAACCTCCCACTGGTCACCTTGACTCTGTGCTTTGTGGTGTTTACAATATGATGACAGCTGAATGGATGTTCTCCTTTACAGAAGAATCTTCATACTGTTGTGTCATCTCTATAGATATAGACCAGAGCCCACGATTTCGTCCCAAGCAGTGGAGTAAAGTAACTAAGTACATTTACTCAAGTACTGTACTTAAGTACAATTTTGAGGTACTTTTACTTTAATGGAGTATTTCCAATTGTCTATACTTTCACTTCTACTCCACTACATCTCAGAGGCAAATATTGTACTTTTACTCCACTACAATTATTTGAAAACTTTAGTTACTAGTTAATTTGCAGATATTAATTATCACATTATAAAACATACATTAACCAGCTTTAGCCCTATTTTATGCCTAGAGTAAACTATATATATATCAATTTTAACCAAAATATATCACCTACGCACTTATAAGCTCTTATCTTGTACTTCGGCCCTTCAAAAAGTTAAAATATAGGCTTTTTACTTGTAACAGAATATTTCTACATTATGGTTTTGCTATTTTTACTTAAGTAAAACAAACTCTGACTACTTCTTCCACCACTGGTCAATATGCACGGCCAACAGTAGCCTACTACTTTGACTGTGCAGAGCTAATCATCAGGTCTTATAAGATCTGCAACTGGAGCGATAGTCTCAAATTGATTTTATGGTTGGAGGTTCAAAACTAGCCTGGTAAACCCTCCCTCCAGAAATCTCAATTGTATTTTATTTCAGGAATCAAATGGAAATGAGATTTCCGGAGGGAGGGTTTACCAGGCTAGTTAAAAACAGGAAATGTATGTCAGGATCTGTTTCCTTTTTTTATTTATTTTGTAGTGGTTGTTTTTCTGTGGTGTGCTTAGGTTTTACGTTACTGCTGTGTTCCTTTATTTTGAAGTAATATCCCTAGTGTTTCCTGTTGTCCTTGTAGCTGTTGTCTGTCTTGTCTTGTCTTGTCTTATCTACCCTGTGTTTATTGTTCATTTGAGTCACCTGTGTCCTGTTAACACCAGCCTATCCCTGTGTTGATTATCTTTGAGTTTCACCTGTATAGTCCCCTTTGTTCCTTCCTGTTTGTGTTGCATACAGTATGTGAGTGTTATTTTTTTTGGGTCCTCTGTTCCTTTGTTTGCACTTTGAGTTGGCATCTGATCAAGTTTTCATTGGGTCAACATTTATAAGACCCACAGACACACTTTTAATCAATTTCACTTTCAAAATGTTCAAAGAAAATTGCCGATCTACAAGCTCTCAAGACATCACATAGTGGTGTGCTGTGAGCTTGTAGATTGGCTATTTTGGCTACTTCTGCCTGGCTGACACTTTTGTACGACGAAGTAAGGCCATAATTTACGTGGGGAAAAAACATACAATGTTTAAAAATGGAGATTACTGCCCAACAGCAACGATATGCAGGTTTCAGCTATTAGTTTCTCCAGAGATGATACGCCTTGCAATTGTTCCAATACAGAGTGTATGGCACCATAGCCTAATTTATAAATTATGTGTATAATACATTAGGGATATAATATAGGCTATTTTAATGTATTGAGATCTCCACCAAGTGGCAGTGTAACCTTGGGTATAAATGCTGGGTGTTCTGCATTGTACTGTATCTTCAAAAACATAAACAAACAGTATTCATTGCTGTGTAGGCCAATATGTTAGAAAATAAAACTCGACAGAAACAGGTACAAATCTGTTCTGCAAGAATTGCATGAACACATTTCCCAAAAAATAAGCAATCAGTGGAAATTTGCAAATGGCAGGTGATGTACCTGTGTTGAATTCAGTTACTTAGCTTGTCTTTGAGCCTGTGACAGATGTGGTGCATTTGATAGACATCACTCACCTGTCAAGACTCAAGGTCAGACTAAAACCATATAGAGGTAAAAGTCTATAAACTAATTTTGGTGCTGTGTGGGATTTTAGACACGGAGAGGATCCGTGTAGAATGCTTTCCCTCTGGTGGGTGGAGAGATATAGAAGAGAGGGATTGACATTTCCACAAAGAGTTTATATAAATGAGGGCAGGACATAAATATTAAATAAATATTCAGTTTAAATGCAATAAAATGCTATGCAAATATTTCATTTAAACCCAAATTAAGTGTACGGTGCGTAATCAAACACTAAATCGCCTGTGTCAGTGGAATTCAATGACAGCTTTTGTCAGTTTTGAGGCAAATACTGCATATATCTCAAGTGAAGCACAAGAAATAAGGATGAAGAACATGAACATTGAACATAGTTTCTTAACCAAGTAGATATTTGTTAGAACATTGGATTGTGTAGCCGTATAAGAAGACAATGGCATGCAATTCTGTTTTTTAACGAAATTGAAGGTGAGACTATGGTTTGCCCTGATGCAGAACATGTTTGATAGACACTTCTCACAAGGGTAGGGTTAGATCGTATAAACCTGACAGGAGAGATCTGTATTTGAATTTAGCCCTGTCAACGATTTTGACATGGAACCCAGTACCCAGACCATACCCAGTGTCAGAGTATCTGTTGTACACGCCTGTCTGTCTGTGTCCATTTTATGCCCATATTTGGAGATCCCTGATGTCATAAATATATGCCTATATATGGGCATATTGGTTGGAGATTTCTGCCCGACAGCGACGATATGTCATAGATGACTGACGTCATAGACTAGCCAGATGAATATCCACATGGAAGCAACGTTATTATTTTTTACTTTAAAACGTATAAATATATACGCTTGTAGATCTGCTGCTTTTGTGTGACGCTGTTGTACGATCAAGTGGGTGTTAATTAATTCATGAAAAAACACCAAAAAGTTAGAATAAGGAGGTTTCTGCCCGACAGGAACGATAGACTGTACGTTTCCCAACACTGTTCAGTGTAAAGATAGGCTGACTATCCAGGGTCCAATAATGATGAGCCCTGATGAACCTAAAATAACCAATCTAACTATATAAATGGCGACCAACTTCCGCACCCTCGGTGTCCACACCCCACAGCTCTGTTATCGACTAAACAACGCACCGCCAGACCACATGTCGGCAACTGACTCGCCACGGCGGCCGCGCTGAATTTACGCCGCGCGTAGGGGACATCTCACTGCTAACTACACCTTTTCCACCGCGCAACATAATTAATTCTACTCACCAAATGTCGGACAAAACGGAAGGGGAGGCAGCTTCGTACCGTTTACCGTGCGCACCACCTCATCACCACAACAGCACGCAGCCGCTGCGGGGTTTTTTTCCTTTTTTTCCAAACTTTTTTTTTGGTCACCATTTTCTCCAGGCACCATTTCTGGTGTAACGTCGGGTGTTTCTTTTCACCAGCCAATCACCTTTCACGTTGCCACGTCGCGCTGACGTACGCTAAACAAGCGCTGCCGTGCGCACAATGCAAACGAGCCCAAAGGCGCGCAAAAATAAGCCGACCATTGCTTAGACACAAAGTCTGACCTGGCAACGCAGCCTACGCCAATCATGTGTGAGAGATCTACAAGCTATGGGGCAGAGACGCCACCGTATCTTAGCAACAACTACAGCGCTCACTCTCATTGGTCCTGTCACGCTAAGAGCAGTCTCCAGACAATGGCATCGCAGACAGCTTGCTGTTACTGCTGTAGCCATCACAGGCAGTTGCAGCACGACGGACAGGGCGCTGTGATAGCTGCCATGTCGCTAACGCTAACCTGGTTGTCATGCCTGCAGCGGCTGTGCAATCACTTTCTCAACAATGCACGTTCGTGTGGTGAATGTCTATATTGCTGCTCAGTTCGTCCATTGTAGATGGTGTATGTTTGTGTGTGTCTTCTGGAGAACTATGAAGCTCCACAGCAACTACAGTAACTCACGTAATGGCAGGACCGCCCCGTGCAACGCCTGTTAGGCTGCATTATGGTCATGTAGTAATTTCAGATAATTTCGCTCCGATTACAGCTGTGTTTATCAACCCTTTCACGCCGCCCCCCCCCCCCCCCAAATACACGTACTTGATCTGGGACCCCCCCATTCTGTTTGACTCCGTTCCACAAGTAAATATTGTGAAAATAGCCGATCTACAAGCTCGCAACGCCTCACGTTGAGAGGCTTTGTCAGCTTGGAGATCGGCTATTTTCTACATGATTGCCTCTTTCTTACATTCTTTGCCAATGTGGCCCATGTTTTCATAGCATAGTTTATTGACTACTTCTGTTGCAGAAATGGCCATTTCCTTTACTTTCGGTTTTTTATTGTCTCCGCCAGGCCGAAAGGCATGGCGCAAGACTATGTTTCACCCCCTGTCCGTCCGTCTGTGATAGCTAATCTCTCACATCGTTGACTTGATCGCAGCAAAATAACTGCCCGATGTGGACAGTCAGTGAGAGCTGGATAAACGACGTAAAATGTGTCAAAAGGAGTCTGTACGGCTGTCGATAAATGAACACATGACGTCGGTGGGAGAGGAGATATTGTGTCTTTTGGACAAACAGCAGCGTGGTGCTGATGTTTGTTGTGTGAAGCAGCTTAATGTCAGAGTGTTTGTGTTGGAGCGCCTCAGTGCGGCTGCAGAGTTCATGTGCAACCTCTTCCACAGAGACACAGAGACACTAGAAACTCTGCTGGGGAAAAAAAACACTGCTGGCCATTGACTTTCCTATGGACATTGATCTACACACTGCAGGTATATCTGCTACACACACAACATCAAACTACACACTGCAGGTATGATGCAGCGTTTGCATTACAGCCAGCATGCCAGCGTAGTTCCCATATGGTTTCAAGGTGGGCTAAACCATATGGACCCCATGTCAGCAATGTCAGCGGCATCCACTTCAGTCCCAACTGCGATGCCCATGCAGGCTATAAGTAGCTTCTACCTGGCCCTTAGGTGGGCCCCAACTAGCCATGTTTATGTGGGACCAAGGCGGGTCCTAACTGGCTTTGCCCATGCAGGCTTTAACTGGGTTCTACCTGGGCCCTAGGTGTACCCTAACCAACCACAGTGCAGTGCCCATCGCTCCAATTGTTGTGACGTCAGGGCTCTCAATACTGCACATTGGTGGAGGAGGAGGGGCCGCAGGGCGACCGCACACATCGCTGAACCAATGGTAGCCCACGGATGTTTCCTCTGTGGATTTACAATCTGCCCCTCTATGCCACATATCATCCGCACTACAGGGTCTTCACTGACCGAGCCACGGCCCCACTGACCCTCATGACGCTACGCCACTTAAACGTGCGGCAGCATGCGCTGGGTTGCCAGGTTTGCACAGCCTGCGCCAGAAACAAGCAACCACCTTCATGAAAAAAAAAAAAACACCGAAATGGTCCGCAATGTTCCAGGGGGGTCCCCGCGCGTCCCAGCACTCCACAGGGGGTCAGTGGACCATCAGGGGGTCCGCGGACCCCCTGTGGACCCCCTGAAACATAACAAATATTTTTTCTTCAAATTTTTCCCTTTTTCAAAAAAAAATTTCCACAGTTTCACTCCGCCAATTTGGGTCCCCCAATATACACACGGCCACGCTGGGCCCCGTGCGCGGCTGGGGTTGAGGGGGGCGTAGCCCCCCGAAACTCTAGTCATTAAAAAAATAAATCCATTTAAACTTCGAAAATCATCTCTGGAGTGTCAGGGAACTTGCTCTTGCTGGACTGCAAACAACCTAAATGTATGTAAGATAAATAACAACAAAACAATTTATTGGCAGATGTGATTTACCGTAAATTCTCTAATAGTGACCCGGGCTTTTATTTGTTTTCAATTGTAGTCTGTTTTATTTGTTTAAACTGTAAACCTGTACCAGGTTTTTATTGAAAGGAGGCATGTAAGAGAGAGGCCTATATTTCTATTTTTCAAATAGAAATATCATATATAGAAATATATATAGATATATATATATATAGAAATGTATATATAGAAATATGATATATATAGAAAATATATTTTTTCTAAAAAAAAAGTATTAGAAGAGAGGCTTTTAATTGCTTGTTTCAACAACACCTTTTAATATCAGTGCATTGATGTACTGCAATTTTGATCATAAAACCTTTTTCTTCAGGAAAAACAACTGTGGAATTGGCAGATCTACAAGCTCACAACGTGTGACACGTTTGTGACCCTGAAGCCAGCTCTACAGAAGTCCCTGGTCGTTGTGCTACACCAGAATGCTATGTGTAGTAGCACTAGCATCACCCAGGATGAACATGTTGATGTTGTCAACAAACATCAGTATGGCAGGGGGGGCGACCAAGGCTGAGTGAGATGGCAACCGGGAGAACGAGGCTGGTCTGTCACTGCCTTTGACGCCGGAAGCTCCAAGCAGGGGAGGAAAGCACTGGAGAGCTAGCCAGATGTATGGAGGACGGAGATGACTGGAGACGCAGCTGGAGGGCTCATCTGGGGATGAATTAGAGATTGCGGGGCTCTATCTATCTCTATCCAAAGTTTGACCCTGGCCATCACTTACACAACAGTCAAGTAGAAGACGGCTCAAGGTAGGAACTTTTTTTCTCCTTCTTTCTTTGCTGCTGCTGCTTGTGTTGTATGCTGTTTGTATACTAATGTGATTCAAGCTGTTGCACTGTTGGTGTCATTTTGAGACATTTTGGGACCCAATGATCGGGTGGCAATGAAACATGTTCAGTGACTGCCGTTGTCAAGGCTGTGAGTTGTAACAGGAAACAGTATATGTGTGTGTGGCTCTTGGTACTTTGAATTATCCTATGAGTGAGTTTGCAAGTTCAAGCTAGCTAGAGGTTTTGACATATCATCATTTCAAATTGTTCATTTGCAATAGGCTCTTTGCACGTCAGCCATTTTGGAAACAATTTGGGCCTCTTCCTTCACAGGTCTTACCTATATACGATTTCTTTCTTTCTTTCTTTCTTTCTTTCTTTCTTTCTTTCTTTCTTTCTTTCTTTCTTTCTTTCTGTAGTCTTTGCAGACTTTTCTTTCCTTTGCACTTTTAACTTATTTTGTCCTTTACTCATGCTAAAACAGGATTGCATAACTGTTAAAAAATACAACCTTTGCATCTACTGTTTGTTTGCAGCTTGTATGGTGCCCTATAGGCCAGTGGTTCTCAAACCTATTCATGTCAAGGACCCCCAAATGAATGTTGGACTATGCCGTGGAACCCCTTCAAGACCCGTGGGGGTCCCCAGACCCCACTTTGAGAACCACTGCCCAGATCAGTCGTTCTCAAAGTGGGGTTTAGCCTATTTAGACCTGAGACCTGAAAAGTTAATATTTTGGACATTGTTGCTTTCTGCCCGACAGCAGAGATATAATATTAATACCCTAGATTCAAAAACTGGTTCCCTGTGCTGTGCAGGGGAAAGATTTCAGCTCTTGTGTTTTCTTTTTCCTCAACACTGATCTAACAGAGCACACATTCTTATCATTATTTTGACCTTCAGTCAGTACCACTTGTCAACCAGTAGGTGTCACACCAGACCACACGATCGACATTTCTCAATAGAAGAGCAGCTTCAATCTTTATTGAAGACTCATTTTTTTCACTACAGCCTTTGACACCGTTTGATAGTGTACATTTTATAACTTTGTAAAGCTGTTTTTAGACCCTTTTATTTCTGTTTGTAATGTATTATTTGTCATGTGTCTTTTTGTCTTCTGTTTTTCTTTCCATTGTCAGTCTTGTTCTTTATTCTGACCTTGTGCAGCACTTTGGTTTGTTAATGTGCTTTATAAAGTTTGAGTTGAGAGTTGAGTTGAGGGAGACCAAATACAATTAACCAACAGTTGTGGTGTATTGTATTAACATACTCATAACATGTTATTCACAACAAACAAAAGACAAACATAGTGGAACTTCAATTGTGAACTCAATCAAGCTTAAACACTATACAAGAGGCAACAGATGCATCTGTCCTCCACAGTCATACCAACATAGAGTAGGTCCATATAATAGACAGACAGACAGACAGACAGACAGACAGACAGACAGACAGACAGACAGACAGACAGAGCCATACCAATATACAGTAGGTCCATATAATAGACCAGTGATTCTCCTTTTAATTTCAAGGACCTGAGTTTGTTATGCATAATTAGGCCACAGACCCCTGTAACTCTGAGAGTGTACAATAATGGATCCATATGTACACTCTCAGAGTTACAGACCTGTAAGAGACCATTTTGGTTCCTTACTATCAACCATTTAGCTGGGGACCCCCTGGAATCCACTCAAGAAGGACCCCTGGGGTTCCCCGGACCCCACTTTGAGAACCACTGTAATAGACGGGACACATCATTATCACGGATGATTAAAAATATGCTTTGTGTTTCTTTAAAAATAAGTAAAATGTATTGTAAATGAATAAATATTATAACAACTAAATGAAAAAAGAAATGCATATTGGTTCCGCCTTGTTGTTGCAACCCAAGACAGAAGTGAGGGGGTCCTCACTTGCATGGGAGAGTGGTGGGTGTGCATTTTGTACAGCAGTGGTTCTCAACCTTTTTCAGGCTGCAACCTAAGGCTAGGGATGAGCAGCTTCCTGGTCAACTCCTGTTATTTTGAGGGCTTTCTTCTGGATGTTGTCAAGTAGACCCAATACCACAAAAAAGAAAGACATGCCATCTCCGGTTTGCTTCCCATATCTGCGTGAAGTAGGTGGCCGCCTTTTTACGAGACCGGAAGCAGGTTGGAGTCTTATTATTTCCAATGGAATAGTGAACGTGAACACAGCTTCTGAACCATTCTTTAGCTCCACTTTCTCTGTCCCAGTAACACACTCTCGTGGGATTTAGCACCAATAAACATTGGACGTTCGCGAGATCAGACGGCGCCAACTTAGGAGACAATCTTTTCTCTAACGACATCCAATTGGGATGTCGTGTCTTTAATAATTGTATATCTTTGAGTAGACTAAGATCATAATGTGTAGGTACTCCATGACACTGTGGACCTGTAGCTTGTAGACAGTTTACTGGTCACTCCTCAGTGCTGCCAGTTTCTGACCGTTCCGGATAGAAACTTTGGTCAGGTGTTTCGACCAAGACAGGCTTGTATGATGTTGATAATCAGGACATGGGACCAGCATACGTTGCATTGTAGGTTGAACATAGTCTACACGTTCAGTAAGGATATCGGATATCGTCTCTGTCGGGTGGAAACCTGTCCAAAACTGTTACTTTTCAGGATTGAAATTCTAAAATAGCAAAAGTAGCAGATCTACAAGCTCAAAACGTGTCGCTTCACGCTGCGTTTCGAGCTTGTAGATCTGCTACTATTGATGCTTTTGTGTGACGCTGTAGTGATCAAATAGGGTGAGTAGGGTGTTAATCTACGCAAATTGTAAGGAAGTCTTAGCAATGAG
Source organism: Gymnoscopelus microlampas (assembly GCF_963454915.1). NCBI lineage: Eukaryota > Metazoa > Chordata > Actinopteri > Myctophiformes > Myctophidae > Gymnoscopelus > Gymnoscopelus microlampas. The sequence continues at coordinate 40,686,852 of NC_139955.1, forward strand.
AGGGAAAATAAACAGCCCGTTATCTGCTTAACTGGTGGTCAGTTGCGCTCATAGCATGGCACACAAACTGGCAAACTTTTTGTGTTTTTATCTCTCAAGACAGGGACCTACCCACAGTTCGCAGGCCCTGGGTAGGCAACCCGGCCAGGCGGAGACCTGTTCTCTGATGAATGAGCAAACCTTTTCTAGTTGTGTATCTGTGGAGAGAGAGAGAGAGAGAGAGAGAGAGAGAGAGAGAGAGAGAGAGAGAGAGAGAGAGAGAGAGAGAGAGAGAGAGAGAGAGAGAGAGAGAGAGAGAGAGAGAGAGAGAGAGAGAGAGAGAGAGAGAGAGAGAGAGAGAGAGAGAGAGACCTACAATAGTCAGGATAATGGATTCAAAAGATGGTTCAACAGGTATTTGTCATCTCTCCTCCTTTCCCTTTCTCTACATCTATCTCTCCATGCGTGTTTCTCACTCTATCCCTTGCTCTCTGTCCTGAGCTATGGGTCCTCTATAAAGGTATCTTTTATGTGTTTACTCCTGTTTGCGAGTGTGTGTGTGTGTGTGTGTGTGTGTGTGTGTGTGTGTGTGTGTGTGTGTGTGTGTGTGTGTGTGTGTGTGTGTGTGTGTGTGTGTGTGTGTGTGTGTGTGTGTGCGTGTGTGTGATGGCTAGACCAGATGTGCCCCAGAGGTCTACCAGTACACAACCCCACATAGACGGGGTCAGATCCACACTCACTGTGTGTGTGTGTGTGTGTGTGTGTGTGTGTGTGTGTGTGTGTGTGTGTGTGTGTGTGTGTGTGTGTGTGTGTGTGTGTGTGTGTGTGTGTGTGTGTGTGTGTGTGTGTGTGTGTGTGTGTGTGACAGCTACACCCAAGAGACATTGCGTCTGATTTATAGGTATCCTCTTCCAGACACCAGCTCCTGCAACAACCCCTGAATTCTCTCTCTCTCTCTCTCTCTCTCTCTCTCTCTCTCTCTCTCTCTCTCTCTCTCTCTCTCTCTCTCTCTCTATCTCTCTCTCTCTCTCTCTCTCTCTCTCTCTCTCTCTCTCTCTCCGTGTGTGTCTCTATCTCTCTCTAAGTGGGTCATCTCATCACATCATTTCTGTATAGTTAGCATGTAAGACCAACAGGCCTATGGAACATCACAGTATGTATATCCATTGACTTTCAGAGTCTGCTTTGGTTACTGCATCTTAACCACCCACTAGACTTAGTGAACTGGACCTGTACTTGGACCACCTTTTTGCATCGACACCACATCTCTCACAACGTGTCGCATCGCGACAATTGTTTCCATTGTGGGCCTATGTATTCAATTAATCAGCATAGCATGGAAAATTAACACAATAATACATGTCATCAACTAATACAAACACTATGTATGAATATTGCATTTACCTCCACTTGTGGTCTCCTGATAGATGTTTTTTTCAGGCCAGTTTTGAAAGAAACCAGTGTTCAGTGGTGGAAAGTAACTAAGTATGTTTACTTAAGTACAATGTTGAGCTATTTGTACTTTACTCGAGTATTTCCAATTTTCTATACTATACTTCTACTCCACTCCACTACTCAGAGGCAAATATTGTACTTTTACTCCACTACACTTATTTGAAAACTTTAGTTAGCCTACTAGTTACTTTTCAAATTATTACATTATGAAACATACATTAACCACTTTAGCCCTATTTTACACATAGGCTATTAGAAAATAGCAGATCTACAAGCTCACAACGCGTCAGCTCTGTCAGATCTGCTATTTTCAAACGTTTTAGTACTTTCACTTTTGGTACTTTAAGTACATTTAGATGCCAATACTTTTGCACTTTTACTCAAGCCAATGTTTTATTCTGGACTTTTACTTGTAACAGGGTATGTCTATATTGCAGTATTGATACGTTTACTTAAGTAAAGAATGTGAGTACTTTTTTCCACCACTGCCAGTGTTACACATACTTCAGTGGTTCTCAAACTTTTTCATGTCAAGGACCCCCAAATTGACACTTATATTAGCCCACGGACCCCCATTTCAAACGATATGCCAGGGACCCCCCATAAGAGACGATTTTTTACGGCTCTAGCAGTGATTCTCAACCATTTTCATTTCAAGGACCCCCAGTTTGACATGCATTAGGGCTACGGACCCCCATTTCATGGCATTTCTATCACTTGGACCACAATTCATATTGTAAAATCTATGTCAATTTAACTCTGAGAGTGTACAAATGGAACCAAATGGACCCGTTAGGGTCCGGTTCATTTGTACACTCTCAGAGTTACAGACCGACAAGGGTCCATTTGGAGCCTAATCTATAATTTGGCTGGGGACCCCCTGGAACTCCCTCAAGGACCCCTGGGGGTCCCCGGACCCCACTTTGAGAACCAATGCCATACTCCACATGCGCGCACACAGCTGCCAGTGGAAGGGTCATGCACTTGTTTCCTGCAGTGATGTTACAGTGTGCAATGCATTCTGGGATGATTAATCCCCTCTTATCTCTTCTCACTGGATTTCCTGTTTCCGTAAGTAAATCATGCACAGTATACATCTGCTGCTATGCTCACGTACCTTTAATCTTATCTCAGGTACTATGTAAATGATAAAAAGAAATCTCCAGGGCGCAGTCGGTAGCGCTGTCGCCTCACAGCTAGAAGGTCCTAGGTTCGATTCCCGCCAGGGACGCTGTGGGTGCTGGGGGTGTGTCTTCTCCTCCGCGTCATCAGCGCCCATACCCAGGGTGGGGTTGGCGAAAGGGCCTACTCTGTGTGGAGTTTGCATGTTCTCCCCGTGTCTCCTAGGGTAGTTAATACTGAGTGAGCATGCGTTGCACATTCAGCTGCGTTTAGTGGTCAAAATGGCTGCTGTGAAAAGAGCTTATTATCATCAGCAGCACTGGACCTATACATTTAAATTCTATATGTTTTGGCTGCAAGTACTCATATGACCTGAAAGAGTATTTATGGTCAGTCTGGGACACTGGGAGTAGGGCCAGCATCTTCATCACGTCTGCTGCCCAACACACAGAGAATATATGGCTCGTTAAAATACTTGTAAAATTGTGAATTGCCTGAGAAAACCTGTAAACATCAGTGCTCCAATGTGATGGTGAAAGAGAAGTCAAATGAAAAAAAAACAATCCTTCTGAAATCACTGTACACATGAGACCTTGTTTTTAGGGTGTGTGTGTGTGTGTGTGTGTGTGTGTGTGTGTGTGTGTGTGTGTGTGTGTGTGTGTGTGTGTGTGTGTGTGTGTGTGTGTGTGTGCGTGTGCGTGCGTGCGTGCATGTGTGTGAGAATTAAGTGTCACACTTCAATAATCACTGGCGGTAAGATGGAACGGACCGCTTCGGGTTCATTTTTATACCCCCGGAGTCAACCTCTTAAAGGAGAATTTTGGACAAAGTTTTTCTTACCTTTTCTATGATGTTATGATATCTTAGGATGAATGGTACAGTAGAACATTTTCATAATTTTCATAAATGTGCGCGGATAGGCCTTGCGCTACATCGCATATTTTTATAGCTTTTTTTTTTGTGAGATCTGACGTTCATATATATAGTGACAGAACACTATGCAACAAAAAAAATAATAATAATAATAATCTAAGTCTCGCTAGACGAGATTGAAATCTCGAGATTTCAATCTCGTCTAGCGAGACTTATGTTTTTTTTATATGAACGTCAGATCTAAAAAAAAAGGTATTAAAATATGTGATCTAACGCAAGGCCTATCCGCGTACGTTTTAAGCTGTGGCGGACGCAGGATGGAGTTATGAAAATTTTCTACTGTACCATTCATCCTAAGATATCATAACATCATAGAAAAGGTAAGAAAAACTTAGTCCAAAATTCTCCTTTAAGTCCTATATATACATGTCATCATCATACAGTATGATGAATAGCTAAAACTTAGCTAATTTAGCTCCGGCTTCTTTCAAAACTTTCCTGAAAAAGCATCGGTCAGAAAACTACAAGTGGAGATAAATCCCCTTGTAATAAGAGGTGTTACACTGCCATGCCGCAGATGTTTTTTTTCTCCTCCGAATATATAGCAATTTGTATTTGTTGATGACATGTATTGTTGGACATAGGACTTTTTTGTGTTATCCTTTTAGCCCAAGTGTATTATTTTACCTCTGTGCTGTTTACATCTTTGAGTAATGAGGTATTCCAGGGGTCTTCAACCTTTTCAGGCCAAGGACCCCCTAGCTGAGAGAGAGATAAAGCAGGGACCCCCTCTATATTGTATAAAATTGAGTTTCAGATGGATAATTTTAATAGAGATATTTTTTTAGAAATTATTTTCTTAGTCTGCTCTTTTTTCCCTCTACACCTATAGCCTCTTTGCCAAAAATAGCCGATCTACAAGCGCGAGGCGTTGAGAGCTTGTAGATCGGCTATTTTTGGCTAATGTTCTCCTCAGAAAAAGGGGATGCTAGGGTTCAAGTGGTTAAGGTAAAAAATATATATATATCACACAAAGATTTGGCGGACCCACTGTAGTAGCTCTGAGGACCCCCTTGGGGTCCCGGACCCCCTGTTGAAGACCCCTGCTGTATTCAGTCAGTCAATCAATCGATCAAAAAATGAAAATAGCCAATCAAACAAGCTCACAGTGAGCTTGTAGAACGTTTGTTTTTGAAACCTTATTAGTGGTTGAATTAGCACTGAGGATTCACCCGGGATTTCACCGCCTCCCCAGTATTTGTGTCAGCTTGTCGGCTGTTCTGCATTGGAATGTGTTTACAGTGTGAACACACTTCAACGTCCCTCTGAATCACCTGCTTCCTCTCTCTCTCTCTCTCTCTTTTTTTACTCTTACTCTGTCACTCTCTCTCCTATCCATCTCCATCTCTTTACCCCCCTCAACCACCAGGGGTTCACTGGGTTGTAATATAGTTCAAGCATTTAATTTATGTATTCCTGCTGTTACAGTAGAGTTCAACACAGGTGAGCACTATGGGCAATGTAACCTTCACGTGTGTGTGTGTGTGTGTGTGTGTGTGTGTGTGTGTGTGTGTGTGTGTGTGTGTGTGTGTGTGTGTGTGTGTGTGTGTGTGTGTGTGTGTGTGTGTGTGTGTGTGTGTGTGTGTGCGTATGCGTGCGTGCGCATGTGTGTTGAATCCAGCTCATTTGTATGATTGATAGATCATACAAGGTCTTCGACACAGGTAAATTCCAACGACAACTAGTTCACCTAAGCACCTTCAGAGAGAACGATGTCACGATTTCAACTTGCTGAACAAAATCTTAATCACTCGAACCCTGGCGTCCCTGCAGGGCATGTCAGGCTAAAAATAAGGAACAGTTTTTTAACCCTATTGTATACTTTGGCAATTCTTCAAAATATCTATAAAGTGAGAAATTTTGAAAGAAAGTTTTACTCACATCTTTTCAGATGGGGGTTTTTGGCCAAATACTTAGGGGTCAATGTGGGAGTCCATGACATGAACATATTTGAGAACCACTGGTCAAGGGGTCATCAAGGGGCAGAAACCAGCTAAGTCCATTTTTGAGCTTTTCAATTTGTTTTCATAAATCAGTGCTATTGAACACCCTTTACGTCGATACGTTGGTTAAAAAAAAATTGAACCAATGAAAAGTATTAAAAGGCGCTTCTGACAAAAACTTTGTGCTAAACCAGCTAACTCCACCAAAGGGGGGTGGAGTTAGCTGGTTTTGCTGACTCCAGGCTCCACATCCTTTTGACCTCCAACCTCATTGTGAGCTTGGAGGTCCATTCAGCTGTTCTTATCAATGATGAACAAAACCTCCTAACTCCACTTTTTTTTTCCTGAAAATTTAACATTTTGGAGTTATAGTAGCTGGTCTTGGCGCCCGACAGCAGAGATATTTGAATCTGTCCACAGGGTTCTACAGAAATAGCAACATTCTAACACCATGAACATTGCCAAAGTTGCTTTTTTTATGCTCAGAAACATGTGACATGTTGATGTTGGAGACTGTGCTCCTTAAAAGTTTTATGATAATTTGAAGTTTGTGGCCTGAAGAGTTGTACATTTCCATAGTTATGAAATAAGCATGCATGGGTGTGTGTGGTTGTATTTCATCCAGAGCCAGCCAGTATGTTTTGGCCCTGAGGGCCAAATCTATTCTGTCAAGCATCTGTCTGTACTTGATTTTTTGTTGAAACCAGTGGTGGAAAGTAACTAAGTACATTTACTTAAGTACTGTACGTAAGTACAATTTTGGGGTATTTGTACTTGAGTGTTTCCAATTTCCAATACTTTTACTTCTACTCCACTACATATCAGAGGCAAATATTGTACTTTTACTCCACTACAATTATTTGAAAACTATAGTTACTAGTTACTTTTCAGATATAAATTATGATATTATGAAACATAGCCTACATGAACCACTTTAGCCCTATTTTATACACAGGCTATTTGAAAATAGCCGATCTACAAGCTCACAACGCGTCTCATAGCGACGCTTGTAGATCTGCCACTGCTTGTTGCACTATAGGCCCATGATCATGCCACCACACCACCACCACCACCACCACCGGTGGAGTCATAACAAAACCAAACCCAAGAAGGATTCAAGTTAAATCCCTGTGACCAACTGGGCCCTGTCCAGGAGGAGGGCGTAACGTACCGGTACACCTGATACTGCCTCATTCCCACCACAGGCCTGCAGAGCTCTGCAACCTGAGCTGTCACTGTTGACAGTTTTCGCGAGAGAAACAAGCAACCGGGTCTATGAAAACAAGCCCAAAAGAAGCGATTAGGACCACATGAGCACTTAGTTTAAACTTATATGCATCGGCTTTTTGAAAATAGCCGATCTACAAGTTAGTGGGCTTGTAGATCTGCTATTTTCAAAAAGGAAATCTTGAAAAAGAAGTGAAACATTTTTTATATTTTTTGAAACATTTTAACAACACAAATGCCATTCCACAAACTTTTTTCAGATGGGGGAGGGGGCTCACAACGTAGATTATAAAATAATGTTTGAGAATCACTGGTTTAAACAACATATGGGGAGCGAGCCCAAATAAGTAACTACACTTGAGAAACAAGCCCAAAAAAACCTGCAACCGGTGTTTACAAGCGACTATTTAGAGGAAAACAAGCACAAAGTCACTTATAATAAGCAGACTAGGTAACACTGTGAGCTATCTAATAATCGTCGGGTAGAATCCTCTTATCTACATATTTCAACGTTTTATGTATTTTCCGTATATTAATGCACTACTTCATCATACAAGAGTGTGTCACACAAAATTGGTGAAAAATGTTGCGAGCTTATTATCGTCTATTTTCACTATGTTTTTTTTTTATAATAAAAAAGAAACGTTTTATGGACATTTAGAAGTTTCTAACCGACAGCGATGATATGGTATAGAACACTGTACTGTACCAAGGCCATACTGTTGATAACCCAAAAACAAAACAAAAAACAAAACAAAACAAAAATCAACGCAACATACAACGAGGATAAGGATTCATGAGGATCGATTTAGCTGCGGATCTCCTTTTCTTGTCTGATTCTCGTATTCTCAAAGGGCCCTGTCTAAAAGACTACATAACTCGCTCCAGAAGTGGATCTTGTCCATAAGCCAGGATCTGATCTCCCTGCCCTGTATCATGGTTATATTCCCATGCCATTACATGCATGCTCCATTACACGCTCAGCTGTTGTGATCAAACCTAACATGAAAACATGTGCACGCCATGTTTTCTTTTTCCATACATTTGGGAGGGGCTGTAAGTTCCACACAGTGTAAGATTGAAATGTATTTATTTTATTTGAAGGATGCTTGAAGGTTTTGCAACGTCTTGTATTTTGTCACTTGCATCATGTCGGTGTTAATTTTCACAGCAAATTTTGATCTAGTTTTAGTCGTAGGCTTTTGAATAAAATTCCATTTAGTCCATATTTTAGTCATCTGAAATGTTTGTTTTAGTCTAGTTGTAGTTAACTAAATATTATAAGATTTTAGTCTACAGCTGATTTAGTCAACAACAAAAATGTTTTGGCAAGCCTGATTCAATGCCTGATTTATACTTAGATGTGTGCCGAGATCGACTATTTATGGAGCATGACACCCATGCGCAGCCAAGCCTAAAATGATTGTTCCACTGGATCTCTTCTCCACTAGTGACTACCTTTTTTGTCTAGTTTTTATTTGTTGACAAAACTATCAATATATTTGGTCATAGTTTTAGTCATCATAGCTTAGATTATATTTAGTTTTTATTTACTGAAACAATGCAGGCTATAAACTCCTCACAAAAAGTGCGGAAACTCAACTCAGGTCGATTATTTCTCCCCTTCAATAATACAAATTTGTATCATTTTTATCGCTGATTAGTCACCTTTACAACAAGGTATAACTTGTAAGGATCGTGCAAACGTGGAATGAGCAACACAGCTAAACGTGTGGGTGTCATGAACTGTCTGTTCAGTTGCGTACCTTTATTATGTAATGATGTCCTAGTGTTTCATGTTTCGTCTGGTTGCCGCTTCCTGTCTTGTCTCACCAGTCTGTAATTGCAATTGCAGTTCACCTCTGTCTTGTTCAGTTCCAGCCAATCATGTGTTGATTGTAGCTATGTTTCACCTGTGTTTACTTAGTCTGTCTATTTAAACCTCCCTGTGTTCATTGTTTTTAGCCCGTTTATAACCATTGTTACTGCGTGTTTCTGCCTGAGTTGATCACCCAAAAATGACTGTTTTCTATCAATTACACACCTCATGAAGCATTGAATTCATTGAGAATGATATTTTAGTTTTTGTCAAATTCCTAAGCCAATAATTTGATTACCGGCGGAAAGATGCTAATGTATCCGGTAGGAGACTCAAAGAGACTCCTTGAGTCTTTGAGTCTCCTACCGGAGAGACCGCTGGTCATCAAAATTATTGGTTTTGGGGCGACAAAAACAATGCGACAAAAACGTCTCCATGAATTCAAGGCTTCATGGGGTGTGTAATTGATAGAAAATAAGTCGTTGTTTGAGTGAACTACTCCTTTAATAAATACTGGACTTGATCTGCCTGCTTGCCCTGTTCTGCTTCTGGGCCCTCACCTGACGCACCGTGGGTGACGGCCCCCAAAAATTAGCCAAAATCCCCCAATATGCTTCTGTTGGTAATCGCTCAGAGCCTCTGTCTGAAGACCAAAAGCCTTACATCCATTACATTTTAAATTGTAAAGGCTATGGTTCATTGTGTATGTGTCAGGATTGAGTAACGGGAAGGACCCAAAAGCAGACGAGTAGGAATGCAGGATAAACTTAAATGTATTTATTGAGCCGAACAGGCCGGTTAACACAGGTAAGTAAGTATAGCAACTTCACAATGGCTAACTGCCAAAACACAGGACTCACTTGACAATGGTCTACGGACCAACAAGAACATAATGCCAACACAGGGTTTAAATAGACAGGGGAGTAACAGGACGCAGGTGAACTCAAACTACAATCAACACTGTGATAAGCTGGGGCATAACAGGACACAGGTGGAGAACATAACTAATCAAGAGAAGCGTGACAAGACAGGAAACAGTAAACAAGGCAGACAGGAGACCATACTACAAAGTAAGAGCACAGGACACCAACTGCAAAAGGCAGTAACAGAATGACAGATACAATACAGTATAGCACATGCAGTGTGCAGAAACAAACAATATTCAGAACATACAATATGTACTTTAGGCCTAATCGGCCTTAACTGTTCACGACCATATACTGGCATATTCAAGGTCTAAATAATAAACGTTGGCCTAACCGGCCTAAAGTGTCCATGACCAAATAAGGGCATTCAAGCTCTAAATAATAAAGTCAAAGTCCACGGCCCGAGGAGCGGACCGTGACAGTATGTGATGTAAGATGAACATTGCACAACCAACAAGTATGGTGTTCGATTTGGTATCATCACACAATGAAGCAAGTAAAACCAAGCCATGATCCATTATCAAATGCTGACTTCATATACTGTTGGTAATACAGTTCATAAAAACATGTTATCACTAAAAAAAATAAAGTGAAAGTCAGTTTAGCCACTGGAAGAAAATGTGGAATCAAAAACAAGTTACTGCTAAAGCAAAATGCCGAAACAACGTGCATGTGCATTTTACAGTCTCTTGGCTGTGTATGAAGTAACCTGGCATGGTCTGTGATGTGGACAGATGGGTTTTTAGTGAACTGGAGTAAATTTATAACGCAGATGGTAGATTAGAATGGCAGAAAGCTTCCAGATCTCTAACTGTCAGGGAACCTTTACCTTTTGATAAGAGAGTCTACAGTATATGCATGGATTATAGCTGATTGTAGTCATGCGCTGTTATGGCTCGGCTCTAGTTCACAACAAATAACGGGGGAAAGATGTTAAAGCTGAAATGAATTGTGATTTTATTAATTAAGAATGAAAGAATTGAACAAACAAACAAAAAATGCAGTTTCCAACATACTTTGGCAGGGAAACAAGCTACCGACTGAACTAATGAATACAGAAAATAAGCTAAACAAAAGTGTTCTTCTGTGGCTGCTTCTCTGGTCCGGGGGAAGACTGAAGGTACACAATTATGGGCAGGTCTTTTCTAATCTGTGGGGAGACAGTGGCCAGATGTCTCCCCTCCCCCTGATTATCTTTGAATCCACCCTCCAACCAGCACTGCAACAGGGAACAGTTCACACAGCAGAATCTTGGCAAAAGCCCCAGGGGGCCGTCACATTCACTCACTCATGGGACGCTATACTGTAGGTGGACAGTCAGCACTTGGGGGTCCACTCATAATTCCGACCTCCCGTTATTCCGAGACATCCCAATTGTCCGACAAACATTTTGTTAGTGTACCACTTGAATCCCAGCATCCATATTTTGGGGGAACATTATAGCCACAAATTGCGTGTTAAGTGGTCAGGTGGGTGGGTTTTCAATGGGCTCTGATCCAGAAAAGGTTGCAAACGAGCTGAGTGGAGATACCGAGAGAAACCGGAGCTTTCCTCCCACTTGGTCTGTGCTCGTATCACTTAGAACAGTCAACTCATCACAGCTGTGCACTCTCTGTGCTGCGCTGGTAATCCAGCGTGAGGGAGAATAGACCACAGTCTGGGTAGCTCAGTCAGTAGAGCACTCGCCTTTAGGCTTGGTCCGAGGCATTAGAAAGCGTATGAGTTGCATGGCTTGGTTGCAGCAAATTGTGTGATAGCTACTGGTGCTACCGTAGCAATTTATATCCCAGTCGTCTAGTGCATTGAAAAGGGCCTAGACACCCTTGTTCTCGGACAGTTTTCCAAACTGATAATTGCTTTGGTTAAAAAGTTAACGCTCTATAGTCTATATTCAGAGATTAATCATCGCTAGAGCGTAGGGTTGTAGTAGTGGGGCGGCAGTGGCTCAGGGGTAGAGTGGCCGGGTAGTGTGAGCTGGAAAACCGCAAGGTTCCCAGTTCGATCCCGGGCTGGGGCGCTCCCCTAGAGTTAGTGTCGAAGTGTCCTTGAGCAAGATGCTGAACCCCTAATTGCTCCCGATGAGCAGGTTGGTGCCTTGCATGGTTTCCTCCGCCATCGGTGTATGAATGTGTGTGTGAATGGGTTAATGGCACTATCAATGTAAAGCGCTTCGGATAGAAGCGCTATATAAATGCACCATTTACCATTTACCATTTATAGCTACTGGTGCTACCGTAGCAATTTATATCCCAGTCGTCTAGTGCATTGAAAAGGGCCTAGACACCCTTGTTCTCGGACAGTTTTCCAAACTGATAATTGCTTTGGTTAAAAAGTTAACGCTCTATAGTCTATATTCAGAGATTAATCATCGCTAGAGCGTAGGGTTGTAGTACTCGAGAGCGGTCTCGGTCTCGAGACCGGTCTCGAGTCCGCATTTTTATTTACTCGGTCTCGTCTCAGTCTCGCCCATGATTTTACTCAGTCTTGACTCGGTCTCGGACTAAGGGACTCGGGACTCTACCCCCACCGATTCCACTCGAGTCCAAGTCACTACAATGCAATGAAATCATTTTATTAAACCCATATTATGAGGAGCCCATTCACATTAACATTATAAGAGAGCTGTGTGGTGCTTATGGACAGCTATCAAATATATATATATATATTTAAATCTGGTCTCGGTCTCGACTCGGACTCGGACTCAACCCCCTCCCTGGCCTACCGGACTCGGTCTTGACTCGGACTCGCCCCCCCTCGGACTTGGTCTTGACTTGGACTCGCTTTAGGTGGTCTGGACCACCTAAACCCTATTAGAGGGTGTATTTGGTAAGAGGGGTCAATCTCCCCATCTCTCCAGCTCTTTAGTAAACAGAAAATAAATGTTCAGGTGGGACACCATTTTCCTCCAACCATCAGAGAGTTCTGTACTTTTTGAGGTGTTTTTACTTTACTGGAGTATTTTCAATTTTCAGTATTTTTACTTTATACTCCACTACATCTCAGAGGCAAATGTTGTACTTTTATTCCACTACAATTATTTTAAAAGTTTAGTTTCTAGTTACTTTGTAGATTTTGATTATTATTGCAAAACCACTTAAAAAAAACTTTAGCAATTTGAAAATAGCCGATCTACAAGCTCACAACGCGCCTGCAAAGCGACGCGTTGTGAGCTCGTAGATCTGCCATTTTCCAAGGACTTCTATACATTTTATACATTTGAAAACTTGTGAAATAGGACACATTCTGCATAACGAGTACTTTTACTTTTGGCACTTTAAGTATATTTTGATGCCAATACTTTTGTACTTTTACTCAAGTACATTGTGAATACCGGACTTGCACTCGTAACAGAGTATTTCTACAATAGGGTATTGATACTTTTACTTAAAGGAGGAGTTCACCGAAATAATGACTTATTCTCTATCAATTGCACACCCCATGAAGCCTTGATTTCATAGATTTATTTTTGTTTTCGTGGCATTCCTAAGACAATAATTTGATGACCGTGTGTATTTCCGGTAGGAGACACAAATAATCTACTTTGTGTCTCCTACCAGATACATTAGCCGGTAGGAGATGGGAATCAAATTATTAGCTTAGGAATGCAACAAAAACAAAAAAGAATCCATGGATTCAAGGCTTCATAGGGTGTGCAATTGATAGAAAATAAGTCCTTTAAGTAGAAAAAGTACTTTTTTTTCCACCACTGCAGGAATAGAATATATACTGCATGCCAGTGATTTTTGGCCCATGCAGTGGCACCAGTCATCATTGTCATCATCATCATTTGAGATGAGCTGTTGACAGGAAGGTAGAGAGGAGCAAGAGCTGAGAACGAAGGAGAGAGGAGAAAGATGATGAAGTGCCGAATGAGGTCAATCTGACAGTAGTACAAAAGAATGAATGGGATCTGTGTAAATCTAGGACGGCAATACTGAAAATATGTTATGAGAGCTTGTAGATCGGCTATTCTTTTTTAAAAAGTACACATTTGAAAACTTAAAATGGGACGTTCTGCATAATGATTACGATACCTTTACTTTTGGTACTTTAAGTACATTTTGATGCCAATACTTATGTACTTTTACTCAAGTACATTTTGAATTCCAGACTTTTACTTATAACAGAGTATTTCTATATTGCACTATTTATACTTTTACTTAAGTAAAATATTTTAGTACTTTTCCCGCAAGCTTTCATTCATAATAAAGTTGATGTCATTCACTTCGTGTGAATAATATTGAACATGAGCTGACATGCACAGTAAGTGTAGTATGAGTGCATACAAGCCGCTGGCTCAGGCTCAACATAATGGAGACTGTATCATAATGGACTGTTCTGTATTCACAAGCTTTATGTAATGTGTGTCATACTCTGTCGTACAAAGGTGTCGCGTGCCGAAAAACAGCAACAGATCTACAAGCTCACAGCGTGTCGAGTTGAGAGGAAGAGAATAGCAGAGAGAGAGAGATATAGTGATACCCATGTACTGTAAGTGAAGGTTTTTAAAATGAAACTCTTGAGTAAATTGAGGAAAAAGGGGGAGAGAGGGGGAAAGTCATGTGAACCATAAAGAGTGAGTGTGAGTGAGAGAGAGGGGGAGAGGGAGAGAGAGAGGGGGGGGGGGTGGAATGGAGGGGGTGAATGAGGGAGCGTAGGTGTAGGAGAGATGAAGAGCAGTAAGCAGCATTCCTCCCTGCCCCGGTCCCTCTCTCTCTCTCTCTCTCTCTCTCTCTCTCTCTCTCTCTCTCTCTCTCTCTCTCTCTCTCTCTCTCTCTCTCTCTCTCTCTCTCTCTCTCTCTCTCTCTCTCTCTCACAAACAAACAAACGCACATACGCATGCACACACGCACGCACAGGAAGGTAGAGGTGGGGAGAAAAGAGAGAGTAAATGAGTAGAGGGGATAGAGAGAAAGAGAGAGAGGTTGATCTGAAATCCAGATGCCTTGAGGACCAACAGTGGGTCAAACTAACGCGCACGCACACACGCGCACGCAAGCACACACACACACACACACACACACACACACACACACACACACACACAAACAGCGCTCTCCATCTCCACTCTCTCTCACACAGACCAGAGCACACTGGTGGCTGCACAAGTCAGCAAAACCTTCACAGGACTGAAACATCAACTGGGATACTTTGTATCTGTTACTTGTTACTTTTTTTATCTGTTTCTTGTAAAACGTTTACTTTCCACCTCCCAGTACAGGACTTGTCATTGGACCTAATTTTTGTAGCTCTATAAAAAAATTTTTTTTCATTCTTTTATATATATATATATATATAGTTTTCCTTTCAGCAGACATTTTCAGGTGAGTCTCTCACTAGGTTTTTAAATGCTACCAGATGTTGAATGACTGTTCACAGAGCATTTGAGGTCAAAGTTGTATTGACCACACAGTTGGCCAGTTCTTCTAAAAGCTTGAGAAAATTGCTATTACAGGATTCCACAAGTTCAGAGAAATAGATTAGAATTTGTCCGTATGTTGAAGGTAAATTAATTGGTATTTCCTGGCTATAGGTGCTTAATTGGAAGATGTATGAATGATCTAACCACCTGTTGAGTCATCTTCTGTGGAATCTAAAGAAATCATCAGCTTACAGTTGTCGTCTTTATGCTGATAAACTGCTGTCAAAGTGACAATTTGCTGTCACATTGAAAGAAAGAAGTCCTGTCTCACTTAAAAGCTAATTTCACACTCTCTGTCATGTAGTGAAGAATGTGGTTTGTGTCCACGTTATTGATTGATTTTTCCTGAGCGGAAAATAAGAGCCAGCCACAAGTCAGGTGATGGTTATTTTGGCTGCAAACGCCCTCTAACAACGAAAGGTCTGCTTTAGTGGTTCTTTGGTTTTTGTTCATGGTTTAGTGCAGATCCTTTTCTTCTCAGATAGATTTAGAGCTTTTGGCACTGCATGCATTACCCCTTTCCAACAATGTGGATACAGCTCTGCAGATAAAAACACATTTCCACTCTACAAGTAGATTTTGGAATGAGAAGTAGTCATTTTTTATTTTCTGCACTTTTGAGCAAACTCTCAAGGGACACCTGAACTCGCTTCATAGCATGATAATCTACTATGCCACACCGGCAGGGACTGGGAGGTCCTACAGTGGACATTTGGAGGCAATTGAAATCAATGTATCTGGTAAAAAAATAAAAAAAAATAAAAAAAAAGATTATAGCTGGCTTCAAGGAACATAAAGCAAAAATACAGACAGAAGCCTACAGTACACTCCAAAATTGTTTCATTATGAAAGTGACATGTTTTATAGAATATCAAAAACATATTTTATTTTAGGATTTCTAGATTTGAATGTTCAAAAGCCACAGTGGATTGATTTTAATCTGAAGTAAGGACAACGGAAATATTGGAGGCTCTTTCTGATGTTGTTGTTGGTACCCCAACCCAGGCAATTGGAGAGCTATTACATTTAGCCAATTTCATGCGAGAAAATTATATCTATATATATTTTCTTTTAAGTAACTGATTTTCCACTTATGGCATATATGCTGACAGGTTGTGACACAAGGGAGCACTAACTCCATTCAAAACCCATTTTATAATTTCCAATGTAACTACAGTAGCCCATGTGTTCGTCAATCTGATAATCTGATCTGTGTTGAAATGCTTGCTAATCCAATGTGTTGAATACATGAGGTTTGAATCTTGCTAGGACAATAGCACACATACTGTTTTATCAGTGGTTCTCAAAGTGGTTCTCAGGGGTCCTTGAGGTGTTCCAGGGGGTCCCCAGAAAAAGTTACTTAATATAGATTGAGATCTGTTTGAACCACTCTAACCCTATATTACATCGGCTATTTGAAAATAACCGATCTACAAGCCCACGTGTCACATTGTGACGCGGTATGAGCTTGTATGGGTATCCATGCCTCTGCATTTGATATCCCCCCTCTGGTCATTAGTTTTTCTGGTGAGAAAACAATTTAAAGGCGTTGTTACATAGCTCTATATTCCAATTTGTAACAGGTGTCTGCTCATCTCTCCTGCTCTTTAGTAAGCAGAACAATGGAAAAAATGAAACAAACAACATGAGCAGACATCATTCGAACTGGAACAGTCTTTTCCCCCTTTTTTTTTTTACTTCACTTACACACCTTTTAATAAGAAAAATATGTGAACCACATTAACCGTGGCATGGCCCAACAAATATATTATTACATTTTTCTACAATAGATAGGGGTGCATTAGCCAAAACTAGCAGTTCTACAAGCTCACAACGAATCGCTACGCACCACGTTGTTCTGAGCTTGTAAATTGGCTACTTTTTGGCAAAGATATTTGGTGTAGATGGGGAAAAAAACTGTCCAAGTACAAAGCCAACTTACTTAGGTCTGTTTTATTAAGTCTAGACAAGGGTCCACACACGCACACACACACACACACACACACACACACACACACACACACACACACACACACACACACACACACACACACACACACACACACACACACACCACATGCTATATCGTGGACAGCAGCATGGGAGCCATGTGTGAGTGAATCATAATATGATTCTTTGTGTCAGAAAGATGAAGCTCACTGGCAGTCAAGACCACAGCTGCCCGATTCAAGATAACACATGTCCAGAAAGCAATGCAACCTACGATCATATTGTAGGCTGCAGTGCTTTCTGGACATGTGTTATCTTGAATCGGGCAGCTGTGGTCTTGGCTGTCAGTGAGCTTCATCTTTCTGACACAAAGAAGATGTATTGACTCTAACACTGATGCACTTAAAGGGCAAGACCACTTTGGTAGAGGTTTGGGTTGTGTAGTTACCTTGCCATGATGTAACCCCAAAATATGCTCCTCATTGACTTACATTGTATGATGAAACAGCTCTCAAAGTCACTCTTTTAGCATGTAAACAAACACAAACAAAGCTGATTCAGACAATACAGAACATCACCAAACCCAGTACTGTTTATTTTTTAATAAAAATGTCAACTTCCTGGTGATTTTACTATTTGAAGATCCGGATCCGTGGATCCAGGCCGTTTTTTTGTCCTTAATAAAAAATAGCAAAATCAATCAGAAAGTTAACATTTTTATTTAAAAAACAAACAGTACTAGGTTTTGTAATGTTCTATATTGTCTGAAACAACTTTGTTTGCGTTATTTTGCGTGGTAAAAGAGTGACTTTGAGAGCAGTTAAATCATAAGTCAATGAGGAGCATATTTTGAATATCAATTTCTAATCAATGGAACAATTATTCTTTATTTCTTGTCCACCTTTGGAGTTACATCATGGCAAGGTAACCACACAACCCAAACCTCTACCAAACTGGCCTTGCCCTTTAAGACACAGCCTTCCTCCCCTGCCCTCCTCTTTTTTCATCTTTCTTGCTTTACTCTATTCACCTCATTCTTAGCCCTTCTCCAGTGCAGCGCCATTGCCATTTTCTGCTGCTTCAATATCTGGTCACTTCCTCCCTAATAGGCTGCAGGTGTAACGCAGGTAATCAGTGTGTTGCCAGATTTTGCAAGAGAAACAAGCGGCAACAACAAGCACACAAGAAGCAACTATAGGCTAAGTTTTACCACTTTACATCAACTATTTGAAAATAAAAGATCTACGAGCTCGCAACGTGTCACATTGCGACACGTTGTGAGCTTGTAGATCTGCTATTTTTGAGAGCTTCTGTTCTAAAACACTGTTCTAAATCCTAAGAGTTTTCTGAAAAACTTGCTATATATAGGCCCTATAAATAAATAAATCTAAAATTTAAAGTTTAATGATTAAAGTCTGAACAAGAATGCATTACCAATAATCTGCATAATGATGAGCACTTTTGGACACTGTTAAGCACAGTGGTGTAAAGTAACATACTTTTACTACACTACAATTATTTAAAAACTTTAGTTACTTTGCATATATAAATTATTACATTATAAAACATACATTAACCACTTTAGCCCTATTTTATACCGAGGCTCTTTGAAAATAGCAGATCTACAAGCTTGTAGATCTGCTATTTTCAAACATTTTAGTGCTTTTACTTTTGGTACTTTAAGTACATTTTGATACCAATACTTTTGTACTTTTACTCAAGTAAATTTAGAATTCCTGACTTTTACTTGTAACAGAGTACTTCTACATCGCAGTAATGCTACTTTTACTTAAGTAAAACAATTGGAGTACTTTTTTCCAACACTGGTTAAGCTTTTATTGATACAAAACTTTTGAAAATGTATTCAAGCCACATTTTGTATGTAGTACTTTTACTCGTAACAGCATTGTGGTATTGTAAAGTAAGAAAATCCGAGTAGCGCTCACATTCGTGCCACGCTGCGAGCTTGTACATCAGCTATTTTTGAACATTTTGGAAAATCTTGGAAAATCTTGAAAGTGTTTGAAAAGGTTTGAATGATGTTGATTTTTTTTTTAACACAAATCTTCTCTTCTGGGTTGGTGTCCCCGGAACAAAATAATGTGTACTCTGGCTTTTGATAGCACCCCAGACCGTTTTTAAGTTGCTTCATTCAGTATTTAGATATTTGATATTCATTTGATCAGACACGCCCCCTTCCTATACAAACCCATTGTAACTTCAATTTTGATGTATTCATTGAAAACACCCTTCCTTGGTTCTGGTGACTGTTATTGTCCTTCTAATGTGTGAGGGGGCTGTGTCCTTTCAATAACTTTTTTCATTTGTTTTATTGTATTCTTTTATTATATTTTGTGTGTGTGTTCCAGAAAATCTGACGGCCTTCCCTTGTATCCCCGGTACTGTCATCAGAAGCTGTTCAGGACCTGTCTTGTGAGTGGCTTATTATACTTTTATTAAACATAGACTCCATGTTTCTTTGATTTTATTTATGCTGTAGGCCTACTTGATTTAGATTTTGTTTCCCAATGTCCTCATTCTGGTGTAATTGGTGTCATGTACTATAATGTGGGTTTTGTACTGTATAAACTTGTTTTGCAATAGTTGGAATCATTTTAGAATAGCTTTGTGTGAGCCATAGCATTTTAATGACAAATAGCTTGCAGTTGATGTGTTGACCATTTCCTGTTTGTCATCACAAGGAAAGCTCTTTAGCCCAGAACGTTGCTGTTATCGTCCTTCAAGATCTCCCTGACCTACCAACGGCGGTGGCTTACCTCTTTGGGCTGATCTATGCTCTAAACCTCCAGTACCCAAAACAGCTGAGGTACACATTTGAAACAATTCAAAAGGTTTTCATGGGATTTAGAACTGATCTCAGCAAGGGTCAGATCCTAACGAAACAAAATGTGTGAGGGGGCCGTGTCTTTTCAATAACTTCTTTCATTTATTTAATTTTATTTTTTAATGATTTTTTTTTCAATAAAAAAAAGACAATATCAGTCACCAGAACCAAGGACGGGTGTTTTCAATTAATTTAACATGGTTAAAATGGAGTTTGACGTTACAATGGGGTTGTATAGGAAGGGGGCGTGTCTGTTAAAATGAATAAAAAAGATCTAAATACTGAATAGAGCAACTTAAAATGGTGCTCACAAAAGCCTGAGTAGATGTTAAAATGGTAGCCTAAGTAGGAAAAAAATATATTTTCTTTCTTCCATTCAAATCAGATGCTTATATTTAAATGCTCTTCCAAACTGTTAAACCACGACCACTTAATCATTTAAGATAGTATATGAAGAAGCACATTTCTGACTTATTGCAGGTAGTACTGACAAAATCTAGGGTCTCTGCGGGTCCACTAATATTTGTGGAGCTGACTGTACCAGGACATATATAATATGGCCTACCTGTGGACCCCCACTTGATAACATCAACAGAAATCTTGCCACACGATTTGTTCAAAAATAGGTTGTACATTTATTTCATATTTATTCTTAAAAAGATCTTTAAAAACATTGAATTCAACGTTGATACCTGCAGACTCACTGAAAGTCCTTACTGCCTTGTTTATTAATTTCATTTTCTGGCTAACCCTTTTCTTCTTTTCCCCTTTTTTCTCATCTAACACAGGGTTTATTACTGCTGGTGAAAATCTCGCCAAAAATGTCACATAAAGTGGTGCTTCCTCAAGTACCTGAATCAGCTGAGGATTTGCAAGGCATTCTTTGTGAAAAACTTCAACTTCAAGGAAGCTTTACACTACAGTTTGAGAATCTTTAGTTGCTTACATCTGTTGATAAAATGTATATTGGGATGTTGAAATTGTGTTTGACTTTGTATTGAATTTTTAAAGTTGTTCTAAATGTTCTCATCGGATCACCAACAAGAACCTAATGGATGACTTAAGAGCAGCCATTAGTCAGCAGCACACTCCAGGGCTCCTTAGACTGTATCGGGCCAGAAGCACAGCTTTTCCACCTGAGATGGATCGACTGCTGGACAAGTTGGATAATGAGGTAAATTTCAGACATAATACAATTTCTCTGGACATTATGGACATAAATTATAAAAGTACAAAACAGGTTCTTGAATGCATTAAATGTTGCTATACAGTTTAATGCTGATATTCCTTTTAAGGTGTGTACTCAATAGGTTTAACCCAAATTGTTGTACCATATCAGTTTCCCATGGGCAGCATGTTTTCATATTTGCTCGGAGCTTTCTACATGCAATTTACTACGTGTGTGTGTGTGTGTGTGTGTGTGTGTGTGTGTGTGTGTGTGTGTGTGTGTGTGTGTGTGTGTGTGTGTGTGTGTTCCAGACACAGCACAGCGGCAGACTGTAGCCTTGAAGGGCCTTCCCTTGTATCTCCGAGACTGTCATCAGAAGCTGTTCAGGACCTGTCTTGTGAGTGGCTTATTATACTTTTATTAAACATAGACTCCATGTTTATTTGATTTTATTTATGCTGTACTTGATTTAGATTTTTATTCCCACTGTCCTCGTTCTGGTGTAATTGGTGTCATATAATAAAGAAATACATCACATGGATACAACTGGGACGCATCATCAGTGTTGTAGCCTGGGGTCATAGGGTGTTTCGGGTCTCGCAACATACAACATACACCCTCGCCCAGGTGACCCAGCCAGGGTTGATCAAGCCCTGACTTACGTCCCAGTAGCACCCACGGTCAGTCCTATAGGGAAAGACAGGGCCACTCAGTCCGCTTCTCCGGAAGTACTCTGCCGGGACTCTGGGAGGCTCTGGCACGTGGAGGGACTAGGTACTGTGGGTTGTCCCCTGGCCGGGCTCCTCCTTCGTCTCACCAGGTCCAGGACCTGAGCGCTGCGCCAGATCAGATGCACCGCCCCGATCCAAACATTTCCTTCTGGCGTGATGGTTCCTTGGGCCGATACCACTAGATTGGGCCGTCTAATGGTATTAGCTCCGCTTGCGGTACGCTGGAATGGAATGGCCCTCCTAAAGGCCTCACCGCGGGTTTGTTGGGCTTCTTCCTCACGGAAGACACAGCATGGGGCGCTAACCCATACTGCTCCCGGGATACCGTCTACATTCCGGCTGTCAACAGTATCTCCTGTGGTCACCAAACTATTCCTGGTTGTCACGTAGTCTATACATTCCTATGAGCCACTATAAATAGAATGACTAATAAAGAAATACATCACATGGATGCAACTGGGACGCATCATCAGTGTTGTAGCCTGGGGTCATAGGGTGTTTCGGGTCTCGCAACATACAACATACACCCTTGCCCAGGTGACCCAGCCAGGGTTGATCAAGCCCCGACTTACGTCCCATATACTGTATAATATGGGGTACATTTTTGGTGGAGATGGAAATGTTTAATATGTCAAACACATACGATAGGAAATGCTTGTTTATGCAATATTTTGAATCATTTTAGAGTAATAGCTTTGTGTAGCCATAGCATTTTAATGACAAATAGCTTGCAGTTGATGTGTTGACCATTTCCTGTTTGTCATCACAAGGAAACTGACCCAAAGGAGGAGCAGGCACCGGGCATCACTGTGGGTATCCTAACTGTGTTGGAGGATGATAGTTCAGCTCCTTCGCCCAAGGTCCAGAACGTTGCTGTTATCGTTGAACAACACATCGTCCTTCAAGATCTCCCTGACCTACCAACGGCGGTGGCTTACCTCTTCGGGCTGATCTATGCTCTAAACCTCCAGTACCCAAAAGAGCTGAGGTACACATTTGAAACAATTCAGAAGGTTTTCATGGGACTTGAAACTGATCTCTCAGCAAGGGTCAGATCCTTACAAAACAAACTACTTCAGTGAATCAAGCACATTTATCGAATGGTACTCTATTCTCTCTCTACTTTTTCTGTTCTTTATCTCAAGTTCTCTTTTTTCTCAACCCTTTTTCCCTTTTCTCTCTTATCTCCTTTTTTTCTCCCCACCTTCTCTGCTCTCTCAGTCTGTCACCCTAACTTTCCTTACTCCGTATTCTGTAATTCTTGTTCTGAGAACAAGGTTTGTTCTCCTCTAGATCTCAACAGAGACTGGCCTGGCAGGGCTTTTATAGCCTTCTGGAGGCACCGGACCCAGGTTCTCTCCAATGAGCCATCAGGCAGGAGGCCCCACCCTGCTCACCTATAGCGCAAGAGTTAAATGGCAAGGCATTTATGCGCCAGGGGGGCCTGATTATGGATCCCACCAACGCTCCAGGATATAGACCCGCCTTACCTGTCTGATTGGCTCCCTGGCAGGCATAGTTTTACTGAGGTTAGGGTTAGGGTTAAGGTTAGGTTAGGTATAGGCTGCAGGCATAGTTGCAAAAACGAGAACTGTCAATCACAGCGACTACTGACCAATCACAGCGGGTTTGCCAAGAGCTGGCGTGGGATCCATAATAACGCGCCAAGGGTTAAGAGGTGCATGTCAATTTTCTAGCAAAAAACACCACTATGCATACGGTGCAGACAGGATGTGGACAGGTGTTAAAGTTCAGACAATTTGACATTTACTTTTCAGCCTACGCCTCGTATCCTGTTTTTAACCAATTTTAGGTAGTTTTAGTCAATGTTATGTTCAGAAGGTGAAATGGAAATTTCTACTTGTCGTGACACTTGACACCAAATGTAGAACGTGGCACAAAATGTAGAGGCCCAGAAAATGTAAAGTGATGTTCAGTCTTTAAAATGGATGCTGATAAAATATGTGCCATATTTTCCCATCAGCATCCCTCAACCACCCAGACTAGACCAGACTAAATTGTGGGGCATCACAATTTCAATATAGCATTGCATTGATTCGTTTGGGAAACCCAATGGCCGCGTTTCCCAAACTAATTTCAGCTCGTGCGTAGCCTAGAACCTGCGTAGGAGCCTCCACGCAGCTGCGCAGTAGCAACCCCGTTACGCACTATCTTCGTTAGTAGCAGCTGTGTGTGCCCTACTTGCCATCTAAACTGGCTTCGGGAGACACCATCGTTGTAGGTTCTCAAGCGCACGACGTTACGTGTGTGCTAAAACTACATTCGGGAGACAGCATGCACGTAAAGACCTCCTGGACGAAGCCTACGTAAAGCCTACGTAAACTACGTAGTGCTGTCCAACGCTACACAGCAGTTTAAACACCCTTTGCGAATATATACAGTGAAATGGATCATAAAAATACCACACACACACACATAAATACATATAAATACATATATATATATATATATATGTATATGTATATATATATATATGTTTATATATATACATATATATGTATATATATGTATATATATATATATATATATATATATATATACTTATATAATCGAGGAGTGACTTCCGCCCCCCGCTGACGCTATACCCACAGCTCTGTAGGCGAGTAAACACAATGCCGACACACCACATCTCGCCAACACAGTAGCCACGGCGTGTGCGCAGAATTTACGGGTGGCGTAGGCCACCTATCATTGCTCACTACACAGTTTCCACGTCGCAACATAATTTATTCCACACACCACATTACGGACAAAACGGAAGGTGAAACAATTTCGTACCGTTTACCGTGCGCACCACCGACACCAAACAGCGACGGCTTTAGCCGAAACAACACGAAGCGCCGCCATTGAACTCTGCGCATCTCCACAACAACACACAAGCAGGTCCTTCGCTTCAACCCCCCCCCCCCCCTTCTTACGTACCTCTTTTGTTCCACCCAGGCCGTTACTTTCACTTCACTCATGTCTCTATCAATCACAATATGTCCGTCCTTCACGTGCCATGTACATCCCAAACACAAAAATAAACGGCGACGGGCACACTACAGCGCGTTGTCCTGCTGCATTTGGTAAACACACCAGGCTAGGTTCATGACACCAAAGGATTCGACAGTGATGTCATCATTATGCAACCCGGAAGCACAAATACCAAGGATACGTCAGTGATGTCAGTCGGGATGCCTGTCGGGATGCCAGGTTTTCAAAAACAAGCGACAGAAACAAGCAAGGACGTTCATGAAAAAAAAAAAGAACAGCCGAAGGGGTCCGCCATGTTCCAGGGGGGTCCCCGGGGGTCCCAACACTCCCAGACGGTCCACGGACCACCAGGGGGTCCGCGGGCCCCCACGTAAAAAAGAAATAAATACATTTTTTTCATTTTTTTTTTTTTACTTTTGGAAAGTTCTATCCCACCATTTTGGTACCCCAAAAAAGCGCGCCCTCACAGCCCTAGAGCCCCGTGCGCGGCTAGGGGGTCGGCCGCCCGTAGAGCTGATGTATACCTGGTCGAATTACTCTGTGTCTGTGTGTGTGTGTGTGTGTGTGTGTGTGTGTGGGGGGGGGGGGGGGGGGGGCGTGAACAAGTCCGAGCGGTGCGGGTCATGGGTGAAAAATTACCATATCAAACATCAGCTGCGTGACAATGGAGGACGCTGTGAGCAGTGTGAAGCCGGGTTTGCTTCAGGGCAATTTTATTTACAAAAAGCTTCCTAATGGAAACCTCGACAAGACCAAGGTGATTTGCACTTTGTGCAAAGCTGAAATGGCTTACTGTAGGAGTTCCTCGAGTCCGAAATATCACCTAAGCAAAAAGCATCAAATTTATCTTAGCAAGGAAGGTACGTGCCACCGCCGCCGGGCCAAGCACTGCTGCTCCGGGGAAAAGTGCTCGTCAAATTACAATGTTTGAGTGCAACCGAGGCAAGCCCATCAGCACAGCTTTATCAGCCAAGCTAACTAACCTCCTAGCCCAGTGGATTGCAATCAATTGCCGGCCTATCAGCGTGGTGGAAGATGATGGACTCGAGCTTCTTCTCCGGGCGGCAACAGGCGACCCTTGTTACAAACTACCTGCGAGGCGAACTATCATGAGGATAATCCATGACCAACACGCCACAGAGAAAGCTGTGAAAGAGGAGAAGTTGGCCGGGGCGGCGTGTGTAGCACTGACTGGGGACCATTGGACATCTGTCAGCAACGATAACTACCTAGGCGTTACTGTACACTTCATCGATGTCAGCTGGGAACTTCACTCGTTCGCCTTGGGTACGTTTATGTCATTTAATTTATTTAACTGACCACGGTGAAGTTGGTTAACATTTACACAGCTTTAGCTAACGTTATCAGGGATCGATTGATTAATTTTACCACAGGCCAACAACATTAGCTACGTTTGCTGTAGAGCAGGGGTCTTCAACAGGGGGTCCGGGACCCCTAGGGGGTCCTCAGAGTTACTACAGGGGGTCTGCCAAATCTTTGTGTGATATGATTTTTTCTTTTACCTTAACCACTTGAACCCTAGCATCACTTTTCTGAGGAGAACTTTAGCAGATCTACAAGCTCACAACGCCTCGCGCTGCGAGGCGTTGTGAGCTTTTAGATCGGCTATTTTTGGCAAAGAGCCATAGGTGTAGTAGAGGGAAAAAATAGCAGTCCACGTAAACAAAAAATGTTGAATCTGAAACACAATTTTATACGATATAGTGGGGGTCCCTGCTTTACCTCTCCCTCAGCTAGGGGGTCCTTGGCCTGAAAACGTTGAAGACCCCTGCTGTAGACGAATCCACAAAATCGCTGCCTGTTGGCAGCCATAGCTGCGTTCTCGCGGTGTTGCGGTGCGGACACCGCAGCTATGGCTGCCTACAGGCAGCGCGTTTGTGGATTCGTGTATAGCCCCGACAACGCCAGCCTGCTGATTTTTAGTTGACTACTACTAGCGAACTTATTCTGATCTACTTTGTCTGTCCTAACGTTAGGTGTGATTAAAGCAGAGGAGCGGCACTTTGCAGAAGTGTGTGCCAGGCAGTTTCTGGACGTCGCTAATCAGTGGGGGATAGCCGACAAAATCACCACCATTGGGACAGACAGCGCTCCCAACACGATTGCAGCAGGGAGGATACTGCTTCGAGCACATGCCCTGCGTTGCGCACCTTATACAGAGGGCGTAAGAAACGTAAGGAGGAAAGAAAAAGTAAGGACTTACTTCTGGTCATTATTTGGGTAGAACACACATATTTTGAATGCCTTCGGCAGACTTCAAATGAGCCATTTTAATCTAGATTAATCTAGATTAACTCCAGGATTGCAGATTAATCTAGATTAAAAAAAATTATCTATGGCCACCTCTAATATATATATATATATGTATATAATTACGGCCGGCGCGTAACGTGCAAGCCTCTCCAAAAAAAAAAAGACATACAAGCTATCAACACACTGCGACATGCCATGATGATAGCTTGCAGATCTGTTCTTTTGGGTAGGGCGAGCGGCTGTTAGGAGGAACTGCTGCGCTGGTTCTAAGTGTAGCCCCCACAGTCATATTAGCCAGAAGTGGCGTGCAATAGACCTGGCTATCGGGCAGGTTTATTGGCATGACTGGTAACACGTCGGACTGGCGAGTGGGAGCTTTCGGGTTCGATCCCAGAATGTCCCATTTCCCAAGTCTACTATGCATAAAATCTTTTGAAAATAGCAGATCTACAAGCTTGTGACACGTTGTGAGCTTGTAGATCTGCTATTTTCAAAAGATCTTTTAACCATTCATAAACATGGCGAGCGCAACAGCTGTCACTTCGTGAGAGGAACTGGGGACTTTCATCATAATGTTTAACTATAAAACTTTGAAATTAAGGAAACATGTTTAGCTCAGCATCATTTAATATACCTGTAGTTAACTTGGCATATGCTTAATATTTGTATTAGATGATCGGATCATCCGTGAGAGTACAATTTGTAAACTTCGGGTTCATGCATAGAGGACGAAGCACCGCAGCCGCTCGCCCTACCCAAAAGAACAGATCTGCAAGCTATCGACACGGCATGTCGTAGTGCGTTGACAGCTTGTATGTCTGTTTTTTTTTTGGGTAGGCACGTTACGCACCGGCCCGCCGTAATATGTATTTATATATATATATATATATATATATATATATATATATATATATATATATGTATGTGTGTATACATTTTGTGTGTGTGTGTGTGTTTCATAGATCTATTCCGCTACGATGGGTGTTACAAGCGCCCCAGGGCGCTCGCAACAAACTGCTGCGTAGGACAGCACTCAGGGCTACGCCTCTCCCAGGAGTAGGCGGGGAGTAGGCTACGTGCATGCTGTCTCCCGAATGTAGTTTTAGCAGACACGTAACTCCGTGCACAGGAGAACCTACGACGATGGTGTCTCCAGAAGCCAGCTTAGATGGCACGTAGGGCACAACCAGCTGCTACTAATGAGGGTAGAGCGTAGGTTTTGCCGAGTCCCAGCTGTGTAGGAGGCTCTTACGCAAGCTGCGTAGGCTACGCATGACCTGAAATCTGCGTGCCTCCTAAGGTACTGCGCAGCCTGTGTGTATGCATGTAAGACCCGTCGTAGGACCTGCGAAGCATCTCTACGCAGCATCTCTACGAAGCTCTTTGGGAAACGCGGCCATCGACCCTTCAAGCTGAAGTGACGATGTGACAACACACAGGTCTCAGCTCTGTACAGACAGATGGCTCTCATGTGGATCTCAGACTTCATGTGGTCATTTATGATGTACTGTATTGACAATGTTTGACTCTATATTTGACCGTTGGCATTTTCAGCTGTTTCTGACATACAAGCCTTCTTTCTGTCAGGTACAATGGGTATTGAATGACCGGGTGGGGAATGCATTCTCAACTTGCATCGTTCCCGAGTAGGCCGGTGCCCAACAGTATTGTATTATGTATTAACAAATTATGCACATTTTGTGTGTGTGTGTGTGTGTGTGTGTGTGTGTGTGTGTGTGTGTGTGTGTGTGTGTGTGTGTGTGTGTGTGTGTGTGTGTGTGTGTGTGTGTGTGTGTGTGTGTGTGTGTGTGTGTGTGTGTGTGTGTGTGTGTGTGTGTGTGTGTGTGTGTGTTCCAGTGGATTGATCAGACCCTCCGGACACTTTTTATTTACATCAGCATGCACGTTGTGGCTTCTGCAGCGCTCCACAGATCGTCAAAACAAGGTGAAAAACGCTGGTGTATTAACTATCGGTCGATATAACAGCACAATTACTGTTTATACAGTTTCCACACTTACAATATTGGATGAACAAATGGACACATTTGTGCCCTTCTCCCTGTCATATACTGATGGCTCAATCTCCTATGTCAAAGGACCCTTGGCTCCACAAAATGACCTATTGACCCTCAGGAATGTCCCACAGAACTGGACCATGGATATAGATGACAGTTGCATCTTATTTCACTAACACAAGGTTTGACTTTTAAGAATGATTGAGAACTCGCTTTGAAGGTTTGCGAAACTTGGTCCATCCTATTTTCAGATGTTTGTCTCCAAAGCAGACTCACTGGAACCCTACAGACTCAGAATCCTGAATGGATAAGGATTCTTGGATTATAATACTGTTTCTCTTTATTGGATTATGTTATCATCCCACAGATAACACTCTGACTTATTGACAAGTAACCATTCATGTCACCACTCATGTCATAATGTTTGAATGTTTCATTCATGTAATCATTCCAATTCATTAATCATGATTTTGATTGTAATTATGACATATATTATTTGCACCATATTCATCGTAGTTTACTGCACTGGATTCAATGGTTTGTAATAACTGTGTAAATAAAATAAACACGACATTTGCAGAATATGTGTAATTTAAGCCATGAGCAATGCACGAGTGCATGACTTTATCTTCCCAAGAAGGACATCTTTCTGGACAAGTCTTTGCCTCAAAACAACAACATATGTATTTTGGAAGAACATGTGTGTTGCAACAGCCTCATGTTACCTCATCGCAACGTATATAAGCGCTGTGTGTAACCCCCCTCTTTACTTTACAAACACTTCCCTTTAACTCGGAAGCTCCCAGCTTCGGGAGACCTAAGCCCCTCTCTGCGAGGAAGCAAGGGACCGCGAAGAAGAAGATGCCCTCCATGGCTGATGGATAGGAAGCTCTTCACACCGCACCTCCGTGACTGGAAGGCCTGATTCTCCCACAAGCCAGACGCAACAACTTGGGGTCCCCCAGACGATCTGACCCTGACCAAGTTGTGTCTCCGTTGCTTTTCTTCTGCCTGGCCTAGGCATCCCTAAAGATAGTACTGCCACAAAGCTCCTGACTGGCCCCTGCTCAACGCTACGACGACTGTGTTCTTGCCTGACCATAGGTACAGCACATGGGCAGCATTCTGCCATACACAGGCTCCTCAAGTCCAAGCTTGGGCTTGGGTGGAGACTGAGACAATAGGACGGATCTACAGCTACAACTTCACGTTTTCACCCTAAAACCAGCGTGAATTCCACCACGTCGTCACAAGCCGACAACGTTCATCACTGGACATCGGACACATCACATGACAACTGTGATGTGCGGTAAACACAGGAACAACTCTTAAATACGATCAATTCAGCTGCTCATGGCATATCATTCTTATTTAATTTAACTGTTGTTTTCTTACAGGATTTTAAGTTAGGTTAGCCTCCATCTGAATCCAGTTAAAACCTTGATTATATTTAATGTTGAGATTTTCCATTTTTATTAAATGTTGCATGCCTAGCTTAGGTTTGATTAAATAAATTCATATATTTTTAATATCAAATCTAGTTTGGTCATTGCTCAAGTTGAATTATTATTCCTTATAGAACCTTGACATATGTTGACACACATCTTAAGAAGGCTCTGCCGAGACAAGAACGTTTTCCCCTTCAGATCTTGTAGATTTATTGAAATACAATAATAAGTGATTATTTTATAATCTTTCATTATTTTATTGGTGGTTTAAAGTTAAGGTTAAATACAAATTAAGCTTGTGTTTAGTCATAAGTTGATTTTCATGGTGCCTCGTAAAATTTTGACTCTTAATTTTAAATACTCATAATTCAAAATGTATAGTTATTGATTTGATTATCCTTAAGATATTAAGAAGTCCTCACACTACATTTTTGGTTATTAATAATACCACCGATATTGAAATTTACACACTCATGCCTACTACACTGGCAACAACATCATTTATTAAATAATACCTGGCAGTGAATGTGTTAAGAGCTTACACTTAACCTTAGTTTTTTTTGTCATGGTATAATCTTCATCCCACATCAAGTACATTAACAGTAAAAGACACAAAGTACAAAGTACATAAAGAGAGACAGATTTATTGACATTCATTTCAAACTCAGGACAGATACTGGTACACTGGTCAACGTTAAATTGGCTGTTTTTTCCTTAAATGTATAAAATAAAGAATAAATGTATGCTTTGAAAAATTAATGGTCATGAATAATTTTAACATGCACGGTACATCATTATCAGACCTAGACCCTTCAACTTCTTGTTTATGACTGGCTAGTGGCTATCAGAGGTTTTGTAGCATTTGTAGAAATATTGGGCCTTAAATGTAATTAAAACAATATGTGATATGTATTTTTCCCCACATTTGTAAACAAATATTAAAAATAAAATGGTGCCCAGTGTTCTCAGGGGCCCAATCTTCCAGTTACCATGTTTGAATTGCAGACAGTTTACAACATGAGCAGAGAGAAAACATAATATTTATCTATATATTTTTTTAGTGAACAAGAAACAATAGAAAAAGACCATGTACATTCTAAATAACATTTGGAAATACTCCTCCCCCCTTTTTTTCTCCATTTTCTTTATTCCTCCCTTCTGTACACTCTTTTTTTCTTAATACATTTGTTTGGTGCCTTTTTTCTTTTTTTCCCCTTCCCACCCTTCCCAAGGTCTGTCCACCCGTAGGCACAGAATGGTAATAGTACTGATATTTTTGCCAATAATATCCACAGTACTCTTAAGTGCATTTGGAAAATTACATTTGGAAATAAAACAACAGACATTTTAGAACAAAAAAACAACAACCTGACTACGTTTTACATGAATAAAAAGAAACAAAAATCAAAAAATCAATTAAGACAGACAAAAAAATGGTCAGGCTTTCTGAGAGGCTGTTTCTGTGTTTCTCTTTGGCATTTTTTTCTTTTTGTCCTTTTCTAACAACCATTGGCACCTGTTGAGGTCCAATTCTAGGCAGAAAAAAAAAACGTGTGTCTCCCTCCGCCGGGAGCCCGGTCCCCGCCGGCCCAGTGCAGGGAGATCACCCATACAGCGTGCAGGGAGGACCCCCTCCCCTTTCATTACATTAAAACAGGTAGACCAGGGTGTTTTCTACAAATGTCTTGTAAATCAGTAGTTCTCACTGTTTCGTACCAAGGACCCCACAAAATGATATGTATTGATTGATTGATTGGATGATATGCCCCCCCATCTGAAAATGTTTTGTGCCAGGGACCCCCCCAGAAGAGAGGGTTTGGGTTAAAAGTTATTTTTTTTATTCTTTAATAACAGATGTACAAGCTTGCAGTGCAACACAGAGTGACGTGCTGTGAACTTGTAGATCTGCTACTTTTGTAGATCTGTAGATATGCTTTTTGGTAGAATCTTTTTTTTATTGTAGATTTTTGTAGATCTTGTAGATCAGCTATTTTTCAATAGCCAACATTAAAATATAAAATGACACGGGTGCTTTCCCGGTTTCAGTGGTTAATTAAATGAAAACAGGTACACCAGGGTTGAAGAGGTTAATGTGAGATGTTTCTCAGAAATATTAACCATCAAATCTCTTAAAGCAGATTTGAGGGCTGCCTTGTTCGAGGACGATCTTGTTCATCCAGGGAACCATCGCTGTCACGTTGAAGTTCACAGAAGTTTGTTGATAACGACCCAAACTTATGGTACCATACAGCGTCCAGGAGGCATCTTCGTTATCGCACATCAGGGGTCCTCCCCAGTCCCACTGAAACAAGAAGCAGTTGTGTTTTTCATTGTGTGTTTTTATATCATAAATAAATAAATATCATGTGATGTTTTCATCTCTGTTACTCACTGCAATGGGTTGGAACTCAGAGCCTGCAGTACAGAACGTAGTGCTGGTGATCCATTTGTCGGGGTCAGAACCTGCAGGCCAGTCACGTCTGCACTGATCATTTGTGATGATTGTGGCAGAAGTCTCATGGAGCAGGTCAGAATAGCATGATTGTGGTCCTGGGGGGAAAAAGCACATAGGATTCAAAGTTGAGGACTTTGTACAGTCATTTCTAAATACAGAGGAACATTCCATTTGATTGAATTTGAAATTATGAATTCTCATCCAAATCCTGACTGACTTTGTTCATGTCTATATTTTGAACATCTCTTCAAAATATAGAAGCATGAAAAATTTAAACGAGTGGGTTTACTGCTGTTGTATTAACTTGCCTGAATGTAAGTTGGGGAAATAACCCAACTAAATGGAGGAGTGACATATCCCGACATTTTCAACTACTTAGTGAATTCTCCAGGATAGTATGTCTCTATACAGCGTAAGTCCCGCCCCATTATCAGTACATGCTGATAATGTGACCAATCAAATTCTTTGTCAACCTGTATGAATGTGTATCTGTGCAAATCCTGTTGTCGATTTTTTTTGAAAAATTCTTATGTGAAAAAAAACAAAACTGCAATAAACAGATGTTTAAAAAAAAAAACCTGTATGAATGTGTGTTTATATTGTTTCCTCACCATCCCATGTGGTCATCCCCCATCCAGTGATCGTGCACCTCGTGCCAGCAGGGGGGAATTCATCAGCCTCAGGAAGACACACAGGTTTAACATTCTTGTTAAACTTCGCAGGGCTGGACAGTTTGGCCAACATCATCGCATGCTGAGGAAAGTTGTATTCGGGGTGCCTGAAGACCTATCAGAGAAATGACAGACACGGTTAGATTAACCACATAAGCCGTGTTTGCAAAAGTAAAAAAAAAAGAGAGAGATTAGATTGTAGATATATTTTCAAAGGATTTTTTTTACAAATTGTGGAATATCTTTGACTGAATGAAAAGCAGATAGACGATGAAATGACCAAACAATTTTGTGAAAGTGAAATATTCCACTTTGTTCAGACAGCAGGCTCAGACTTAAAAGGCTCAAAACCATCTGATTCCATCCAGAGAGGCCAAACATCAGATTTGCTGTGTCAGTGTGAACATAGTGTTAGTTATGTAATATGTTCTGACACATGTTTGATGTTCATACTGTACCTCTTCAATCCTGATCCGCTGAGTGTCTTCGGTGGTAGACAGATTGTGAACTCCTAAAACTACATAGCCTCCGGGTCTGGAGAAGACAACATAAACAAATGATTATGAACATTTGTCCATTAGTAGCAGAGTTACTGGTTGGTTTTTACATTTTACATATTTAACCACTTTAGCCCTACATTCTTCTTTGTACAATGAACAGCGAAAATAGCCAATCTACAAGGTCAAAATGTGTTGCTGTGGCACGTTAACTTATAGATCTGCTATTTTCGCTATTCGTTTGAATGTTTTTTGTCAGTTTTGTGACATCTTGTACCTATAATGACTAATGACAGGATAGTGAGGACACGTTTAAAGGGATGAAGAGACAGAGTGATTAATAATAAACTGTGTTTTCTTATGTCATGGTTATGTATGTTTGTATTACCTGGCCTGGTAGTTAGTCGCAACAATATACTGATTAATCAGTGCACCACCCCCGCGAAAGCTTCCATCGGGTCCCTGAAAGATAAAAGGTAAAGTGTGAATCAAAGGCAGACATATCGTAAGCTTAGTTCGGATTTTTGCCGTGTGACACCATCGTACAATGGAGCATAAATGAAGCACTTCTCCAAGATATTACCTTGTTTTATTAGTGTGTGTGTGTGTGTGTGTGTGACACTTCCTAGTGTCCTTGAGCAAGACACTGAATCCCTAACTGTTATGGATTCAGTGTCTTGCTCAAGGACACACCAACACTCAAACAGGAGAAGCCGGGGATCGATCGAATGTATATTTATTTGTATAATGTATATTTACCCAGATAGCCACCATCCAGGGCCAGGAATGTGGAGCAGCCTCTTTACCGTTGACGATACGTCCAACTGCACGGTTGTCTCGAGTCCCACAATCTTCATCTCTCATCTCTACACATGATAAAACACACCAGGACAGCTCTAAATACATACAATTATATAGCTTACATTTAATGAGACACACACACACACACGCACGCACGCACGCACGCACGCACGCCGCACGCACGCACGCACGCACGCACGCACGCACGCACGCACGCACACACACACACACACACACACACACACACACACACACACACACACACACACACACTGCACACAGCATTGCTTCAATGACTGTGTGCCAGGACATTAAAACATGAACACACCTTGAATGGCAGATCTGATGAACTTCTTGCTGGATGTCCAGTAAACGGTGGGTATGTCTGGATCGCCACAAACTTTAGGACCCCTGATCACAAAACCTGCCAATAGCCAATCATTGTCTTTTTTGACCATGAGCGGACCACCTCCGTCTCCCTGATAAGACACAAGTAATCATTGTTCACTCTCCAGCGCTCAGTTTCTGTTAAAGCACACTGTTAACTTTTTACAATGTAAAGTCTTTACAATTTATTCTATTTTTCTACAGAGACAGGCTATAGTAGTTTTCTGTTAGCTTGGAATCCCCATCGATGATGTCATTGGCAGGCAGGTTCCTGAGCTGTCTACGGCCCAGATGAGGTTGAAAGTGGGTGAAGTGCTACATTAAGATTTGAATGGGATTTGAATGGCATTCTTACTATGCATGCGTCCTGGCCTCCTTTCATGTTTCCTGCACAGATCATGTCGTCATCTACCTGACTCCAGATCTCCTTACAACGTTTATGGTCAGTTACCGTAACGTTGACTGCTTGAAGAGCTCTGGGGAATGGTAGTATTTCTATAAATACAAATAAAGAGAATCATTATCAGTGTGAGTATAAGTCTGGCTGCAGGATTAACAACTTTCAACCCTGCGTCCCTATTTTGGGCATGTTATTATGGTGTGTGTTTACAAAGTGTTTACAAAAATGGAAACCGAAATGTCATTATTTATGCGATTATTGTAGAGCTGCTGTTTTCACCAAATATCGGCGTATTATGACATGGCCAGAATAGTGAGGCTGTCTGTCAAAACATTATTCAGTCAAATTCTACGTGTACTGCACACCAGTGGTTCTCAAAGTGGGGTCCGAGGACCTCCCGGGGTACTTGAGGTGGCTCCAGGGGGAGCTCAATAAAATGATTGATCGTAAGTGTCCATTTGGTTACATCTGAAAGTGTTAACCAGATGGACACTCTGAATTGGACCCTTACAAGTTTCATTTGGCCACATTTGATCATTTGGTCCCCAGGGTGCCCCGTGCTTACCTTCTCCGACGCGACCCCAACCGTAGACGATGGCCTCCGTACCAGTCGGAAACACACTGCCGTCGTCTGCCAGGCAAACCGGTTGGATGTCATCAGTGAAGTCGACGGGTGAGTCCATTTTCAGCAGAGCGTTGTCGTTACCCCACCGCCCGCTATAGGAAGATCAGAATAATCCAATATTAGTTATTAATAACACTAGAATAATCTACTTTGATTTTGGTCAGTCATGCGCATCCTTACCTTAGAGACCAATTAGGGTTGATCCTGAAATCAATAACGCGTCTCCTAACACCAACACCTGCCTCATCCAGGTTGCTCCTCCCAAACTGGACTCTCAATTTCCTTGGGTTGATGTCTCTGGAAGAGAGAAATATAAAGATCCCATTTAAGTGATATGCTATATTCCTTATTGTCTCCGCCAGGAGACATTGTTTTCACTTTCCACATGTCAAGCTAACATTGGTCAAGCCTCACGTGACACGTGACAATACGGTGAAATAGTGTGATCTGATTGGCTAGTGACGTATAGCGGCCTATAAATACATGTGTACTTTGAAAGAGTCTTCGCCTCTTTCAAAGTGAGGTAAGACAGGAATAATCACACTTACACAGACAGGACAGATAGGACACTTACATAGGACACTTACATAGTAGACAGGACGGATAGGACACTTATACAGACAGGACGGATAGGACACTTATACAGACAGGACGGATAGGACACTTATACAGACGGATAGGACACTTGTGTCATGTTACTATGACACAGTAACATGTTCTATTTTTTGTAAGAATTAGAACATAAGAAGTAGAACATTCCCAACATTCCCAAGTCTGCTGGCGGAGACTTGTGCTCCGAGGAGCACTTTTTCTAGTCTTTCTTTGTTTTTAGCGGCGATCCTGCTTTATACCTGACTTTGTCCGTGTGCGTACGTCCACGTTCTGATTGGTCAGGTGCGTACGTCAACAAAGTGATTGGTCAAGCTTCACGTGACACGTGGCTATAAACACATTATAAACATATATCGATGACAAAATGTATCAAAGGCGCCACTACCTTCACACAGGGTGTGTTTTTTTGTATTGCTGACAGTTCTCGAAGATGCCTCTCTCTCCCCCCCATCGCTCTCCCTTCCCTCTCCCTATATCGCTCTCTCTCTCCGCCCCCTCTCTCTCTCTCTGCCGCTCGCTCACACAAACTTTGCATGTGCACAGAATGACAGGCTAACGACACAAACACAGGGAGGAGGACCCTAAGCCCCCGATCTCTCAGGAGAATCTGGTGTAATAATATGAATGAACTTACGTGAGGCATTGTGCAGGAAGGTAAACATGTTGGTTGTCCACCACATTCCCGTTGCAGATATGAGTTTTTGATGGTCCACGGACAATCTGAACGCTGACAGCAGACGGAAGCTTCGCTGGCCTTCCTCCAATAATGAATTGGTCAGGTTGGTCATGGGTAGTTACACCTGCCGCCGTCGCACCCACTGGAACAGAGACCACACTAATTAACCACAACTAAAGACCTACATTTATGGCATATCGCATTTAAAAAAGACAAAATCCAAAGAATTAGGGACAAGTGTTAAATATATCTATATTCTGATAGTAATCATTATAGCTATACAGGAAAGTGATGGAGGAAAGTGATGCACCTGCCATCGCCGCACACACTGGAACAGGGATCAGAGATAGGTTGTAAGAAGTGTTAAATATCTCTATATTCTGATAGTAGCCTAATCATTGCTGTACAGTAAAAGGGGTCTCCCAGTCTCAACAGGAGAGAGAACTCATACAGGATAAACATGTGAAATAGGAAGTGATGCAGACAAAATTGGAACTGGAATATTATAAGATTTGAATCTATAATAAATTGCACAAAAAAAAAAACATTATGAAATTTGTCTTACCATAGAGCGCAATGATCAGAATGATGTAAGGACGGCACCACCATTTCTGGAGGCTTATGTCAGCCATCGTGGCACAGAGGCCGCAGAGATCTGAAATAAGAAGGACACGTTGATCACAGCAGTGCCAGGACGAAACCTATGACCTTCATGGAATATAGGCTGCCCTAGCGTGTCTGACATCTGGTCTAGAGGGGCGGGTTCAAAATCTCCGGAGAAAAATTCTTTGAGATCTCATTGGTTCACCGATCTGTCCGTCAGCCACCATGCCCCTCCTCCTCCCCCAATGTGCAGCATTGAGAGCCCTGATGTCACAACATTTGGAGCGACGCCCACTGCACTCTGGTTGGTTGGGGAAATGAAACACTTCCTATAGAGCGTCGCAGTTCCCGCCCACTTCCAGTTGCCGGAAGTAAATACTCAATGCATTTCTCCCATTGACTTTTCCGAAAATATTTATATAAATTAATTTAAGCCTAGAATCAAGCTATCCAGGATGCTGGTGAATCATGACCATAAAACGTTTGATTCTGTGAAAAAACT
This sequence comes from Gymnoscopelus microlampas, assembly GCF_963454915.1. Taxonomy (NCBI): domain Eukaryota; kingdom Metazoa; phylum Chordata; class Actinopteri; order Myctophiformes; family Myctophidae; genus Gymnoscopelus; species Gymnoscopelus microlampas. The sequence continues at coordinate 40,725,335 of NC_139955.1, forward strand.
TTTTTGAAAACGGCAAAACAAAGGATATTTATTAAACATAGTATATCATATCATTAAATATAAAATTTAAAAAATCACAGAAAAAAATGTTTTATGGTCATGATTCACCAGAATCCTGGATGGCTTGATTCTAGGCTTAAATTCATTGATATAAATATTTTTGGAAAAGTCAATGGGAAAAATGCATTGAGTATTTACTTCCGGCACCCGGATTCTGCGCAACTGCGATGCTCTATAGACGGGTTTCCTGTTAGTAAACATGAGAGGATATGACCGCGCAGAGGAGGGGTAAGCCTATAGAGGGCGCCATTACCCGCAGCAGCTCTGGTCAAATGTCCATTCATAAAAGAAATGATCTTCACCGGGTTTAATGAAAGTAGATTAAATTATGCAGTTTGTAATACCTTGTTTACTCAATAAAAATGATTTGTCGGAAGTTGGATCTGTTTGTATATAATAGCAGCATTATGCCTATTATATGCCTATAATAGCAGAATTATGGCTATCTAACTCCCGAACACAACAACAGAGTGAACGGCGCTTCCGGTTCGTTTCCCCCGAGCATGCGCAGATTGCGCATTCTGCTCTGTGATGACGTCGCGCGGAAATCCGTCTATTCCAGGAACGTCAACAGGGCGTTACTATGGATCTCACGCCAGCTCTTGGCAAACCCACTGTGATTGGTCAGTAGTCGCTGTGATTGACAGTTCTCGTTTTTGCAACTATGCCTATACCTAACCTTAACCCTAACCCTAACCTCAGTAAGACTATGCCTGCCAGGGAGCCAATCAGATAGGTAAGGCGGGTCTATATCCTGGAGCGTTGGTGGGATCCATAATCAGGCGTCAACAGGCTGGTCCAGGCTCTTATTTTTTAGCAAAACTAAAAACTAAAATCCTGGAGATCGAGGCTACATGGAATAAAACATGAAATAAAACAAGTAAAACAAGAACACATTTAGTAATCAAACCTGATTGAAGACTCGCTCTGATGGTATCCAAGCAGGAAGTAAATCCAGATGCGCCTTGGCAGTCTAGGGGAGGCAGAATCACTGGAGAACTAATCCGTGGAAAGAATACCTGGGATCTATACTGCTTCTCTCTGAAGAAGTGGTTGACGTCTCAGGTATCACCGTTGGATCGGAAAGAAAGAACTTGTCTATTGTGTTGCCTTAAATACCCTTGGCTGCAGTGCTAGTGTCATTAGGGTGATGTCAGTCATATCCATATATGGAGCCCCCGATGTCATGCCTGAAGATAGGGTCTATAATGTCAGGCTTGGATGTTTCGGTTAGCTCCATATATGGGGCTCTGGGGGGGGGGGGGGGGGGGGGGGTCTCTGATGTCAGAGCTAAGCTTGGTATGTCAGTTTTCTCCATGTATAGATTTCCAGGAGAGATTATGCTGTAGCATCAGTCCAATGGTGGAAAAAGTACTGAAATGTTTTACTTAGGTACAAGTATCAATACTGCAATGTAGAAGTACTCTGTTACAATGAAAAGTCCAGAATTCAAAATTGACTTGAGTAAAAGTACAATATTATTGGTATCAAAATGTCCTTCATTACTTTACACCACTATATGTTAGGTTATCCTTTCAAAGTAAAAGGCCAATTGTTACAGTTTTAGTTAACTTTTATGTTCGAAATCAACATTAGCAAATCAAAACGGATACAGGTCCTAAACCATGAGGGCACCTCAATGTTAAATTCAGTTTCTTCCAAAATGTTAAAAAATATATGTAATAAAAAATAAATGTGTGCTTTGGAAAATGGTTTGAAGTATTTGTATGATTTGAACATGCAGGGTAGATCATTATCAGACCTAAACTTACATTTCTTGTTTATCCCCAACATGACTGGATGAATTTTGTAGCAATTTGTAGCATTAGTAGAAATATTGGGCCTTAAATGTCATCTGAAATTGATTTGGCCCCTCATTTATAACATATAAATGTAAAATCAAATATGAAATAGAAAAAAATAAATGTAAAATGTGTCCCTTTTATGCCCATATATGGAGATCTCTGTATCTGTCAGTCCATGTACCTTATATACCCATATATGGAGATTGGAGATCCCTGATCATGGTCGTCAGTATATACCCATATATTGTCATGCCCATATACGGGCATATAATTTAGATCGGCAGTTCTGGACAACTGGATATCCATAATGCCTATATATGGTTTCGGGGGGCGTGGCAGCTAAAATGAATATCAAATAACTAAATACAAGCAACTTAAAAACTGTCTGGGGTGTTCACAAAAGCCAGAGTAGACGGTAAAATGACCCAAAACATGTTTGAAAGTGAAATATCTATTTATCACAGTAACTGTATTTTTATCTATAGGCCTACATGTCATACATTCAATGTAAAATTCAAATTAGTTTTATTGCACAAAAGTAAACTCAGAGTAATATAATATTTTGCCTTTCAAAAGTGATACTATCTAATCTTAACTAAACTTAAAAGGGCATTTCACTTTAAAACATTTCTGTCTGACATTCACATTTTTAGCTGCTGGTCAGATCTAAAAATGAGTAACTGAATATGGGCTCAATGTGAACATAGTCAAACAGAAAGGACAAGTGTGGCATATATTTGTCATTAAGAATGGGGAATTAGGTGAGAGCGTTGCTCAGTAAATTCATAACATCCCTGTTAAATGCCTTCTACCATTCTGAGGTCCAACTAATATCCATAAATACTGAAGGCAATAAGGAATTGAATACATATTTTAGGATGTTTTAGTAGGTCTCTCTCTAGCAGCTGTATTGTATGTGTATGTGACACCCTGAATCTTTGAACCTTGCACGCAGGTACACATTGTGATAACATACCTAGAGTCTACTGAAATCTGATGTATATTGCAGGTGTTCCTTCAGAATCCTCTGCACCACACCACCTTCATCCTCTGCTCTCACACTGTTGATATTGACCTCTAGTTTCTTCTCTATGAGATAATCCACCATTGAGAGAACCTCCCACTGGTCACCTTGACTCTGTGCTTTGTGGTGTTTACAATATGATGACAGCTGAATGGATGTTCTCCTTTACAGAAGAATCTTCATACTGTTGTGTCATCTCTATAGATATAGACCAGAGCCCACGATTTCGTCCCAAGCAGTGGAGTAAAGTAACTAAGTACATTTACTCAAGTACTGTACTTAAGTACAATTTTGAGGTACTTTTACTTTAATGGAGTATTTCCAATTGTCTATACTTTCACTTCTACTCCACTACATCTCAGAGGCAAATATTGTACTTTTACTCCACTACAATTATTTGAAAACTTTAGTTACTAGTTAATTTGCAGATATTAATTATCACATTATAAAACATACATTAACCAGCTTTAGCCCTATTTTATGCCTAGAGTAAATTATATATATATCAATTTTAACCAAAATATATCACCTACGCACTTATAAGCTCTTATCTTGTACTTCGGCCCTTCAAAAAGTTAAAATATAGGCTTTTTACTTGTAACAGAATATTTCTACATTATGGTTTTGCTATTTTTACTTAAGTAAAACAAACTCTGACTACTTCTTCCACCACTGGTCAATATGCACGGCCAACAGTAGCCTACTACTTTGACTGTGCAGAGCTAATCATCAGGTCTTATAAGATCTGCAACTGGAGCGATAGTCTCAAATTGATTTTATGGTTGGAGGTTCAAAACTAGCCTGGTAAACCCTCCCTCCAGAAATCTCAATTGTATTTTATTTCAGGAATCAAATGGAAATGAGATTTCCGGAGGGAGGGTTTACCAGGCTAGTTAAAAACAGGAAATGTATGTCAGGATCTGTTTCCTTTTTTTATTTATTTTGTAGTGGTTGTTTTTCTGTGGTGTGCTTAGGTTTTACGTTACTGCTGTGTTCCTTTATTTTGAAGTAATATCCCTAGTGTTTCCTGTTGTCCTTGTAGCTGTTGTCTGTCTTGTCTTGTCTTGTCTTATCTACCCTGTGTTTATTGTTCATTTGAGTCACCTGTGTCCTGTTAACACCAGCCTATCCCTGTGTTGATTATCTTTGAGTTTCACCTGTATAGTCCCCTTTGTTCCTTCCTGTTTGTGTTGCATACAGTATGTGAGTGTTATTTTTTTTGGGTCCTCTGTTCCTTTGTTTGCACTTTGAGTTGGCATCTGATCAAGTTTTCATTGGGTCAACATTTATAAGACCCACAGACACACTTTTAATCAATTTCACTTTCAAAATGTTCAAAGAAAATTGCCGATCTACAAGCTCTCAAGACATCACATAGTGGTGTGCTGTGAGCTTGTAGATTGGCTATTTTGGCTACTTCTGCCTGGCTGACACTTTTGTACGACGAAGTAAGGCCATAATTTACGTGGGGAAAAAACATACAATGTTTAAAAATGGAGATTACTGCCCAACAGCAACGATATGCAGGTTTCAGCTATTAGTTTCTCCAGAGATGATACGCCTTGCAATTGTTCCAATACAGAGTGTATGGCACCATAGCCTAATTTATAAATTATGTGTATAATACATTAGGGATATAATATAGGCTATTTTAATGTATTGAGATCTCCACCAAGTGGCAGTGTAACCTTGGGTATAAATGCTGGGTGTTCTGCATTGTACTGTATCTTCAAAAACATAAACAAACAGTATTCATTGCTGTGTAGGCCAATATGTTAGAAAATAAAACTCGACAGAAACAGGTACAAATCTGTTCTGCAAGAATTGCATGAACACATTTCCCAAAAAATAAGCAATCAGTGGAAATTTGCAAATGGCAGGTGATGTACCTGTGTTGAATTCAGTTACTTAGCTTGTCTTTGAGCCTGTGACAGATGTGGTGCATTTGATAGACATCACTCAGCTGTCAAGACTCAAGGTCAGACTAAAACCATATAGAGGTAAAAGTCTATAAACTAATTTTGGTGCTGTGTGGGATTTTAGACACGGAGAGGATCCGTGTAGAATGCTTTCCCTCTGGTGGGTGGAGAGATATAGAAGAGAGGGATTGACATTTCCACAAAGAGTTTATATAAATGAGGGCAGGACATAAATATTAAATAAATATTCAGTTTAAATGCAATAAAATGCTATGCAAATATTTCATTTAAACCCAAATTAAGTGTACGGTGCGTAATCAAACACTAAATCGCCTGTGTCAGTGGAATTCAATGACAGCTTTTGTCAGTTTTGAGGCAAATACTGCATATATCTCAAGTGAAGCACAAGAAATAAGGATGAAGAACATGAACATTGAACATAGTTTCTTAACCAAGTAGATTTTTGTTAGAACATTGGATTGTGTAGCCGTATAAGAAGACAATGGCATGCAATTCTGTTTTTTAAGGAAATTGAAGGTGAGACTATGGTTTGCCCTGATGCAGAACATGTTTGATAGACACTTCTCACAAGGGTAGGGTTAGATCGTATAAACCTGACAGGAGAGATCTGTATTTGAATTTAGCCCTGTCAACGATTTTGACATGGAACCCAGTACCCAGACCATACCCAGTGTCAGAGTATCTGTTGTACACGCCTGTCTGTCTGTGTCCATTTTATGCCCATATTTGGAGATCCCTGATGTCATAAATATATGCCTATATATGGGCATATTGGTTGGAGATTTCTGCCCGACAGCGACGATATGTCATAGATGACTGACGTCATAGACTAGCCAGATGAATATCCACATGGAAGCAACGTTATTATTTTTTACTTTAAAACGTATAAATATATACGCTTGTAGATCTGCTGCTTTTGTGTGACGCTGTTGTACGATCAAGTGGGTGTTAATTAATTCATGAAAAAACACCAAAAAGTTAGAATAAGGAGGTTTCTGCCCGACAGGAACGATAGACTGTACGTTTCCCAACACTGTTCAGTGTAAAGATAGGCTGACTATCCAGGGTCCAATAATGATGAGCCCTGATGAACCTAAAATAACCAATCATTAAAAAAATAAATCCATTTAAACTTCGAAAATCATCTCTGGAGTGTCAGGGAACTTGCTCTTGCTGGACTGCAAACAACCTAAATGTATGTAAGATAAATAACAACAAAACAATTTATTGGCAGATGTGATTTACCGTAAATTCTCTAATAGTGACCCGGGCTTTTATTTGTTTTCAATTGTAGTCTGTTTTATTTGTTTAAACTGTAAACCTGTACCAGGTTTTTATTGAAAGGAGGCATGTAAGAGAGAGGCCTATATTTCTATTTTTCAAATAGAAATATCATATATAGAAATATATATAGATATATATATATATAGAAATGTATATATAGAAATATGATATATATAGAAAATATATTTTTTCTAAAAAAAAAGTATTAGAAGAGAGGCTTTTAATTGCTTGTTTCAACAACACCTTTTAATATCAGTGCATTGATGTACTGCAATTTTGATCATAAAACCTTTTTCTTCAGGAAAAACAACTGTGGAATTGGCAGATCTACAAGCTCACAACGTGTGACACGTTTGTGACCCTGAAGCCAGCTCTACAGAAGTCCCTGGTCGTTGTGCTACACCAGAATGCTATGTGTAGTAGCACTAGCATCACCCAGGATGAACATGTTGATGTTGTCAACAAACATCAGTATGGCAGGGGGGGCGACCAAGGCTGAGTGAGATGGCAACCGGGAGAACGAGGCTGGTCTGTCACTGCCTTTGACGCCGGAAGCTCCAAGCAGGGGAGGAAAGCACTGGAGAGCTAGCCAGATGTATGGAGGACGGAGATGACTGGAGACGCAGCTGGAGGGCTCATCTGGGGATGAATTAGAGATTGCGGGGCTCTATCTATCTCTATCCAAAGTTTGACCCTGGCCATCACTTACACAACAGTCAAGTAGAAGACGGCTCAAGGTAGGAACTTTTTTTCTCCTTCTTTCTTTGCTGCTGCTGCTTGTGTTGTATGCTGTTTGTATACTAATGTGATTCAAGCTGTTGCACTGTTGGTGTCATTTTGAGACATTTTGGGACCCAATGATCGGGTGGCAATGAAACATGTTCAGTGACTGCCGTTGTCAAGGCTGTGAGTTGTAACAGGAAACAGTATATGTGTGTGTGGCTCTTGGTACTTTGAATTATCCTATGAGTGAGTTTGCAAGTTCAAGCTAGCTAGAGGTTTTGACATATCATCATTTCAAAATGTTCATTTGCAATAGGCTCTTTGCACGTCAGCCATTTTGGAAACAATTTGGGCCTCTTCCTTCACAGGTCTTACCTATATACGATTTCTTTCTTTCTTTCTTTCTTTCTTTCTTTCTTTCTTTCTTTCTTTCTGTAGTCTTTGCAGACTTTTCTTTCCTTTGCACTTTTAACTTATTTTGTCCTTTACTCATGCTAAAACAGGATTGCATAACTGTTAAAAAATACAACCTTTGCATCTACTGTTTGTTTGCAGCTTGTATGGTGCCCTATAGGCCAGTGGTTCTCAAACCTATTCATGTCAAGGACCCCCAAATGAATGTTGGACTATGCCGTGGAACCCCTTCAAGACCCGTGGGGGTCCCCAGACCCCACTTTGAGAACCACTGCCCAGATCAGTCGTTCTCAAAGTGGGGTTTAGCCTATTTAGACCTGAGACCTGAAAAGTTAATATTTTGGACATTGTTGCTTTCTGCCCGACAGCAGAGATATAATATTAATACCCTAGATTCAAAAACTGGTTCCCTGTGCTGTGCAGGGGAAAGATTTCAGCTCTTGTGTTTTCTTTTTCCTCAACACTGATCTAACAGAGCACACATTCTTATCATTATTTTGACCTTCAGTCAGTACACCAGACCACACGATCGACATTTCTCAATAGAAGAGCAGCTTCAATCTTTATTGAAGACTCATTTTTTTCACTACAGCCTTTGACACCGTTTGATAGTGTACATTTTATAACTTTGTAAAGCTGTTTTTAGACCCTTTTATTTCTGTTTGTAATGTATTATTTGTCATGTGTCTTTTTGTCTTCTGTTTTTCTTTCCATTGTCAGTCTTGTTCTTTATTCTGACCTTGTGCAGCACTTTGGTTTGTTAATGTGCTTTATAAAGTTTGAGTTGAGAGTTGAGTTGAGGGAGACCAAATACAATTAACCAACAGTTGTGGTGTATTGTATTAACATACTCATAACATGTTATTCACAACAAACAAAAGACAAACATAGTGGAACTTCAATTGTGAACTCAATCAAGCTTAAACACTATAAAAGAGGCAACAGATGCATCTGTCCTCCACAGTCATACCAACATAGAGTAGGTCCATATAATAGACAGACAGACAGACAGACAGACAGACAGACAGACAGACAGACAGAGCCATACCAATATACAGTAGGTCCATATAATAGACCAGTGATTCTCCTTTTAATTTCAAGGACCTGAGTTTGTTATGCATAATTAGGCCACAGACCCCTGTAACTCTGAGAGTGTACAATAATGGATCCATATGTACACTCTCAGAGTTACAGACCTGTAAGAGACCATTTTGGTTCCTTACTATCAACCATTTAGCTGGGGACCCCCTGGAATCCACTCAAGAAGGACCCCTGGGGTTCCCCGGACCCCACTTTGAGAACCACTGTAATAGACGGGACACATCATTATCACGGATGATTAAAAATATGCTTTGTGTTTCTTTAAAAATAAGTAAAATGTATTGTAAATGAATAAATATTATAACAACTAAATGAAAAAAGAAATGCATATTGGTTCCGCCTTGTTGTTGCAACCCAAGACAGAAGTGAGGGGGTCCTCACTTGGTCCCTGGTAGGCTGTTCCACACCCTGGACAGCAGTGTGGAGAAAGGTTCTGTCCAAGGTGTCCAAGGTGTTTTGGAGCCTGGGAGGCTCAGAGCATGTTCTGGTGTGGCTGTGCATAGGCGGGTGGTTGGTTCGCCGTCTGGTGTATGGTGGAGGGAGCATATCCTGGAGGTCCGTGCATGGGAGAGTGGTGGGTGTGCATTTTGTACAGCAGTGGTTCTCAACCTTTTTCAGGCTGCAACCTAAGGCTAGGGATGAGCAGCTTCCTGGTCAACTCCTGTTATTTTGAGGGCTTTCTTCTGGATGTTGTCAAGTAGACCCAATACCACAAAAAAGAAAGACATGCCATCTCCGGTTTGCTTCCCATATCTGCGTGAAGTAGGTGGCCGCCTTTTTACGAGACCGGAAGCAGGTTGGAGTCTTATTATTTCCAATGGAATAGTGAACGTGAACACAGCTTCTGAACCATTCTTTAGCTCCACTTTCTCTGTCCCAGTAACACACTCTCGTGGGATTTAGCACCAATAAATATTGGACGTTCGCGAGATCAGACGGCGCCAACTTAGGAGACAATCTTTTCTCTAACGACATCCAATTGGGATGTCGTGTCTTTAATAATTGTATATCTTTGAGTAGACTAAGATCATAATGTGTAGGTACTCCATGACACTGTGGACCTGTAGCTTGTAGACAGTTTACTGGTCACTCCTCAGTGCTGCCAGTTTCTGACCGTTCCGGATAGAAACTTTGGTCAGGTGTTTCGACCAAGACAGGCTTGTATGATGTTGATAATCAGGACATGGGACCAGCATACGTTGCATTGTAGGTTGAACATAGTCTACACGTTCAGTAAGGATATCGGATATCGTCTCTGTCGGGTGGAAACCTGTCCAAAACTGTTACTTTTCAGGATTGAAATTCTAAAATAGCAAAAGTAGCAGATCTACAAGCTCAAAACGTGTCGCTTCACGCTGCGTTTCGAGCTTGTAGATCTGCTACTATTGATGCTTTTGTGTGACGCTGTAGTGATCAAATAGGGTGAGTAGGGTGTTAATCTACGCAAATTGTAAGGAAGTCTTAGCAATGAGAGGGAAAATAAACAGCCCGTTATCTGCTTAACTGGTGGTCAGTTGCGCTCATAGCATGGCACACAAACTGGCAAACTTTTTGTGTTTTTATCTCTCAAGACAGGGACCTACCCACAGTTCGCAGGCCCTGGGTAGGCAACCCGGCCAGGCGGAGACCTGTTCTCTGATGAATGAGCAAACCTTTTCTAGTTGTGTATCTGTGGAGAGAGAGAGAGAGAGAGAGAGAGAGAGAGAGAGAGAGAGAGAGAGAGAGAGAGAGAGAGAGAGAGAGAGAGAGAGAGAGAGAGAGAGAGAGAGAGAGAGAGAGAGAGAGAGAGAGAGAGAGAGAGAGAGAGAGAGAGAGAGAGAGAGAGAGAGAGAGAGAGAGAGAGAGAGAGAGAGAGAGACCTACAATAGTCAGGATAATGGATTCAAAAGATGGTTCAACAGGTATTTGTCATCTCTCCTCCTTTCCCTTTCTCTACATCTATCTCTCCATGCGTGTTTCTCACTCTATCCCTTGCTCTCTGTCCTGAGCTATGGGTCCTCTATAAAGGTATCTTTTATGTGTTTACTCCTGTTTGCGAGTGTGTGTGTGTGTGTGTGTGTGTGTGTGTGTGTGTGTGTGTGTGTGTGTGTGTGTGTGTGTGTGTGTGTGTGTGTGTGTGTGTGTGCGTGTGTGTGATGGCTAGACCAGATGTGCCCCAGAGGTCTACCAGTACACAACCCCACATAGACGGGGTCAGATCCACACTCACTGTGTGTGTGTGTGTGTGTGTGTGTGTGTGTGTGTGTGTGTGTGTGTGTGTGTGTGTGTGTGTGTGTGTGTGTGACAGCTACACCCAAGAGACATTGCGTCTGATTTATAGGTATCCTCTTCCAGACACCAGCTCCTGCAACAACCCCTGAATTCTCTATCTCTCTCTCTCTCTCTCTCTCTCTCTCTCTCTCTCTCTCTCTCTCTCTCTCTCTCTCTCTCTCTCTCTCTCTCTCCTCTATCTCTCTCTCTCTCTCTCTCTCTCTCCGTGTGTGTCTCTATCTCTCTCTAAGTGGGTCATCTCATCACATCATTTCTGTATAGTTAGCATGTAAGACCACAGCAGGCCTATGGAACATCACAGTATGTATATCCATTGACTTTCAGAGTCTGCTTTGGTTACTGCATCTTAACCACCCACTAGACTTAGTGAACTGGACCTGTACTTGGACCACCTTTTTGCATCGACACCACATCTCTCACAACGTGTCGCATCGCGACAATTGTTTCCATTGTGGGCCTATGTATTCAATTAATCAGCATAGCATGGAAAATTAACACAATAATACATGTCATCAACTAATACAAACACTATGTATGAATATTGCATTTACCTCCACTTGTGGTCTCCTGATAGATGTTTTTTTCAGGCCAGTTTTGAAAGAAACCAGTGTTCAGTGGTGGAAAGTAACTAAGTATGTTTACTTAAGTACAATGTTGAGCTATTTGTACTTTACTCGAGTATTTCCAATTTTCTATACTATACTTCTACTCCACTCCACTACTCAGAGGCAAATATTGTACTTTTACTCCACTACACTTATTTGAAAACTTTAGTTAGCCTACTAGTTACTTTTCAAATTATTACATTATGAAACATACATTAACCACTTTAGCCCTATTTTACACATAGGCTATTAGAAAATAGCAGATCTACAAGCTCACAACGCGTCAGCTCTGTCAGATCTGCTATTTTCAAACGTTTTAGTACTTTCACTTTTGGTACTTTAAGTACATTTAGATGCCAATACTTTTGCACTTTTACTCAAGCCAATGTTTTATTCTGGACTTTTACTTGTAACAGGGTATGTCTATATTGCAGTATTGATACGTTTACTTAAGTAAAGAATGTGAGTACTTTTTTCCACCACTGCCAGTGTTACACATACTTCAGTGGTTCTCAAACTTTTTCATGTCAAGGACCCCCAAATTGACACTTATATTAGCCCACGGACCCCCATTTCAAACGATATGCCAGGGACCCCCCATAAGAGACGATTTTTTACGGCTCTAGCAGTGATTCTCAACCATTTTCATTTCAAGGACCCCCAGTTTGACATGCATTAGGGCTACGGACCCCCATTTCATGGCATTTCTATCACTTGGACCACAATTCATATTGTAAAATCTATGTCAATTTAACTCTGAGAGTGTACAAATGGAACCAAATGGACCCGTTAGGGTCCATTTGGTTCATTTGTACACTCTCAGAGTTACAGACCGACAAGGGTCCATTTGGAGCCTAATCTATAATTTGGCTGGGGACCCCCTGGAACTCCCTCAAGGACCCCTGGGGGTCCCCGGACCCCACTTTGAGAACCAATGCCATACTCCACATGCGCGCACACAGCTGCCAGTGGAAGGGTCATGCACTTGTTTCCTGCAGTGATGTTACAGTGTGCAATGCATTCTGGGATGATTAATCCCCTCTTATCTCTTCTCACTGGATTTCCTGTTTCCGTAAGTAAATCATGCACAGTATACATCTGCTGCTATGCTCACGTACCTTTAATCTTATCTCAGGTACTATGTAAATGATAAAAAGAAATCTCCAGGGCGCAGTCGGTAGCGCTGTCGCCTCACAGTTAGAAGGTCCTAGGTTCGATTCCCGCCAGGGACGCTGTGGGTGCTGGGGGTGTGTCTTCTCCTCCGCGTCATCAGCGCCCATACCCAGGGTGGGGTTGGCGAAAGGGCCTACTCTGTGTGGAGTTTGCATGTTCTCCCCGTGTCTCCTAGGGTAGTTAATACTGAGTGAGCATGCGTTGCACATTCAGCTGCGTTTAGTGGTCAAAATGGCTGCTGTGAAAAGAGCTTATTATCATCAGCAGCACTGGACCTATACATTTAAATTCTATATGTTTTGGCTGCAAGTACTCATATGACCTGAAAGAGTATTTATGGTCAGTCTGGGACACTGGGAGTAGGGCCAGCATCTTCATCACGTCTGCTGCCCAACACACAGAGAATATATGGCTCGTTAAAATACTTGTAAAATTGTGAATTGCCTGAGAAAACCTGTAAACATCAGTGCTCCAATGTGATGGTGAAAGAGAAGTCAAATGAAAAAAAAACAATCCTTCTGAAATCACTGTACACATGAGACCTTGTTTTTAGGGTGTGTGTGTGTGTGTGTGTGTGTGTGTGTGTGTGTGTGTGTGTGTGTGTGTGTGTGTGTGTGTGTGTGTGTGTGTGTGTGTGTGTGTGTGTGTGTGTTTGTGCGTGTGCGTGCGTGCGTGCATGTGTGTGAGAATTAAGTGTCACACTTCAATAATCACTGGCGGTAAGATGGAACGGACCGCTTCGGGTTCATTTTTATACCCCCGGAGTCAACCTCTTAAAGGAGAATTTTGGACAAAGTTTTTCTTACCTTTTCTATGATGTTATGATATCTTAGGATGAATGGTACAGTAGAACATTTTCATAATTTTCATAAATGTGCGCGGATAGGCCTTGCGCTACATCGCATATTTTTATAGCTTTTTTTTTTGTGAGATCTGACGTTCATATATATAGTGACAGAACACTATGCAACAAAAAAAAAAATAATAATAATAATCTAAGTCTCGCTTGACGAGATTGAAATCTCGAGATTTCAATCTCGTCTAGCGAGACTTATGTTTTTTTTATATGAACGTCAGATCTAAAAAAAAAGGTATTAAAATATGTGATCTAACGCAAGGCCTATCCGCGTACGTTTTAAGCTGTGGCGGACGCAGGATGGAGTTATGAAAATTTTCTACTGTACCATTCATCCTAAGATATCATAACATCATAGAAAAGGTAAGAAAAACTTAGTCCAAAATTCTCCTTTAAGTCCTATATATACATGTCATCATCATACAGTATGATGAATAGCTAAAACTTAGCTAATTTAGCTCCGGCTTCTTTCAAAACTTTCCTGAAAAAGCATCGGTCAGAAAACTACAAGTGGAGATAAATCCCCTTGTAATAAGAGGTGTTACACTGCCATGCCGCAGATGTTTTTTTTCTCCTCCGAATATATAGCAATTTGTATTTGTTGATGACATGTATTGTTGGACATAGGACTTTTTTGTGTTATCCTTTTAGCCCAAGTGTATTATTTTACCTCTGTGCTGTTTACATCTTTGAGTAATGAGGTATTCCAGGGGTCTTCAACCTTTTCAGGCCAAGGACCCCCTAGCTGAGAGAGAGATAAAGCAGGGACCCCCTCTATATTGTATAAAATTGAGTTTCAGATGGATAATTTTAATAGAGATATTTTTTTAGAAATTATTTTCTTAGTCTGCTCTTTTTTCCCTCTACACCTATAGCCTCTTTGCCAAAAATAGCCGATCTACAAGCGCGAGGCGTTGAGAGCTTGTAGATCGGCTATTTTTGGCTAATGTTCTCCTCAGAAAAAGGGGATGCTAGGGTTCAAGTGGTTAAGGTAAAAAATATATATATATCACACAAAGATTTGGCGGACCCACTGTAGTAGCTCTGAGGACCCCCTTGGGGTCCCGGACCCCCTGTTGAAGACCCCTGCTGTATTCAGTCAGTCAATCAATCGATCAAAAAATGAAAATAGCCAATCAAACAAGCTCACAGTGAGCTTGTAGAACGTTTGTTTTTGAAACCTTATTAGTGGTTGAATTAGCACTGAGGATTCACCCGGGATTTCACCGCCTCCCCAGTATTTGTGTCAGCTTGTCGGCTGTTCTGCATTGGAATGTGTTTACAGTGTGAACACACTTCAACGTCCCTCTGAATCACCTGCTTCCTCTCTCTCTCTCTCTCTCTCTTTTTTTACTCTTACTCTGTCACTCTCTCTCCTATCCATCTCCATCTCTTTACCCCCCTCAACCACCAGGGGTTCACTGGGTTGTAATATAGTTCAAGCATTTAATTTATGTATTCCTGCTGTTACAGTAGAGTTCAACACAGGTGAGCACTATGGGCAATGTAACCTTCACGTGTGTGTGTGTGTGTGTGTGTGTGTGTGTGTGTGTGTGTGTGTGTGTGTGTGTGTGTGTGTGTGTGTGTGTGTGTGTGTGTGTGTGTGTGTGTGTGTGTGTGTGTGTGTGCGTATGCGTGCGTGCGCATGTGTGTTGAATCCAGCTCATTTGTATGATTGATAGATCATACAAGGTCTTCGACACAGGTGAATTCCAACGACAACTAGTTCACCTAAGCACCTTCAGAGAGAACGATGTCACGATTTCAACTTGCTGAACAAAATCTTAATCACTCGAACCCTGGCGTCCCTGCAGGGCATGTCAGGCTAAAAATAAGGAACAGTTTTTTAACCCTATTGTATACTTTGGCAATTCTTCAAAATATCTATAAAGTGAGAAATTTTGAAAGAAAGTTTTACTCACATCTTTTCAGATGGGGGTTTTTGGCCAAATACTTAGGGGTCAATGTGGGAGTCCATGACATGAACATATTTGAGAACCACTGGTCAAGGGGTCATCAAGGGGCAGAAACCAGCTAAGTCCATTTTTGAGCTTTTCAATATGTTTTCATAAATCAGTGCTATTGAACACCCTTTACGTCGATACGTTGGTTAAAAAAAAAATTGAACCAATGAAAAGTATTAAAAGGCGCTTCTGACAAAAACTTTGTGCTAAACCAGCTAACTCCACCAAAGGGGGGTGGAGTTAGCTGGTTTTGCTGACTCCAGGCTCCACATCCTTTTGACCTCCAACCTCATTGTGAGCTTGGAGGTCCATTCAGCTGTTCTTATCAATGATGAACAAAACCTCCTAACTCCACTTTTTTTTTCCTGAAAATTTAACATTTTGGAGTTATAGTAGCTGGTCTTGGCGCCCGACAGCAGAGATATTTGAATCTGTCCACAGGGTTCTACAGAAATAGCAACATTCTAACACCATGAACATTGCCAAAGTTGCTTTTTTTATGCTCAGAAACATGTGACATGTTGATGTTGGAGACTGTGCTCCTTAAAAGTTTTATGATAATTTGAAGTTTGTGGCCTGAAGAGTTGTACATTTCCATAGTTATGAAATAAGCATGCATGGGTGTGTGTGGTTGTATTTCATCCAGAGCCAGCCAGTATGTTTTGGCCCTGAGGGCCAAATCTATTCTGTCAAGCATCTGTCTGTACTTGATTTTTTGTTGAAACCAGTGGTGGAAAGTAACTAAGTACATTTACTTAAGTACTGTACGTAAGTACAATTTTGGGGTATTTGTACTTGAGTGTTTCCAATTTCCAATACTTTTACTTCTACTCCACTACATCTCAGAGGCAAATATTGTACTTTTACTCCACTACAATTATTTGAAAACTATAGTTACTAGTTACTTTTCAGATATAAATTATGATATTATGAAACATAGCCTACATGAACCACTTTAGCCCTATTTTATACACAGGCTATTTGAAAATAGCCGATCTACAAGCTCACAACGCGTCTCATAGCGACGCTTGTAGATCTGCCACTGCTTGTTGCACTATAGGCCCATGATCATGCCACCACACCACCACCACCACCACCACCGGTGGAGTCATAACAAAACCAAACCCAAGAAGGATTCAAGTTAAATCCCTGTGACCAACTGGGCCCTGTCCAGGAGGAGGGCGTAACGTACCGGTACACCTGATACTGCCTCATTCCCACCACAGGCCTGCAGAGCTCTGCAACCTGAGCTGTCACTGTTGACAGTTTTCGCGAGAGAAACAAGCAACCGGGTCTATGAAAACAAGCCCAAAAGAAGCGATTAGGACCACATGAGCACTTAGTTTAAACTTATATGCATCGGCTTTTTGAAAATAGCCGATCTACAAGTTAGTGGGCTTGTAGATCTGCTATTTTCAAAAAGGAAATCTTGAAAAAGAAGTGAAACATTTTTTATATTTTTTGAAACATTTTAACAACACAAATGCCATTCCACAAACTTTTTTCAGATGGGGGAGGGGGCTCACAACGTAGATTATAAAATAATGTTTGAGAATCACTGGTTTAAACAACATATGGGGAGCGAGCCCAAATAAGTAACTACACTTGAGAAACAAGCCCAAAAAAACCTGCAACCGGTGTTTACAAGCGACTATTTAGAGGAAAACAAGCACAAAGTCACTTATAATAAGCAGACTAGGTAACACTGTGAGCTATCTAATAATCGTCGGGTAGAATCCTCTTATCTACATATTTCAACGTTTTATGTATTTTCCGTATATTAATGCACTACTTCATCATACAAGAGTGTGTCACACAAAATTGGTGAAAAATGTTGCGAGCTTATTATCGTCTATTTTCACTATGTTTTTTTTTTATAATAAAAAAGAAACGTTTTATGGACATTTAGAAGTTTCTACCCGACAGCGATGATATGGTATAGAACACTGTACTGTACCAAGGCCATACTGTTGATAACCCAAAAACAAAACAAAAAACAAAACAAAACAAAAATCAACGCAACATACAACGAGGATAAGGATTCATGAGGATCGATTTAGCTGCGGATCTCCTTTTCTTGTCTGATTCTCGTATTCTCAAAGGGCCCTGTCTAAAAGACTACATAACTCGCTCCAGAAGTGGATCTTGTCCATAAGCCAGGATCTGATCTCCCTGCCCTGTATCATGGTTATATTCCCATGCCATTACATGCATGCTCCATTACACGCTCAGCTGTTGTGATCAAACCTAACATGAAAACATGTGCACGCCATGTTTTCTTTTTCCATACATTTGGGAGGGGCTGTAAGTTCCACACAGTGTAAGATTGAAATGTATTTATTTTATTTGAAGGATGCTTGAAGGTTTTGCAACGTCTTGTATTTTGTCACTTGCATCATGTCGGTGTTAATTTTCACAGCAAATTTTGATCTAGTTTTAGTCGTAGGCTTTTGAATAAAATTCCATTTAGTCCATATTTTAGTCATCTGAAATGTTTGTTTTAGTCTAGTTGTAGTTAACTAAATATTATAAGATTTTAGTCTACAGCTGATTTAGTCAACAACAAAAATGTTTTGGCAAGCCTGATTCAATGCCTGATTTATACTTAGATGTGTGCCGAGATCGACTATTTATGGAGCATGACACCCATGCGCAGCCAAGCCTAAAATGATTGTTCCACTGGATCTCTTCTCCACTAGTGACTACCTTTTTTGTCTAGTTTTTATTTGTTGACAAAACTATCAATATATTTGGTCATAGTTTTAGTCATCATAGCTTAGATTATATTTAGTTTTTATTTACTGAAACAATGCAGGCTATAAACTCCTCACAAAAAGTGCGGAAACTCAACTCAGGTCGATTATTTCTCCCCTTCAATAATACAAATTTGTATCATTTTTATCGCTGATTAGTCACCTTTACAACAAGGTATAACTTGTAAGGATCGTGCAAACGTGGAATGAGCAACACAGCTAAACGTGTGGGTGTCATGAACTGTCTGTTCAGTTGCGTACCTTTATTATGTAATGATGTCCTAGTGTTTCATGTTTCGTCTGGTTGCCGCTTCCTGTCTTGTCTCACCAGTCTGTAATTGCAATTGCAGTTCACCTCTGTCTTGTTCAGTTCCAGCCAATCATGTGTTGATTGTAGCTATGTTTCACCTGTGTTTACTTAGTCTGTCTATTTAAACCTCCCTGTGTTCATTGTTTTTAGCCCGTTTATAACCATTGTTACTGCGTGTTTCTGCCTGAGTTGATCACCCAAAAATGACTGTTTTCTATCAATTACACACCTCATGAAGCATTGAATTCATTGAGAATGATATTTTAGTTTTTGTCAAATTCCTAAGCCAATAATTTGATTACCGGCGGAAAGATGCTAATGTATCCGGTAGGAGACTCAAAGAGACTCCTTGAGTCTTTGAGTCTCCTACCGGAGAGACCGCTGGTCATCAAAATTATTGGTTTTGGGGCGACAAAAACAATGCGACAAAAACGTCTCCATGAATTCAAGGCTTCATGGGGTGTGTAATTGATAGAAAATAAGTCGTTGTTTGAGTGAACTACTCCTTTAATAAATACTGGACTTGATCTGCCTGCTTGCCCTGTTCTGCTTCTGGGCCCTCACCTGACGCACCGTGGGTGGCGGCCCCCAAAAATTAGCCAAAATCCCCCAATATGCTTCTGTTGGTAATCGCTCAGAGCCTCTGTCTGAAGACCAAAAGCCTTACATCCATTACATTTTAAATTGTAAAGGCTATGGTTCATTGTGTATGTGTCAGGATTGAGTAACGGGAAGGACCCAAAAGCAGACGAGTAGGAATGCAGGATAAACTTAAATGTATTTATTGAGCCGAACAGGCCGGTTAACACAGGTAAGTAAGTATAGCAACTTCACAATGGCTAACTGCCAAAACACAGGACTCACTTGACAATGGTCTACGGACCAACAAGAACATAATGCCAACACAGGGTTTAAATAGACAGGGGAGTAACAGGACGCAGGTGAACTCAAACTACAATCAACACTGTGATAAGCTGGGGCATAACAGGACACAGGTGGAGAACATAACTAATCAAGAGAAGCGTGACAAGACAGGAAACAGTAAACAAGGCAGACAGGAGACCATACTACAAAGTAAGAGCACAGGACACCAACTGCAAAAGGCAGTAACAGAATGACAGATACAATACAGTATAGCACATGCAGTGTGCAGAAACAAACAATATTCAGAACATACAATATGTACTTTAGGCCTAATCGGCCTTAACTGTTCACGACCATATACTGGCATATTCAAGGTCTAAATAATAAACGTTGGCCTAACCGGCCTAAAGTGTCCATGACCAAATAAGGGCATTCAAGCTCTAAATAATAAAGTCAAAGTCCACGGCCCGAGGAGCGGACCGTGACAGTATGTGATGTAAGATGAACATTGCACAACCAACAAGTATGGTGTTCGATTTGGTATCATCACACAATGAAGCAAGTAAAACCAAGCCATGATCCATTATCAAATGCTGACTTCATATACTGTTGGTAATACAGTTCATAAAAACATGTTATCACTAAAAAAAATAAAGTGAAAGTCAGTTTAGCCACTGGAAGAAAATGTGGAATCAAAAAAAAGTTACTGCTAAAGCAAAATGCCGAAACAACGTGCATGTGCATTTTACAGTCTCTTGGCTGTGTATGAAGTAACCTGGCATGGTCTGTGATGTGGACAGATGGGTTTTTAGTGAACTGGAGTAAATTTATAACGCAGATGGTAGATTAGAATGGCAGAAAGCTTCCAGATCTCTAACTGTCAGGGAACCTTTACCTTTTGATAAGAGAGTCTACAGTATATGCATGGATTATAGCTGATTGTAGTCATGCGCTGTTATGGCTCGGCTCTAGTTCACAACAAATAACGGGGGAAAGATGTTAAAGCTGAAATGAATTGTGATTTTATTAATTAAGAATGAAAGAATTGAACAAACAAACAAAAAATGCAGTTTCCAACATACTTTGGCAGGGAAACAAGCTACCGACTGAACTAATGAATACAGAAAATAAGCTAAACAAAAGTGTTCTTCTGTGGCTGCTTCTCTGGTCCGGGGGAAGACTGAAGGTACACAATTATGGGCAGGTCTTTTCTAATCTGTGGGGAGACAGTGGCCAGATGTCTCCCCTCCCCCTGATTATCTTTGAATCCACCCTCCAACCAGCACTGCAACAGGGAACAGTTCACACAGCAGAATCTTGGCAAAAGCCCCAGGGGGCCGTCACATTCACTCACTCATGGGACGCTATACTGTAGGTGGACAGTCAGCACTTGGGGGTCCACTCATAATTCCGACCTCCCGTTATTCCGAGACATCCCAATTGTCCGACAAACATTTTGTTAGTGTACCACTTGAATCCCAGCATCCATATTTTGGGGGAACATTATAGCCACAAATTGCGTGTTAAGTGGTCAGGTGGGTGGGTTTTCAATGGGCTCTGATCCAGAAAAGGTTGCAAACTGCCTGGGTTGAGGTATAGTGGACTAATACACATGAGATACGACTGGGTTGAGGTAGTGGACAATACACATGAAATATGACAAAGGCAAGACAAATGGAGTGCGGGACGTTTCATGGTCTGTCCGTTAATGGAAACTTGGCTTTGTGTTCCAGCGACCAACTGAAGAAGAGAAGAGTGCGTGACAAGAGCTGAGTGGAGATACCGAGAGAAACCGGAGCTTTCCTCCCACTTGGTCTGTGCTCGTATCACTTAGAACAGTCAACTCATCACAGCTGTGCACTCTCTGTGCTGCGCTGGTAATCCAGCGTGAGGGAGAATAGACCACAGTCTGGGTAGCTCAGTCAGTAGAGCACTCGCCTTTAGGCTTGGTCCGAGGCATTAGAAAGCGTATGAGTTGCATGGCTTGGTTGCAGCAAATTGTGTGATAGCTACTGGTGCTACCGTAGCAATTTATATCCCAGTCGTCTAGTGCATTGAAAAGGGCCTAGACACCCTTGTTCTCGGACAGTTTTCCAAACTGATAATTGCTTTGGTTAAAAAGTTAACGCTCTATAGTCTATATTCAGAGATTAATCATCGCTAGAGCGTAGGGTTGTAGTACTCGAGAGCGGTCTCGGTCTCGAGACCGGTCTCGAGTCCGCATTTTTATTTACTCGGTCTCGTCTCAGTCTCGCCCATGATTTTACTCAGTCTTGACTCGGTCTCGGACTAAGGGACTCGGGACTCTACCCCCACCGAGTCCACTCGAGTCCAAGTCACTACAATGCAATGAAATCATTTTATTAAACCCATATTATGAGGAGCCCATTCACATTAACATTATAAGAGAGCTGTGTGGTGCTTATGGACAGCTATCAAATATATATATATTTTTTTAAATCTGGTCTCGGTCTCGACTCGGACTCGGACTCAACCCCCTCCCTGGCCTACCGGACTCGGTCTTGACTCGGACTCGCCCCCCCCTCGGACTTGGTCTTGACTTGGACTCGCTTTAGGTGGTCTGGACCACCTAAACCCTATTAGAGGGTGTATTTGGTAAGAGGGGTCAATCTCCCCATCTCTCCAGCTCTTTAGTAAACAGAAAATAAATGTTCAGGTGGGACACCATTTTCCTCCAACCATCAGAGAGTTCTGTACTTTTTGAGGTGTTTTTACTTTACTGGAGTATTTTCAATTTTCAGTATTTTTACTTTATACTCCACTACATCTCAGAGGCAAATGTTGTACTTTTATTCCACTACAATTATTTTAAAAGTTTAGTTTCTAGTTACTTAAAAAAAAAACACTTCAAAAAAACTTTAGCAATTTGAAAATAGCCGATCTACAAGCTCACAACGCGCCTGCAAAGCGACGCGTTGTGAGCTCGTAGATCTGCCATTTTCCAAGGACTTCTATACATTTTATACATTTGAAAACTTGTGAAATAGGACACATTCTGCATAACGAGTACTTTTACTTTTGGCACTTTAAGTATATTTTGATGCCAATACTTTTGTACTTTTACTCAAGTACATTGTGAATACCGGACTTGCACTCGTAACAGAGTATTTCTACAATAGGGTATTGATACTTTTACTTAAAGGAGGAGTTCACCGAAATAATGACTTATTCTCTATCAATTGCACACCCCATGAAGCCTTGATTTCATAGATTTATTTTTGTTTTCGTGGCATTCCTAAGACAATAATTTGATGACCGTGTGTATTTCCGGTAGGAGACACAAATAATCTACTTTGTGTCTCCTACCAGATACATTAGCCGGTAGGAGATGGGAATCAAATTATTAGCTTAGGAATGCAACAAAAACAAAAAAGAATCCATGGATTCAAGGCTTCATAGGGTGTGCAATTGATAGAAAATAAGTCCTTTAAGTAGAAAAAGTACTTTTTTTTCCACCACTGCAGGAATAGAATATATACTGCATGCCAGTGATTTTTGGCCCATGCAGTGGCACCAGTCATCATTGTCATCATCATCATTTGAGATGAGCTGTTGACAGGAAGGTAGAGAGGAGCAAGAGCTGAGAACGAAGGAGAGAGGAGAAAGATGATGAAGTGCCGAATGAGGTCAATCTGACAGTAGTACAAAAGAATGAATGGGATCTGTGTAAATCTAGGACGGCAATACTGAAAATATGTTATGAGAGCTTGTAGATCGGCTATTCTTTTTTTAAAAGTACACATTTGAAAACTTAAAATGGGACGTTCTGCATAATGATTACGATACCTTTACTTTTGGTACTTTAAGTACATTTTGATGCCAATACTTATGTACTTTTACTCAAGTACATTTTGAATTCCAGACTTTTACTTATAACAGAGTATTTCTATATTGCACTATTTATACTTTTACTTAAGTAAAATATTTTAGTACTTTTCCCGCAAGCTTTCATTCATAATAAAGTTGATGTCATTCACTTCGTGTGAATAATATTGAACATGAGCTGACATGCACAGTAAGTGTAGTATGAGTGCATACAAGCCGCTGGCTCAGGCTCAACATAATGGAGACTGTATCATAATGGACTGTTCTGTATTCACAAGCTTTATGTAATGTGTGTCATACTCTGTCGTACAAAGGTGTCGCGTGCCGAAAAACAGCAACAGATCTACAAGCTCACAGCGTGTCGAGTTGAGAGGAAGAGAATAGCAGAGAGAGAGAGATATAGTGATACCCATGTACTGTAAGTGAAGGTTTTTAAAATGAAACTCTTGAGTAAATTGAGGAAAAAGGGGGAGAGAGGGGGAAAGTCATGTGAACCATAAAGAGTGAGTGTGAGTGAGAGAGAGGGGGAGAGGGAGAGAGAGAGGGGGGGGGGTGGAATGGAGGGGGTGAATGAGGGAGCGTAGGTGTAGGAGAGATGAAGAGCAGTAAGCAGCATTCCTCCCTGCCCCGGTCCCCTCTCTCTCTCTCTCTCTCTCTCTCTCTCTCTCTCTCTCTCTCTCTCACAAACAAACAAACAAACGCACATACGCATGCACACACGCACGCACAGGAAGAGAGAGGTAGAGGTGGGGAGAAAAGAGAGAGTAAATGAGTAGAGGGGATAGAGAGAAAGAGAGAGAGGTTGATCTGAAATCCAGATGCCTTGAGGACCAACAGTGGGTCAAACTAACGCGCACGCACACACGCGCACGCAAGCACGCACACACACACACACACACACACACACACACACACACACACACACACACACACACACACACACACACACACACACACACACACACAACAGCGCTCTCCATCTCCACTCTCTCTCACACAGACCAGAGCACACTGGTGGCTGCACAAGTCAGCAAAACCTTCACAGGACTGAAACATCAACTGGGATACTTTGTATCTGTTACTTGTTACTTTTTTATCTGTTTCTTGTAAAACGTTTACTTTCCACCTCCCAGTACAGGACTTGTCATTGGACCTAATTTTTGTAGCTCTATAAAAAAAAATTGTTTTCATTCTTTTATATATATATATATATAGTTTTCCTTTCAGCAGACATTTTCAGGTGAGTCTCTCACTAGGTTTTTAAATGCTACCAGATGTTGAATGACTGTTCACAGAGCATTTGAGGTCAAAGTTGTATTGACCACACAGTTGGCCAGTTCTTCTAAAAGCTTGAGAAAATTGCTATTACAGGATTCCACAAGTTCAGAGAAATAGATTAGAATTTGTCCGTATGTTGAAGGTAAATTAATTGGTATTTCCTGGCTATAGGTGCTTAATTGGAAGATGTATGAATGATCTAACCACCTGTTGAGTCATCTTCTGTGGAATCTAAAGAAATCATCAGCTTACAGTTGTCGTCTTTATGCTGATAAACTGCTGTCAAAGTGACAATTTGCTGTCACATTGAAAGAAAGAAGTCCTGTCTCACTTAAAAGCTAATTTCACACTCTCTGTCATGTAGTGAAGAATGTGGTTTGTGTCCACGTTATTGATTGATTTTTCCTGAGCGGAAAATAAGAGCCAGCCACAAGTCAGGTGATGGTTATTTTGGCTGCAAACGCCCTCTAACAACGAAAGGTCTGCTTTAGTGGTTCTTTGGTTTTTGTTCATGGTTTAGTGCAGATCCTTTTCTTCTCAGATAGATTTAGAGCTTTTGGCACTGCATGCATTACCCCTTTCCAACAATGTGGATACAGCTCTGCAGATAAAAACACATTTCCACTCTACAAGTAGATTTTGGAATGAGAAGTAGTCATTTTTTATTTTCTGCACTTTTGAGCAAACTCTCAAGGGACACCTGAACTCGCTTCATAGCATGATAATCTACTATGCCACACCGGCAGGGACTGGGAGGTCCTACAGTGGACATTTGGAGGCAATTGAAATCAATGTATCTGGTAAAAAAATAAAAAAAAATAAAAAAAAAGATTATAGCTGGCTTCAAGGAACATAAAGCAAAAATACAGACAGAAGCCTACAGTACACTCCAAAATTGTTTCATTATGAAAGTGACACATGTTTTATAGAATATCAAAAACATATTTTATTTTAGGATTTCTAGATTTGAATGTTCAAAAGCCACAGTGGATTGATTTTAATCTGAAGTAAGGACAACGGAAATATTGGAGGCTCTTTCTGATGTTGTTGTTGGTACCCCAACCCAGGCAATTGGAGAGCTATTACATTTAGCCAATTTCATGCGAGAAAATTATATCTATATATATTTTCTTTTAAGTAACTGATTTTCCACTTATGGCATATATGCTGACAGGTTGTGACACAAGGGAGCACTAACTCCATTCAAAACCCATTTTATAATTTCCAATGTAACTACAGTAGCCCATGTGTTCGTCAATCTGATAATCTGATCTGTGTTGAAATGCTTGCTAATCCAATGTGTTGAATACATGAGGTTTGAATCTTGCTAGGACAATAGCACACATACTGTATTATCAGTGGTTCTCAAAGTGGTTCTCAGGGGTCCTTGAGGTGTTCCAGGGGGTCCCCAGAAAAAAGTTACTTAATATAGATTGAGATCTGTTTGAACCACTCTAACCCTATATTACATCGGCTATTTGAAAATAACCGATCTACAAGCCCACGTGTCACATTGTGACGCGGTATGAGCTTGTATGGGTATCCATGCCTCTGCATTTGATATCCCCCCTCTGGTCATTAGTTTTTCTGGTGAGAAAACAATTTAAAGGCGTTGTTACATAGCTCTATATTCCAATTTGTAACAGGTGTCTGCTCATCTCTCCTGCTCTTTAGTAAGCAGAACAATGGAAAAAATGAAACAAACAACATGAGCAGACATCATTCGAACTGGAACAGTCTTTTCCCCCTTTTTTTTTTTACTTCACTTACACACCTTTTAATAAGAAAAATATGTGAACCACATTAACCGTGGCATGGCCCAACAAATATATTATTACATTTTTCTACAATAGATAGGGGTGCATTAGCCAAAACTAGCAGTTCTACAAGCTCACAACGAATCGCTACGCACCACGTTGTTCTGAGCTTGTAAATTGGCTACTTTTTGGCAAAGATATTTGGTGTAGATGGGGAAAAAAACTGTCCAAGTACAAAGCCAACTTACTTAGGTCTGTTTTATTAAGTCTAGACAAGGGTCCACACACGCACACACACACACACACACACACACACACACACACACACACACACACACACACACACACACACACCACATGCTATATCGTGGACAGCAGCATGGGAGCCATGTGTGAGTGAATCATAATATGATTCTTTGTGTCAGAAAGATGAAGCTCACTGGCAGTCAAGACCACAGCTGCCCGATTCAAGATAACACATGTCCAGAAAGCAATGCAACCTACGATCATATTGTAGGCTGCAGTGCTTTCTGGACATGTGTTATCTTGAATCGGGCAGCTGTGGTCTTGGCTGTCAGTGAGCTTCATCTTTCTGACACAAAGAAGATGTATTGACTCTAACACTGATGCACTTAAAGGGCAAGACCACTTTGGTAGAGGTTTGGGTTGTGTAGTTACCTTGCCATGATGTAACCCCAAAATATGCTCCTCATTGACTTACATTGTATGATGAAACAGCTCTCAAAGTCACTCTTTTAGCATGTAAACAAACACAAACAAAGCTGATTCAGACAATACAGAACATCACCAAACCCAGTACTGTTTATTTTTTAATAAAAATGTCAACTTCCTGGTGATTTTACTATTTGAAGATCCGGATCCGTGGATCCAGGCCGTTTTTTTGTCCTTAATAAAAAATAGCAAAATCAATCAGAAAGTTAACATTTTTATTTAAAAAACAAACAGTACTAGGTTTTGTAATGTTCTATATTGTCTGAAACAACTTTGTTTGCGTTATTTTGCGTGGTAAAAGAGTGACTTTGAGAGCAGTTAAATCATAAGTCAATGAGGAGCATATTTTGAATATCAATTTCTAATCAATGGAACAATTATTCTTTATTTCTTGTCCACCTTTGGAGTTACATCATGGCAAGGTAACCACACAACCCAAACCTCTACCAAACTGGCCTTGCCCTTTAAGACACAGCCTTCCTCCCCTGCCCTCCTCTTTTTTCATCTTTCTTGCTTTACTCTATTCACCTCATTCTTAGCCCTTCTCCAGTGCAGCGCCATTGCCATTTTCTGCTGCTTCAATATCTGGTCACTTCCTCCCTAATAGGCTGCAGGTGTAACGCAGGTAATCAGTGTGTTGCCAGATTTTGCAAGAGAAACAAGCGGCAACAACAAGCACACAAGAAGCAACTATAGGCTAAGTTTTACCACTTTACATCAACTATTTGAAAATAAAAGATCTACGAGCTCGCAACGTGTCACATTGCGACACGTTGTGAGCTTGTAGATCTGCTATTTTTGAGAGCTTCTGTTCTAAAACACTGTTCTAAATCCTAAGAGTTTTCTGAAAAACTTGCTATATATAGGCCCTATAAATAAATAAATCTAAAATTTAAAGTTTAATGATTAAAGTCTGAACAAGAATTCATTACCAATAATCTGCATAATGATGAGCACTTTTGGACACTGTTAAGCACAGTGGTGTAAAGTAACATACTTTTACTACACTACAATTATTTAAAAACTTTAGTTACTTTGCATATATAAATTATTACATTATAAAACATACATTAACCACTTTAGCCCTATTTTATACCGAGGCTCTTTGAAAATAGCAGATCTACAAGCTTGTAGATCTGCTATTTTCAAACATTTTAGTGCTTTTACTTTTGGTACTTTAAGTACATTTTGATACCAATACTTTTGTACTTTTACTCAAGTACATTTAGAATTCCTGACTTTTACTTGTAACAGAGTACTTCTACATCGCAGTAATGCTACTTTTACTTAAGTAAAACAATTGGAGTACTTTTTTCCAACACTGGTTAAGCTTTTATTGATACAAAACTTTTGAAAATGTATTCAAGCCACATTTTGTATGTAGTACTTTTACTCGTAACAGCATTGTGGTATTGTAAAGTAAGAAAATCCGAGTAGCGCTCACATTCGTGCCACGCTGCGAGCTTGTACATCAGCTATTTTTGAACATTTTGGAAAATCTTGGAAAATCTTGAAAGTGTTTGAAAAGGTTTGAATGATGTTGATTTTTTTTTTAACACAAATCTTCTCTTCTGGGTTGGTGTCCCCGGAACAAAATAATGTGTACTCTGGCTTTTGATAGCACCCCAGACCGTTTTTAAGTTGCTTCATTCAGTATTTAGATATTTGATATTCATTTGATCAGACACGCCCCCTTCCTATACAAACCCATTGTAACTTCAATTTTGATGTATTCATTGAAAACACCCTTCCTTGGTTCTGGTGACTGTTATTGTCCTTCTAATGTGTGAGGGGGCTGTGTCCTTTCAATAACTTTTTTCATTTGTTTTATTGTATTCTTTTATTATATTTTGTGTGTGTGTTCCAGAAAATCTGACGGCCTTCCCTTGTATCCCCGGTACTGTCATCAGAAGCTGTTCAGGACCTGTCTTGTGAGTGGCTTATTATACTTTTATTAAACATAGACTCCATGTTTCTTTGATTTTATTTATGCTGTAGGCCTACTTGATTTAGATTTTGTTTCCCAATGTCCTCATTCTGGTGTAATTGGTGTCATGTACTATAATGTGGGTTTTGTACTGTATAAACTTGTTTTGCAATAGTTGGAATCATTTTAGAATAGCTTTGTGTGAGCCATAGCATTTTAATGACAAATAGCTTGCAGTTGATGTGTTGACCATTTCCTGTTTGTCATCACAAGGAAAGCTCTTTAGCCCAGAACGTTGCTGTTATCGTCCTTCAAGATCTCCCTGACCTACCAACGGCGGTGGCTTACCTCTTTGGGCTGATCTATGCTCTAAACCTCCAGTACCCAAAACAGCTGAGGTACACATTTGAAACAATTCAAAAGGTTTTCATGGGATTTAGAACTGATCTCAGCAAGGGTCAGATCCTAACGAAACAAAATGTGTGAGGGGGCCGTGTCTTTTCAATAACTTCTTTCATTTATTTAATTTTATTTTTTAATGATTTTTTTTTCAATAAAAAAAAGACAATATCAGTCACCAGAACCAAGGACGGGTGTTTTCAATTAATTTAACATGGTTAAAATGGAGTTTGACGTTACAATGGGGTTGTATAGGAAGGGGGCGTGTCTGTTAAAATGAATAAAAAAGATCTAAATACTGAATAGAGCAACTTAAAATGGTGCTCACAAAAGCCTGAGTAGATGTTAAAATGGTAGCCTAAGTAGGAAAAAAATATATTTTCTTTCTTCCATTCAAATCAGATGCTTATATTTAAATGCTCTTCCAAACTGTTAAACCACGACCACTTAATCATTTAAGATAGTATATGAAGAAGCACATTTCTGACTTATTGCAGGTAGTACTGACAAAATCTAGGGTCTCTGCGGGTCCACTAATATTTGTGGAGCTGACTGTACCAGGACATATATAATATGGCCTACCTGTGGACCCCCACTTGATAACATCAACAGAAATCTTGCCACACGATTTGTTCAAAAATAGGTTGTACATTTATTTCATATTTATTCTTAAAAAGATCTTTAAAAACATTGAATTCAACGTTGATACCTGCAGACTCACTGAAAGTCCTTACTGCCTTGTTTATTAATTTCATTTTCTGGCTAACCCTTTTCTTCTTTTCCCCTTTTTTCTCATCTAACACAGGGTTTATTACTGCTGGTGAAAATCTCGCCAAAAATGTCACATAAAGTGGTGCTTCCTCAAGTACCTGAATCAGCTGAGGATTTGCAAGGCATTCTTTGTGAAAAACTTCAACTTCAAGGAAGCTTTACACTACAGTTTGAGAATCTTTAGTTGCTTACATCTGTTGATAAAATGTATATTGGGATGTTGAAATTGTGTTTGACTTTGTATTGAATTTTTAAAGTTGTTCTAAATGTTCTCATCGGATCACCAACAAGAACCTAATGGATGACTTAAGAGCAGCCATTAGTCAGCAGCACACTCCAGGGCTCCTTAGACTGTATCGGGCCAGAAGCACAGCTTTTCCACCTGAGATGGATCGACTGCTGGACAAGTTGGATAATGAGGTAAATTTCAGACATAATACAATTTCTCTGGACATTATGGACATAAATTATAAAAGTACAAAACAGGTTCTTGAATGCATTAAATGTTGCTATACAGTTTAATGCTGATATTCCTTTTAAGGTGTGTACTCAATAGGTTTAACCCAAATTGTTGTACCATATCAGTTTCCCATGGGCAGCATGTTTTCATATTTGCTCGGAGCTTTCTACATGCAATTTACTACGTGTGTGTGTGTGTGTGTGTGTGTGTGTGTGTGTGTGTGTGTGTGTGTGTGTGTGTGTGTGTGTGTGTGTGTGTGTGTGTGTGTGTGTGTGTGTGTGTGTGTGTGTGTGTGTGTGTTCCAGACACAGCACAGCGGCAGACTGTAGCCTTGAAGGGCCTTCCCTTGTATCTCCGAGACTGTCATCAGAAGCTGTTCAGGACCTGTCTTGTGAGTGGCTTATTATACTTTTATTAAACATAGACTCCATGTTTATTTGATTTTATTTATGCTGTACTTGATTTAGATTTTTATTCCCACTGTCCTCGTTCTGGTGTAATTGGTGTCATATAATAAAGAAATACATCACATGGATACAACTGGGACGCATCATCAGTGTTGTAGCCTGGGGTCATAGGGTGTTTCGGGTCTCGCAACATACAACATACACCCTCGCCCAGGTGACCCAGCCAGGGTTGATCAAGCCCTGACTTACGTCCCAGTAGCACCCACGGTCAGTCCTATAGGGAAAGACAGGGCCACTCAGTCCGCTTCTCCGGAAGTACTCTGCCGGGACTCTGGGAGGCTCTGGCACGTGGAGGGACTAGGTACTGTGGGTTGTCCCCTGGCCGGGCTCCTCCTTCGTCTCACCAGGTCCAGGACCTGAGCGCTGCGCCAGATCAGATGCACCGCCCCGATCCAAACATTTCCTTCTGGCGTGATGGTTCCTTGGGCCGATACCACTAGATTGGGCCGTCTAGTGGTATTAGCTCCGCTTGCGGTACGCTGGAATGGAATTGCCCTCCTAAAGGCCTCACCGCGGGTTTGTTGGGCTTCTTCCTCACGGAAGACACAGCATGGGGCGCTAACCCATACTGCTCCCGGGATACCGTCTACATTCCGGCTGTCAACAATATCTCCTGTGGTCACCAAACTATTCCTGGTTGTCACGTAGTCTATACATTCCTATGAGCCACTATAAATAGAATGACTAATAAAGAAATACATCACATGGATGCAACTGGGACGCATCATCAGTGTTGTAGCCTGGGGTCATAGGGTGTTTCGGGTCTCGCAACATACAACATACACCCTTGCCCAGGTGACCCAGCCAGGGTTGATCAAGCCCCGACTTACGTCCCATATACTGTATAATATGGGGTACATTTTTGGTGGAGATGGAAATGTTTAATATGTCAAACACATACGATAGGAAATGCTTGTTTATGCAATATTTTGAATCATTTTAGAGTAATAGCTTTGTGTAGCCATAGCATTTTAATGACAAATAGCTTGCAGTTGATGTGTTGACCATTTCCTGTTTGTCATCACAAGGAAACTGACCCAAAGGAGGAGCAGGCACCGGGCATCACTGTGGGTATCCTAACTGTGTTGGAGGATGATAGTTCAGCTCCTTCGCCCAAGGTCCAGAACGTTGCTGTTATCGTTGAACAACACATCGTCCTTCAAGATCTCCCTGACCTACCAACGGCGGTGGCTTACCTCTTCGGGCTGATCTATGCTCTAAACCTCCAGTACCCAAAAGAGCTGAGGTACACATTTGAAACAATTCAGAAGGTTTTCATGGGACTTGAAACTGATCTCTCAGCAAGGGTCAGATCCTTACAAAACAAACTACTTCAGTGAATCAAGCACATTTATCGAATGGTACTCTATTCTCTCTCTACTTTTTCTGTTCTTTATCTCAAGTTCTCTTTTTTCTCTACCCTTTTTCCCTTTTCTCTCTTATCTCCTTTTTTTCTCCCCACCTTCTCTGCTCTCTCAGTCTGTCACCCTAACTTTCCTTACTCCTCCGTATTCTGTAATTCTTGTTCTGAGAACAAGGTTTGTTCTCCTCTAGATCTCAACAGAGACTGGCCTGGCAGGGCTTTTATAGCCTTCTGGAGGCACCGGACCCAGGTTCTCTCCAATGAGCCATCAGGCAGGAGGCCCCACCCTGCTCACCTATAGCGCAAGAGTTAAATGGCAAGGCATTTATGCGCCAGGGGGGCCTGATTATGGATCCCACCAACGCTCCAGGATATAGACCCGCCTTACCTGTCTGATTGGCTCCCTGGCAGGCATAGTTTTACTGAGGTTAGGGTTAGGGTTAAGGTTAGGTTAGGTATAGGCTGCAGGCATAGTTGCAAAAACGAGAACTGTCAATCACAGCGACTACTGACCAATCACAGCGGGTTTGCCAAGAGCTGGCGTGGGATCCATAATAACGCGCCAAGGGTTAAGAGGTGCATGTCAATTTTCTAGCAAAAAACACCACTATGCATACGGTGCAGACAGGATGTGGACAGGTGTTAAAGTTCAGACAATTTGACATTTACTTTTCAGCCTACGCCTCGTATCCTGTTTTTAACCAATTTTAGGTAGTTTTAGTCAATGTTATGTTCAGAAGGTGAAATGGAAATTTCTACTTGTCGTGACACTTGACACCAAATGTAGAACGTGGCACAAAATGTAGAGGCCCAGAAAATGTAAAGTGATGTTCAGTCTTTAAAATGGATGCTGATAAAATATGTGCCATATTTTCCCATCAGCATCCCTCAACCACCCAGACTAGACCAGACTAAATTGTGGGGCATCACAATTTCAATATAGCATTGCATTGATTCGTTTGGGAAACCCAATGGCCGCGTTTCCCAAACTAATTTCAGCTCGTGCGTAGCCTAGAACCTGCGTAGGAGCCTCCACGCAGCTGCGCAGTAGCAACCCCGTTACGCACTATCTTCGTTAGTAGCAGCTGTGTGTGCCCTACTTGCCATCTAAACTGGCTTCGGGAGACACCATCGTTGTAGGTTCTCAAGCGCACGACGTTACGTGTGTGCTAAAACTACATTCGGGAGACAGCATGCACGTAAAGACCTCCTGGACGAAGCCTACGTAAAGCCTACGTAAACTACGTAGTGCTGTCCAACGCTACACAGCAGTTTAAACACCCTTTGCGAATATATACAGTGAAATGGATCATAAAAATACCACACACACACACATAAATACATATAAATACATATATATATATATATATATATATATGTATATGTATATATATATATATGTTTATATATATACATATATATGTATATATATGTATATATATATATATATATATATATATATATATATATATATATATATATATATACTTATATAATCGAGGAGTGACTTCCGCCCCCCGCTGACGCTATACCCACAGCTCTGTAGGCGAGTAAACACAATGCCGACACACCACATCTCGCCAACACAGTAGCCACGGCGTGTGCGCAGAATTTACGGGTGGCGTAGGCCACCTATCATTGCTCACTACACAGTTTCCACGTCGCAACATAATTTATTCCACACACCACATTACGGACAAAACGGAAGGTGAAACAATTTCGTACCGTTTACCGTGCGCACCACCGACACCAAACAGCGACGGCTTTAGCCGAAACAACACGAAGCGCCGCCATTGAACTCTGAGCATCTCCACAACAACACACAAGCAGGTCCTTCGCTTCAACCCCCCCCCCCCCCTTCTTACGTACCTCTTTTGTTCCACCCAGGCCGTTACTTTCACTTCACTCATGTCTCTATCAATCACAATATGTCCGTCCTTCACGTGCCATGTACATCCCAAACACAAAAATAAACGGCGACGGGCACACTACAGCGCGTTGTCCTGCTGCATTTGGTAAACACACCAGGCTAGGTTCATGACACCAAAGGATTCGACAGTGATGTCATCATTATGCAACCCGGAAGCACAAATACCAAGGATACGTCAGTGATGTCAGTCGGGATGCCTGTCGGGATGCCAGGTTTTCAAAAACAAGCGACAGAAACAAGCAAGGACGTTCATGAAAAAAAAAAAGAACAGCCGAAGGGGTCCGCCATGTTCCAGGGGGGTCCCCGGGGGTCCCAACACTCCCAGACGGTCCACGGACCACCAGGGGGTCCGCGGGCCCCCACGTAAAAAAGAAATAAATACATTTTTTTCATTTTTTTTTTTTTACTTTTGGAAAGTTCTATCCCACCATTTTGGTACCCCAAAAAAGCGCGCCCTCACAGCCCTAGAGCCCCGTGCGCGGCTAGGGGGTCGGCCGCCCGTAGAGCTGATGTATACCTGGTCGAATTACTCTGTGTCTGTGTGTGTGTGTGTGTGTGTGTGTGGGGGGGGGGCGTGAACAAGTCCGAGCGGTGCGGGTCATGGGTGAAAAATTACCATATCAAACATCAGCTGCGTGACAATGGAGGACGCTGTGAGCAGTGTGAAGCCGGGTTTGCTTCAGGGCAATTTTATTTACAAAAAGCTTCCTAATGGAAACCTCGACAAGACCAAGGTGATTTGCACTTTGTGCAAAGCTGAAATGGCTTACTGTAGGAGTTCCTCGAGTCCGAAATATCACCTAAGCAAAAAGCATCAAATTTATCTTAGCAAGGAAGGTACGTGCCACCGCCGCCGGGCCAAGCACTGCTGCTCCGGGGAAAAGTGCTCGTCAAATTACAATGTTTGAGTGCAACCGAGGCAAGCCCATCAGCACAGCTTTATCAGCCAAGCTAACTAACCTCCTAGCCCAGTGGATTGCAATCAATTGCCGGCCTATCAGCGTGGTGGAAGATGATGGACTCGAGCTTCTTCTCCGGGCGGCAACAGGCGACCCTTGTTACAAACTACCTGCGAGGCGAACTATCATGAGGATAATCCATGACCAACACGCCACAGAGAAAGCTGTGAAAGAGGAGAAGTTGGCCGGGGCGGCGTGTGTAGCACTGACTGGGGACCATTGGACATCTGTCAGCAACGATAACTACCTAGGCGTTACTGTACACTTCATCGATGTCAGCTGGGAACTTCACTCGTTTGCCTTGGGTACGTTTATGTCATTTAATTTATTTAACTGACCACGGTGAAGTTGGTTAACATTTACACAGCTTTAGCTAACGTTATCAGGGATCGATTGATTAATTTTACCACAGGCCAACAACATTAGCTACGTTTGCTGTAGAGCAGGGGTCTTCAACAGGGGGTCCGGGACCCCTAGGGGGTCCTCAGAGTTACTACAGGGGGTCTGCCAAATCTTTGTGTGATATGATTTTTTCTTTTACCTTAACCACTTGAACCCTAGCATCACTTTTCTGAGGAGAACTTTAGCAGATCTACAAGCTCACAACGCCTCGCGCTGCGAGGCGTTGTGAGCTTTTAGATCGGCTATTTTTGGCAAAGAGCCATAGGTGTAGTAGAGGGAAAAAATAGCAGTCCACGTAAACAAAAAATGTTGAATCTGAAACACAATTTTATACGATATAGTGGGGGTCCCTGCTTTACCTCTCCCTCAGCTAGGGGGTCCTTGGCCTGAAAACGTTGAAGACCCCTGCTGTAGACGAATCCACAAAATCGCTGCCTGTTGGCAGCCATAGCTGCGTTCTCGCGGTGTTGCGGTGCGGACACCGCAGCTATGGCTGCCTACAGGCAGCGCGTTTGTGGATTCGTGTATAGCCCCGACAACGCCAGCCTGCTGATTTTTAGTTGACTACTACTAGCGAACTTATTCTGATCTACTTTGTCTGTCCTAACGTTAGGTGTGATTAAAACAGAGGAGCGGCACTTTGCAGAAGTGTGTGCCAGGCAGTTTCTGGACGTCGCTAATCAGTGGGGGATAGCCGACAAAATCACCACCATTGGGACAGACAGCGCTCCCAACACGATTGCAGCAGGGAGGATACTGCTTCGAGCACATGCCCTGCGTTGCGCACCTTATACAGAGGGCGTAAGAAACGTAAGGAGGAAAGAAAAAGTAAGGACTTACTTCTGGTCATTATTTGGGTAGAACACACATATTTTGAATGCCTTCGGCAGACTTCAAATGAGCCATTTTAATCTAGATTAATCTAGATTAACTCCAGGATTGCAGATTAATCTAGATTAAAAAAAATTATCTATGGCCACCTCTAATATATATATATATATGTATATAATTACGGCCGGCGCGTAACGTGCAAGCCTCTCCAAAAAAAAAAAGACATACAAGCTATCAACACACTGCGACATGCCATGATGATAGCTTGCAGATCTGTTCTTTTGGGTAGGGCGAGCGGCTGTTAGGAGGAACTGCTGCGCTGGTTCTAAGTGTAGCCCCCACAGTCATATTAGCCAGAAGTGGCGTGCAATAGACCTGGCTATCGGGCAGGTTTATTGGCATGACTGGTAACACGTCGGACTGGCGAGTGGGAGCTTTCGGGTTCGATCCCAGAATGTCCCATTTCCCAAGTCTACTATGCATAAAATCTTTTGAAAATAGCAGATCTACAAACTTGTAACACGTTGTGAGCTTGTAGATCTGCTATTTTCAAAAGATCTTTTAACCATTCATAAACATAGCGAGCGCAACAGCTGTCACTTCGTGAGAGGAACTGGGGACTTTCATCATAATGTTTAACTATAAAACTTTGAAATTAAGGAAACATGTTTAGCTCAGCATCATTTAATATACCTGTAGTTAACTTGGCATATGCTTAATATTTGTATTAGATGATCGGATCATCCGTGAGAGTACAATTTGTAAACTTCGGGTTCATGCATAGAGGACGAAGCACCGCAGCCGCTCGCCCTACCCAAAAGAACAGATCTGCAAGCTATCGACACGGCATGTCGTAGTGCGTTGACAGCTTGTATGTCTGTTTTTTTTTTGGGTAGGCACGTTACGCACCGGCCCGCCGTAATATGTATTTATATATATATATATATATATATATATATATATATATATATATATATATATATATGTATGTGTGTATACATTTTGTGTGTGTGTGTGTGTTTCATAGATCTATTCCGCTACGATGGGTGTTACAAGCGCCCCAGGGCGCTCGCAACAAACTGCTGCGTAGGACAGCACTCAGGGCTACGCCTGTCCCAGGAGTAGGCGGGGAGTAGGCTACGTGCATGCTGTCTCCCGAATGTAGTTTTAGCAGACATGTAACTCCGTGCACAGGAGAACCTACGACGATGGTGTCTCCAGAAGCCAGTTTAGATGGCACGTAGGGCACAACCAGCTGCTACTAATGAGGGTAGAGCGTAGGTTTTGCCGAGTCCCAGCTATGTAGGAGGCTCTTACGCAAGCTGCGTAGGCTACGCATGACCTGAAATCTGCGTGCCTGCTAAGGTACTGCGCAGCCTGTGTGTACGCATGTAAGACCCGTCGTAGGACCTGCGAAGCATCTCTACGCAGCATCTCTACGAAGCTCTTTGGGAAACGCGGCCATCGACCCTTCAAGCTGAAGTGACGATGTGACAACACACAGGTCTCAGCTCTGTACAGACAGATGGCTCTCATGTGGATCTCAGACTTCATGTGGTCATTTATGATGTACTGTATTGACGATGTTTGACTCTATATTTGACCGTTGGCATTTTCAGCTGTTTCTGACATACAAGCCTTCTTTCTGTCAGGTACAATGGGTATTGAATGACCGGGTGGGGAATGCATTCTCAACTTGCATCGTTCCCGAGTAGGCCGGTGCCCAACAGTATCGTATTATGTATTAACAAATTATGCACATTTTGTGTGTGTGTGTGTGTGTGTGTGTGTGTGTGTGTGTGTGTGTGTGTGTGTGTGTGTGTGTGTCTGTGTCTGTGTCTGTGTGTGTGTTCCAGTGGATAGATCAGACCCTCCTTCACCCTCCGGACACTTTTTATTTACATCAGCATGCACGTTGTGGCTTCTGCAGCGCTCCACAGATCGTCAAAACAAGGTGAAAAACGCTGGCAGCAACATAATTTATTAAATAATACCTGGCAGTGAATGTGTTAAGAGCTTACACTTAACCTTAGGTTTTTTTTGTCATGGTATAATCTTCATCCCACATCAAGTACATTAACAGTAAAAGACACAAAGTACGAAGTACATGAAGAGAGACAGATTTATTGACATTCATTTCAAACTCAGGACAGATACTGGTACACTGGTCAACGTTAAATTGGCTGTTTTTTTCCTTAAATGTATAAAATAAAGAATAAATGTATGCTTTGAAAAATTAATGGTCATGAATAATTTTAACATGCACGGTACATCATTATCAGACCTAGACCCTTCAACTTCTTGTTTATGACTGGCTAGTGGCTATCAGAGGTTTTGTAGCATTTGTAGAAATATTGGGCCTTAAATGTAATTAAAACAATATGTATTTTCCCAGACATTTGTAAACAAATATTAAAAATAAAATGGTGCCCAGTGTTCTCAGGGGCCCAATCTTCCAGTTACCATGTTTGAATTGCAGACAGTGTACAACATGAGCAGAGAGAAAACATAATATGTATATATATATATTTTTTAGTGAACAAGAAACAATAGAAAAAGACCATGTACAAAATAACATTTGGAAATACTCCTCCCCCCCTTTTTTTCTCCATTTTTTTTATTCCTCCCTTCTGTACACTCTTTTTTTCTTAATACATTTGTTTGGTGCCTTTTTTCTTTTTTCCCCCTTCCCAAGGTCTGTCCACCCGTAGGCACAGAACGGTAATAGTACTGATATTTTTGGCAAATAAGATCCACAGTACTCTTAAGTGCATTTGGAAAATTACATTTGGAAATAAAACAACAGACATTTTAGAACAAAAAAAAAAACAACCTGACTACGTTTTACATGAATAAAAAGAAACAAAATCTATTAAGACAGACAAAAAAATGGTCAGGCTTTCTGAGAGGCTGTTTCTGTGTTTCTCTTTGGCATTTTTTTCTTTTTGTCCTTTTCTAACAACCATTGGCACCTGTTGAGGTCCAATTCTAGGCAGAAAAAAAAAACGCGGGTCTCCCTCCGCCAGGAGCCCGGTCCCCGTCGGCCCAGTGCAGGGAGATCACCCATACAGCGTGCAGGGAGGACCCCCTCCCCTTTCATTACATTAAAACAGGTAGACCAGGGTGTTTTCTACAAATGTCTTGTAAATCAGTAGTTCTCACTGTTTCGTGCCAAGGACCCCCCAAAATGATATGTATTGATTGATTGATTGGATGATATGACCCCCCATCTGAAAATGTTTTGTGCCAGGGACCCCCCCAGAAGAGAGGGTTTGGGTTAAAAGTTTTTTTTTTAATTCTTTAATAACAGATGTACAAGCTTGCAGTGCAACACGAAGTGACGCGCTGTAAACTTGTAGATCTGCTACTTTTGTAGATCTGTAGATATGCTTTTTGGTAGATTTTCGTAGATTTTTTTTGTAGATTGTAGATTTTTGTAGATCTTGTAGATCTGCTATTTTTCAATAGCCAACATTAAAATATAAAATGACACGGGTGCTTTCCCGGTTTCAGTGGTTAATTAAATGAAAACAGGTACACCAGGGTTGAAGAGGTTAATGTGAGATGTTTCTCAGAGGTGCACCTGTCCTGCAAACTGAAATATTAACCATCAAATCTCTTAAAGCAGACTTGAGGGCTGCCTTGGTCGAGGACGATCTCCTTCATCCAGGGAACCATCGCTGTCACGTTGAAGTTCACAGGATGTTGATAACGACCCAAACTTATGGTACCATACAGCGTCCAGGAGGCATCTTCGTTATCGCACATCAGGGGTCCTCCCCAGTCCCACTGAAACAAGAAGCAGTTGTGTTTTTCATTGTGTTCATTGCGTTTTTATGTGTAAATATCATGTGATGTTTTCATCTCTGTTACTCACTGCAATGGGTTGGAACTCAGAGCCTGCAGTACAGAACGTAGTGCTGGTGATCCATTTGTCGGGGTCAGAACCTGCAGGCCAGTCACGTCTGCACTGATCATTGGTGATGATTGTGGCAGAAGTCTCATGGAGCAGGTCAGAATAGCATGATTGTGGTCCTGGGGGGAAAAAGCACATAGGATTCAAAGTTGAGGACTTTGTACAGTCATTTCTAAATACAGAGGAACATTCTATTTGATTGAATTTGAAATTATGAATTCTCATCCAAATCCTGACTGACTTTGTTCATGTCTATATTTTGAACATCTCTTCAAAATACAGAAGCATGAAAAATTTAAACAAGTGGGTTTACTGCTGTTGTATTACCGTAACTTGCCTGAATGTAAGTTGGGGAAATAACCCAACTAAATGGAGGAGTGACATATCCCGACATTTTCAACTACTTAGTGAATTCTCCAGGATAGTATATGTCTCTATACAGCGTAAGTCCCGCCCCATTATCAGTACATGCTGATAATGTGACCAATCAAATTCTTTGTCAACCTGTATGAATGTGTGTTTATATTGTTTCCTCACCATCCCATGTGGTCATCCCCCATCCAGTGATCGTGCACCTCGTACCAGCAGGGGGGAATTCATCAGCCTCAGGAAGACACACAGGTTTAACATTCTTGTTAAACTTCGCAGGGCTGGACAGTTTGGCCAACATCATCGCATGCTGAGGAAAGTTGTATTTGGGGTGCCTGAAGACCTATCAGAGAAATGACAGACACGGTTAGATTAACCACATAAGCCGTGTTTGCAAAAGTAAAAAAAAAAAAGAGAGAGATTAGATTGTAGATATATTTTCAAAGGATTTTTTTTACAAATTGTGGAATATCTTTGACTGAATGAAAAGCAGATAGACGATGAAATGACCAAACAATTTTGTGAAAGTGAAATATCCCATTAAAGACTTTGTTCAGACAGCAGGCTCAGACTTGATAAAAACCATCTGATTCCATCCAGAGAGGCCAAACATCAGATTTGCTGTGTCAGTGTGAACATAGTGTTAGTTATGTAATATATCTGACACATGTTTGATGTTCATACTGTACCTCTTCAATCCTGATCCGCTGAGTGTCTTCGGTGGTAGACAGATTGTGAACTCCTAAAACTACATAGCCTCCGGGTCTGGAGAAGACAACATAAACAAATGATTATGAACATTTGTCCATTAGTAGCAGAG
Organism: Gymnoscopelus microlampas; assembly: GCF_963454915.1. Lineage (NCBI taxonomy): Eukaryota > Metazoa > Chordata > Actinopteri > Myctophiformes > Myctophidae > Gymnoscopelus > Gymnoscopelus microlampas. Next base: position 40,766,709 of record NC_139955.1, read on the forward strand.
TTACTGGTTGGTTGTTACATTTTACATATTTAACCACTTTAGCCCTACATTCTTCTTTGTACAATGAACAGCGAAAATAGCCAATCTACAAGGTCAAAATATGTTGCTGTGGCACGTTAACTTATAGATCTGCTATTTTCGCTATTCGTTTGAATGTTTTTTGTCAGTTTTGTGACATCTTGTACCTATAATGACTAATTACAGGATAGTGAGGACAAGTTTAAAGGGATGAAGAGACAGAGTGATTAATAATAAACTGTGTTTTCTTATGTCATGGTTATGTATGTTTGTATTACCTGGCCTGGTAGTTGTAACAATATACTGATTAATCAGTGCACCACCCCCACGAAAGCTTCCATCGGCTCCCTGAAAGATGAAAGGTAAAGTGTGAATCAAAGGCAGACATATCGTAAGCTTAGTTCGGATTATTTGCCGTGTGACACCGTCGTACAATGGAGCATAAATGAAGCACTTCTCCAAGATATTACCTTGTTTTATTAGTGTGTGTGTGTGTGTGTGTGTGTGTGTGTGTGTGTGACACTTCCTAGTGTCCTTGAGCAAGACACTGAATCCCTAACTGTTATGGATTCAGTGTCTTGCTCAAGGACACTCAAACAGGAGAAGCCGGGGATCGATCGAATGTATATTTATATGTATAATGTATATTTACCCAGATAGCCACCATCCAGGGCCAGGAATGTGGAGCAGCCTCTTTACCGTTGACGATACGTCCAACTGCACGGTTGTCTCGAGTCCCACAATCTTCATCTCTCATCTCTACACATGATAAAACACACCAGGACAGCTCTAAATACATACAATTATATAGCTTACATTTAATGAGACACACACACACACACACACACACACACACACACACACACACACACACACACACACACACACACACACAGCATTGCTTCAATGACTGTGTGCCAGGACATTAAAACATGAACACACCTTGAATGGCAGATCTGATGAACTTCTTGCTGGATGTCCAGTAAACGGTGGGTATGTCTGGATCGCCACAAACTTTAGGACCCCTGATCACAAAACCTGCCAATAGCCAATCATTGTCTTTTTTGACCATGAGCGGACCACCTCCGTCTCCCTGATAAGACATAAGTAAGTAAGATAAGTAAGCATCGTTCACTCTCCAGCGCTCAGTTTCTGTTAAAGCACACTGTTAACTTTTAATAATGTCAAGTCTTTACAATTTATTTTATTTTTCTACAGAGACAGACTATAGTAGTTTTCTGTTAGCTTGGAATCCCCATCGATGATGTCATTGGCAGGCAGGTTCCTGAGCTGTCTACGGCCCAGATGAGGTTGAAAGTGGGTGAAGTGCTACATTAAGATTTGAATGGGATTTGAATGGCATTCTTACTATGCATGCGTCCTGGCCTCCTTTCATGTTTCCTGCACAGATCATGTCGTCATCTACCTGACTCCAGATCTGCTTACAACTTTTATGGTCAGTTACCGTAACGTTGACTGCTTGAAGAGCTCTGGGGAATGGTAGTATTTCTATAAATACAAACAAACAGAATCATTATCAGTGTGAGTATAAGTCTGGCTGCAGGATTAACAACTTTCAACCCTGCGTCCCTATTTTGGGCATGTTATTATGGTGTGAGTTTACAAAGTGTTTACAAAAATGGAAACCGAAATGTCATTATTTATGCGATTATTGTAGAGATGCTGTTTTCACCAAATATCGGCGTATTATGACATGGCCAGAATAGTGAGGCTGTCTGTCAGCAATCTGTCAAAACATTATTCAGTCAAATTCTACGTGTACTGCACCAGTGGTTCTCAAAGTGGGGTCCTAGGACCTCCAGGGGTACTTGAGATGGCTCCAGGGGGAGCTCAATAAAATGATTGATCGTAAGTGTCCATTTGGTTACATCTGAAAGTGTTAACCAGATGGACACTCTGAATTGGACCCTTACAAGTTTCATTTGGCCACATTTGATCATTTGGTCCCCAGGGTGCCCCGTGCTTACCTTCTCCGACGCGACCCCAACCGTAGACGATGGCCTCCGTACCAGTCGGAAACACACTGCCGTCGTCTGCCAGGCAAACCGGTTGGATGTCATCAGTGAAGTCGACGGGTGAGTCCATTTTCAGCAGAGCGTTGTCGTAACCCCACGGCCCGCTATAGGAAGATCAGAATAATCCAATATTAGTTATCCTATAATACATTTCTAAACCCAAAACCCCCCAAAAAAACCTGCCACTGTGTGGGACTAAACACAAAAACAACATATCAATGTCACTAACAAGACACGCCACAACGTGCAGAATTACTACGCGCAGTCTGTAGGCCACTTCATACTGCTCAGCACACATCTGCCCCCTCGCAGCATAATTAATTGCGGCCAACACAAACTCACAACATTACAGTCGGCCATGTTGTTCCTTAGCGTCATCGCCGACCACCGCCCAACGAGACCCAAGTGAGGTCAGACAACACACTCCATATTTGGGCATAGCTCCATTGGGAACATCTCCTATTATGGCTTTATATATTATAGAGACCAACAAACACAAAGCACCGCGCAGCGGATAGGGGGGAGGGGCGCGCAGCGCCCCGACCCTCTAGTTAATAACACTAGAATAATCTACTTTGATTTTGGTCAGTCATGCGCATCCTTACCTTAGAGACCAATTTGGGTTGATCCTGAAATCAATAACGCGTCTCCTAACACCAACACCTGCCTCATCCAGGTTGCTCCTCCCAAACTGGACTCTCAATTTCCTTGGGTTGATGTTTCTGGAAGAGAGAAATACAAAGATCCCATTTAAGTGATATGCTATTAGGGATGGAGCTCGTTAATTTTTATTGATAATGAGCACCTTATCGAGGCTGCTTATCGAACCGAGCTTTTATCGAGCCCACTATCGATCTTTTTCTATTATTAAGAAAAAAGACGTGAGGCGAAAAATTCTGAACAGAACCGGTATCTTTTTTTATTGGCCAGCTGTAACAGTGAGTTTGTGGCTGACCACTATCTAAAATTAAATGAAGATGACAAAAGTAAAAAATATTTTTGCCTATCATTAAAACAACCATTCATATAATGTGCAATAAGTGTCAAATGGCTTTATATTATGAATAGTACTGTAATAATTACTTATTAAAATCTCCATGTCTCTTCAACTTTTTATAAACAAAAAATGCATAGTTATTTTTTCTATTCTTTTTTCTTTGTTTTAACCAAAATATATCACTTGCACTACATTTTACTAGGGCCTTCAAATACAGTACTTTTCTAACAGACAGAAGGCAAGTGACCTTTTTACTTTTGGAAAATAATATTGAAGAAACGGTTAATGTGTGTACTGTCACTTTAAAAGCGCAATGTATACTTCATCGTGTCACGCACCAAACATGGCCGATCTCCAAGCTCACACTGCGTCTGTTCGCACCACGTTGTGAGCTTGTAGATCTGCCATTTTCGGCAACGATAGACTGAGGGACGGACAGCGCTGTTTGGCACAACTTGCAGCTATCAATATACTTTTAGACCAACATGTTTGTGCCAGCGTGGGTGATTAGATTTATTTCTTGATCGCCTCTTGTTTTGATAGTTTAGACATGAGGTCATGGGCCGCTGCACTCGATAACAGGCTCGACAAGCCTAAAGCTTATCGAAAACCAGGTCTCGATAAATTCATGCCCGGGTATATAATGAACCCGGCTTTCGAGCTCCATCCCTATATGCTATATTCCTTATCTTTCTTTGTTTTTAGCGGCGCTAGCCAATCCGGCTCTATACCTGACTTTGTCCGTGTGCGTACGTCAACGTTCTGATTGGTCAGGTGCGTACGTCAACAAAGTGATTGGTCAAGCTTCACGTGACACGTGGCTATAAACACATTGTAAACATATATCGATGACAAAATGTATCAAAGGCGCCACTACCTTCTCACAGGGTGTGATTTTTTGTATTGCTGACAGTTCTCGAAGATGCCTCTCCCCCCCCCCCCCCATCGCTATCCCTTCCCTCTCCCTATATCCCTCTCTCTCCGCCCCCTCTCTCTCTCTCTGCCGCTCGCTCACACAAACTTTGCATGTGCACAGAATGACAGGCTAACGACACAAACACAGGGAGGAGGACCCTAAGCCCCCGATCTCTCAGGAGAATCTGGTGTAATAATATGAATGAACTTACGTGAGGCATTGTGCAGGAAGGTAAACATGTTGGTTGTCCACCACATTCCCGTTGCAGATATGAGTTTTTGATGGTCCACGGACAATCTGAACGCTGACAGCAGACGGAAGCTTCGCTGGCCTTCCTCCAATAATGAATTGGTCAGGTTGGTCATGGGTAGTTACACCTGCCGCCGTCGCACCCACTGGAACAGAGACCACACTAATTAACCACAACTAAAGACCTACGTTTATGGCATATCGCATTTAAAAAAGACAAAATCCAAAGAATTAGGGACAAGTGTTAAATATATCTATATTCTGATAGTAATCATTATAGCTATACAGGAAAGTGATGGAGGAAAGTGATGCACCTGCCATCGCCGCACACACTGGAACAGGGATCAGAGATAGGTTGTAAGAAGTGTTAAATATCTCTATATTCTGATAGTAGCCTAATCATTGCTGTACAGTAAAAGGGGTCTCCCAGTCTCAACAGGAGAGAGAACTCATACAGGATAAACATGTGAAATAGGAAGTGATGCAGACAAAATTGGAACTGGAATATTATAAGATTTGAATCTAAAATCTCTTACCATAGAGCGCAATGATCAGAATGATGTAAGGACGGCGCCACCATTTCTGGAGGCTTATGTCAGCCATCGTGGCACAGAGGCCGCAGAGATCTGAAATAAGAAGGACACGTTGATCACAGCAGTGCCAGGACGAAACCTATGACCTTCATGTAATATAGGCTGCCCTAGCGTGTCTGATATCTGGTCTAGAGGGGCGGGTTCAAAATCTCCGGAGAAAAATTCTGTGAGATCCCATTGGTTCACCGATCTGTCCGTCAGCCACCATGCCCCCCACCATGCCCCTCCTCCTCCCCCAATGTGCAGCATTGAGAGCCCTGATGTCAAAACATTTGGAGCGACGCCCACTGCACTCTGGTTGGTTGGGGAAATGAAATCTATGGATCCCACGCCAGCTCTTGGCAAACCCGCTGTGATTGGTCAGTAGTCGCTGTGATTGACAGTTATCGTTTTTGCAACTATGCCTGAACCTAACCTTAACCCTAACCCTAACCTCAGTAAAACTATGCCTGCCAGGGAGCCAATCAGATAGGTAAGGCGGGTCTATATCCTGGAGCGTTGGTGGGATCCATAATCAGGCGTCAACAGGCTGGTCCAGGCTCTTATTTTTTAGCAAAACTAAAAAACTAAAATCCTGGAGATCGAGGCTACATGGAATAAAACATAAACATAAAACACAAGAACACATTTAGTAATCAAACCTGATTGAAGACTCGCTCTGATGGTATCCAAGCAGGAAGTAAATCCAGATGCGCCTTGGCAGTCTAGGGGAGGGAGAATCACTGGAGAACTAATCCGTGGAAAGAATACCTGGGATCTATACTGCTTCTCTCTGAAGAAGTGGTTGACGTCTCTGGTATCACCGTTGGATCAGAAAGAAAGAACTTGTGGTTTGTGTTGCCTTAAATACCCTTGGCTGCACTGCTAGTGTCATTAGGGTGATGTCAGTCATATCCATATATGGATCCCCGATATCAGTCATGCCCAAAGATAGGGTCTATGGATGTTTCGGTTAGCTCCATATATGGGGCTCCAGGAGGGGGTCTATGATGTCAGAGCTTGGTATGTCAGTTTATCTCCATATATACAACAACGACGATATGTCATAGATGACTGACGTCATCGACTAGCCAGATGAAGATCCACATGGAAGCAATCCTGGCATTTTATGCCCATATTAGGAGATCCCTGATGTCATACATATATGCCTATGTTGGATGTAGATTTCTGCCCGACAGCGACGACTATAGCCAGATGAAGATCCACATGTAAGCAACGCTGTTATTATACCCCCCCCCCCCCCCCCTTACACCACGGCACAGAAGAAGTCGCAGGTGTCTAGAAGATGGTGTTGTTGTGAATGTAAACTGTTTGATGTGTTTGTAAATGTATGGGTTCATGTGGAGGATTGCTAATTGATATAAAAATATTTTCGGCACCCGAAATAATAACTTAAGGGACAGTCCGCTACAGTTTGTTTGGGGGGAACCTAATCACGCAAACCGCTGGACAGATCAGCACCTAATAATAATAATAATAATAATACATTTTATTTATAACGCACTTTACTTTCTCACGAATCTCAGAGTGCTACAGATTAAAAGCAGAGCATAAAAGCACCATAGGCAACAAAACAATTTGAATGGACAAAAAAATGTATTGTTTGTGCACACACTGGCAGTGGGCCAAGAAGTACCTCCACTCTGTGACCTCCTTCTCCACTCTGCGGGGCAGTGGGACTAGACTACTCGGTCTTAGTCGGTCATAGTGTTGTTGTTAAGATAGATCGGGGCTGAGGCAACGATCGGCTCCTCAATTCTTACCTTTTTCTGTATCGTATCAAAAAACAAGAAAGTTAGCCCCGGTATTCTACAGATGTCTGTATAGTTCTGATGGTCTGGAAAAAAGTAATCGATGGGTTGAAACAACCTTTTAAAGAAGTTTTGTTTCTGATCATTCATGATCAGTAACGTCAACATGGAGGCACGTTCCTGATTATATTTAGCCCGTCTGCTCCACTCAAAGCCAGGCAGAACTAAAAAGAAAGTTTCAATGTTGTTGAAGACATGATTCCTATATCTACTACTTTTCATCATAGTGAGCTACAATAGTTGAGAGTTGTCGTCTTATGCTGCAGCAAAATGTATACATTAATATTGAAGAAAAATGTATTAAAGTAATGCAAAAGTCGGCTAACTAGACGTAAGTTACTTTTATAATGCAGTAACTACTGAAGTAATCAAGGTACTTGCCGCGCTATGAACTTATCTGCTATTTTTTTGCTTCTGGGGGGGTCCATGGAACAAAACATTTTGAGATGGGGGTCAGCAGCCAAATGCATATCTAACTAGAAAAAGTGCTCCTCGGAGCACAAGTCTCCGCCAGGTCAGGTAGGTTATTATGGCCTCCTGGTGGCGCTATAATAGGCCAATGTGAAAAGGATGCCATTTATTCCTAGGCCTTGCACGGCAATCGGACACTGCATGCATGATTTGAGGCATTTTGTTCTAAAAATGTGTTTTGCTAAATTTGACCTGCTGGTGGCGCTATTTCAGGCCAATGTTAAAAGGGTGGAATTTGTTCCTCAACATAGTGTGAATGTGCGTTCAAAGTTTCACCGTAATCGGACGCTGCATTCATGATTTGCGGCATTTTGTTCAAAACGGGCCACTCCTGCAAACATTACATGTCAATGTTAGCCAATCAGGATGGCATATGAAAAATCAAACAGATCCGTCTTGATCACATGGCAAAGGTGTGTCCTTGGCCTCTAGAGAGTGTGCATACAAAGTTTTACACTGATCGGTGCAGTTATAGGTAAAAACACGAATCGGCCTGTTACAGCACCACCATGAGGCTGATTTGAACATTTTCAAATGGCATTTCTTCCTCGGCCTAATGGGAATGTGTGTGCAAAATTTCACGGAAATTGCATGCTGTGTTCATGATTTGAGGCATTTTGTTCGAAACAGAGTACTCCTGCAAACTTTGAAAGACAATTTTTGCCAATCAGGATGGAATATGAAAAATCTGGAATGAGTCGTTTCTTTTAATGACTATAGAGATACTGTGTACCGATTTGGGGGATTTTTGGCCAAAATTTGTAGGAGTACTGTTCAAAAATGTGTTTTGCACAAATCGGCCTCCTGGTGGCGCTATAAAAGGCCCATGTGAAAAATTTGGAGCAGAGGTTCGGCTTTGGCATCCAGGGACTGTGTGTGCACAGTTTCGCTGCGATCAAGCCAACGGTGCCAGAGATTAGCTGTACAATACTGTGGGTGCCTCGGGGCTAAAGCACCCATTAGAAATGACGAGCACCCATCACAAACTCATCACAAAAAAATAAAAATAAACTCCGACATCTGCACTTCATGAAGTACATTTTTTGTACCAATACAAATTAACCGCATTAAAGTAACAAAAAGGTAACAAACCCGGCCTAGCATGCGCTGCGCACCCAATAGCACGGACATAGGCGCCCCTGGGCATGAGACCAAACTGAGGGGTAGCCACGGAGGCCATGGTCATCTGCTTTTTTCACTAGTCTTTAGAAAATGTCTTTATGTTCTACATTTTTCACAGCTGGCTCTCGGCCTTGACAAATATTGGGGAGGAGACCAGGGTAAAAGGTAAAACAAGGTGTGTTTATTAAATAAGGCCTAATGACAAACAACTAAGGGAAAGGCGAACAGAACATATTGCGGATCCTATGAGGTGTGTAGTCAGTAAATCAGTGGTGTAGGTGTGCATGTGTGGAGCATAGGGTATAGCAGTGGCGGCCATTTTCTGGTTCCACTTCAAAATAGTCAATGCATTTTTCCCATTGACATTTCCAAAAATATTTATATCAATTCATTTAAGCCTAGAATCAAGCCATCCAGGGTCCTGGTGAATCATGACCATAAAACATATTTTTCTGTGTTTTTTTTTAAATTCTATATTTAATTATATGATATACTATATTTAATAAATATGTACGGGTTGTAATGGAGAAAGTGCAAACACCAGGTTGAAGTTCATCCATGACTGTCGGGGCGCAGGTAGACCAACGTGAGTGACGTGAGTTATAGCAAGCGTGGTTTATACTTCGTCGTATGGTGGTGTCGCGAGCCGAAAATAGACGATCTTCAAGCTCACTTGTGGCACATGATCATCCACAAAGACAAAGTTATAATTTATTATCTTTTAGATCGTCTATTTTCAGCTCAACACAGAGCATAAATACCGTTTCACTTTATAGATGCAACACTGAAGTTAAAGGTAGGGTAAGTGATATTTTTGGGTTAAAACAAAAAGTATTTTGTTAAAAAGTTAAAGCACTATATTCTGATAGTAATCATTGCTATAGAGTGTTTGTACAGTACCAAGAGTCTCCCCGTCTCTCCAGCTCTTTAATAAACAGATAATACATTTTCCGGTAGGTGTCAAAATCTCAGCCAATCAGGAGAAAGTACCCATTTTTAAGCTTAATTTTTATAGTGTTCAGTGTTCCAATTTTGCCTGCTCATTTCTTAGTGTCATCACTTCCAATTTCACTTGTTTAATCAATATCCTGATTGAGCTCTCTATCCTGATATAAAACTGGAACTGAAACTGAAACGAAAATGCATTTTCTGTTTAATAAAGAGTTGGAGAGACAAGGAGACTCCTTTTACTGAACAAACACTCTATAGCAATGAGTACTATCAGAATATAGAGCTATTTAACATTTATTTTAACCAAAGAAAATCACTTACCCTACCTTTAATTAATAATCATGCATTGTGCATCATCAGTTACTGTCTAGTATCATATGGGGGTTTAATTCTTAAAGTATCTGGTTCAAGAGGAAGTGCTCTAACCTAAAAAAAAATGAAATGTTTAATTCATATTTGATATTTAGCCAATATTGTATTTCCTAGTCCCCTCATTAAGGTAACAGTTTCCCCAATTGTACTACTTCCAGACTAGTTTTGGTACTGCTAAAACATTAAAGGATAGGTCTGTACAAAAAGGGAGGGTGAAAAAGCTATTTTTCACTTTCAAACATGTTTGGGGTAATTTTAATGTGTACTCTGGCTTTTGATAGCACCCCAGACCGTTTTTAAGTTGCTTCATTCAGTATTTAGATATTTGATATTCATTTGATCAGACACGCCCCCTTCCTATACAAACCCATTGTAACTTCAATTTTGATGTATTCATTGAAAACACCCTTCCTTGGTTCTGGTGACTGTTATTGTCCTTCTAATGCGTGAGGGGCCGTGTCCTTTCAATAACTTTTTTTCATTTGTTTTATTGTATTCTTTTATTATATTTTGTGTGTGTGTTCCAGAAAATCTGACGGCCTTCCCTTGTATCCCCGATACTGTCATCAGAAGCTGTTCAGGACCTGTCTTGTGAGTGGCTTATTATACTTTTATTAAACATAGACTCCATATTTCTTTGATTTTATTTATGCTGTACTTGATTTAGATTTTTTTCCCCAATGTCCTCGTTCTGGTGTAATTGGTGTTATGTACTATAATGTGGGTTTTGTACTGTATAAACTTGTTTATAATAGTTGGAATCATTTTAGAATAGCTTTGTGTGAGCCATAGCATTTTAATGACAAATAGCTTGCAGTTGATGTGTTGACCATTTCCTGTTTGTCATCACAAGGACACTGAGGAGAAGCAGACACAGGGCACATCATTGTAGTGATGATAGTTCAGCTCTTTAGCCCAGAACGTTGCTGTTATCGTCCTTCAAGATCTCCCTGACCTACCAACGGCGGTGGCTTACCTCTTTGGGCTGATCTATGCTCTAAACCTCCAGTACCCAAAACAGCTGAGGTACACATTTGAAACAATTCAAAAGGTTTTCATGGGATTTAGAACTGATCTCAGCAAGGGTCAGATCCTAACAAAACAAAATGCGTGAGGGGGCCGTGTCTTTTCAATAACTTCTTTCATTTATTTATTTTTATTTTTTAATGATTTTTTTTCAATAAAAAAAAGACAATATCAGTCACCAGAACCAACCAGACGGGTGTTTTCAATTAATTTAACATGGTTAAAATGGAGTTTGACGTTACAATGGGTTTGTATAGGAAGGGGGCGTGTCTGTTAAAATGAATAAAAAATATCTAAATACTGAATAGAGCAACTTAAAAACTGGTGCTCACAAAAGCCTGAGTAGATGTTAAAATGACACCAAACATGTTTGAAACTGAAACATCCCTTTAAGTGTGTTAAGCAGTGTCTGTAATTATTAATTAAATTTGCAATTTTAAATGTGTCTTTATCGGAGCAATGTCAATTTAAAAAGTTGTTTAAAATGGTTGTATTGTTTGTACAGAGTATAGCTGTTAACAATAACATTAAATTGATAAATATTAAAAACGTATTAGGTTGGGCAAAGTTCTTCAGCTCAAATTATTTTATTTGCTTAGTAAATTTCAGCTCATGTTGTCACCTTTGTCTTACAGATTTACATGCATTGCAAATTCTGCAAATTCAACCACGCTAATGAATCTGTTGTTTTGAAACACTACAGTCTTCACCACAGAGGAGCAAACTGGCCTTGCATCCACACAGACTGCGTCTGCACCTTCAGGACCATCGGTGCATTGAAATCACACCTGTCAATATTGCACCGGACTGTCCCAAGGCAAGAAAACTCAACATTTTACAGCTGGTTGTGTGAATTCAAAGACATTTGCTCTAGAAAGAACATATTAAAACATTTAAACAATCACCTTAAACAGAGAGAGAGGGTGAGTTGCCCATTCTCAGGATGCAGCTTTGAAACCAACCTCGCCAACAGCTTTACTGTAACCATAGTAGTTATCACTTCTTGGTACCTGGAACATTTTAGGTCCTATGAGCTTGTGGAGAGCATCTATGCAGATACCGAGATTCTGGATCCTGAGGCTCTCAACAGCTAATGTATCATCCGTTGACTGCATACACAGTGGGAGGGAAGGTGCTCGTGACTCCAAAAGCGTGCCTTCTCCATTGAAGGGACACAAAATGGTAGTCTAAGTAGGAAAAAAATATATTTTCTTTCTTCCATTCAAATCAGATGCTTATATTTAAATGCTCTTCCAAACTGTTAAACCACGACCACTTAATCATTTAAGATAGTATATGAAGAAGCACATTTCTGACTTATTGCAGGTAGTACTGACAAAATCTAGGGTCTCTGCGGGTCCACTAATATGTGTGGAGCTGACTGTACCAGGACATATATAATATGGCCTACCTGTGGACCCCCATTTGATAACATCAACAGAAATCTTGCCACACGATTTGTTCAAAAACAGGTTGTACATTTATTTCATATTTATTCTTAAAAAGATCTTTAAAAACATTAAATTCAACGTTGATACCTGCAGACTCACTGAAAGTCCTTACTGCCTTGTTTATTAATTTCATTTTCTGGAAATTGTCTTCTTTTCCTCTTTTTTCTCATCTAACACATGGTTTATTACTGCTGGTGAAAATCTCGCGAAAAATGTCACATAAAGTGGTGCTTCCTCAAGTACCTGAATCAGCTGAGGATTTGCAAGGCATTCTTTGTGAAAAACGTCAACTTCAAGGAAGCTTTACACTACAGTTTGAGGACCCAGCCTTTAATAACATTCCCTGTAATCTGTTTGATATCCAAGAATTGCCACCTGAACGGGTCATCTTGCACATTCTTTGGGATGAGCCACCGGTACAAGTTGCCCTGCAAGAATCAGACTCTTCGTCTTCCCTGGACACAGCCAGTTTAGCCTCCACAGAGTCACCCCAGAGTCCCTCAGCTTTTATCAGGAATGATATGCGAAGTGTGTCCGAGTGGCCTTCCCCTTTCCCCATTCCAGACTTCTCCTATGATGTGGAATTGAAGTTACGCAAAGACAATGAGGCATATGAGAAGACCAAGAAAGCTATCATCCTGACAAGAGACATGAAGATTGACATTTTGGACAAGATTGCAAAAGCAATGTTTGAAGTGAAAGCCAATCCTACACTAGACCAGACTGAGTCTGTTGCTTCTGCTCTCATCACCAAACACCCCTGCCTACGAGAACCAAGTTTTGAAACAGGGTATGATGGATGGAAAAAAAGCATAAAATACAAACTTTTGAATTACAGGTCCAAGCTACGTAAGGCAGGCTGTGCTGAGGTCAGCATTAACCGCAAAAGCAGGAGCAATGAAGGTGATGGTGCAGGTTCTTCCTTGAAGAGACCAAAGAGAGGGGAGATAAACCATGTCCTTGACCATCCAGATACTGATGACTCGCTGGAGGACGAAAGACTGGCCATGGTTGAGGAGTTTAAGAAGAAGAATAAAAATGTTGCACTCATAAAGCAACAGATGGAACTGACTTTCTCCCTGAGGCGCAGGGAGATAGTGGAGATGCAGCCCATGGTGTCAGAGGTTCAGGAGCGGTGGCCTGCTCTGTTTTCCCAGTCAGAGGTAAGCAGCTGAGCAAAGAATGTTATGTTGTGTTTCTGATTTCATCTTTAAAAAATAAGAATCTCTAGTTGCTTACATCTGTTGATAAAATGTATATTGGGATGTTGAAATTGTGTTTGACTTTGTATTAAAGTATATATATTATATATTTTTAAAGTTGTTCTAAATGTTTTCATCGGATCACCAACAAGAACCTAATGGATGGCTTCAGAGCAGCCATTAGTCAGCACACTCCAGGGCTCCTTAGACTGTATCGGGCCAGAAGCACAGCTTTTCCACCTGAGATGGATCGACTGCTGGACAAGCTGGATAATGAGGTAAATTTCAGACATAATACCATTTCTCTGGACATTATGGACATAAATTATAAAAGTACAAAACAGGTTCTTGAATGCATTAAATGTTGCTATACAGTTTAATGCTGATATTCCTTTTAAGGTGTGTACTCAATAGGTTTAACCCAAATTGTTGTACCATATCAGTTTCCCATGGGCAGCATGTTTTCATATTTGCTCGGAGCTTTCTACATGCAATTTACTGTGTGTGTGTGTGTGTTTGTGTGTGTGTGTGTGTGTGTGTGTGTGTGTGTGTGTGTGTGTGTGTGTGTGTGTGTGTGTGTGTGTGTGTGTGTGTGTGTGTGTGTGTGTGTGTGTGTGTGTGTGTGTGTGTGTGTGTGTGTGTGTGTTCCAGACATCTGACATCACAGTACAGCGGCAGACTGTAGTCTTGAAGGGCCTTCCCTTGTATCTCCGAGACTGTCATCAGAAGCTGTTCAGGACCTGTCTTGTGAGTGGCTTATTATACTTTTATTAAACATAGACTCATTAGACATAGAGATTTGTATTCCCACTGTCCTCGTTCTGGTGTAATTGGTGTCATATACTGTATAATATGGGGTACATTTTTGGTGGAGATGGAAATGTTTAATATGTCAAACACACGATGGGAAATGCTTGTTTATGCAATATTTTGAATCATTTTAGAGTAATAGCTTTGTGTAGCCATAGCATTTTAATGACAAATAGCTTGCAGTTGATGTGTTGACCATTTCCTGTTTGTCATCACAAGGAAATTGACCCAAAGGAGGAGCAGACACCGGGCATCACTGTGGGTATCCTAACTGTGTTGGAGGATGATAGTTCAGCTCCTTCGCCCAAGGTCCAGAACGTTGCTGTTATCGTTGAACAACACATCGTCCTTCAAGATCTCCCTGACCTACCAACGGCGGTGGCTTACCTCTTCGGGCTGATCTATGCTCTAAACCTCCAGTACCCAAAAGAGCTGAGGTACACATTTGAAACAATTTGAAACAAAACAAAGGTTTTCATGGGACTTGAAACTGATCTCTCAGCAAGGGTCAGATCCTTACAAAACAAACTACTTCAGTGAATCCAGCACATTTAACGAATGGTACTCTATTCTCTCTCTACCTTTTCTGTTCTTTATCTCAAGTTCTCTTTCTTCTCTACCCTTTTTCCCTTTTCTCTCTTATCTCCTTTTTTTCTCCCCATCTTCTCTGCTCTCTCAGTCTGTCACCCTAACTTTCCTTACTCCTCCTTATTCTGTAATTCTTGTTCTGAGAACAAGGTTTGTTCTCCTCTAGATCTCAACAGAGACTGGCCTGGCAGGGCTTTTATAGCCTTCTGGAGGCACCGGACCCAGGTTCTCTCCAATGAGCCATCAGGCAGGAGGCCCCACCCTGCTCACCTATAGGGCAAGAGTTAAATGGCAAGGCATTTATGCGCCAGGGGGGCCTGATTATGGATCCCACCAACGCTCCAGGATATAGACCCGCCTTACCTGTCTGATTGGCTCCCTGGCAGGCATAGTTTTACTGAGGTTAGGGTTAGGGTTAAGGTTAGGTTCAGGCATAGTCTTACTGAGGTTAGGGTTAGGGTTAAGGTTAGGTATAGGCATAGTTGCAAAAACGAGAACTGTCAATCACAGCGACTACTGACCAATCACAGCGGGTTTGCCAAGAGCTGGCGTGGGATCCATAATAACGCGCCAGGGGGCCACACTCCAAGAGGGGAGTGTGTCCTTTGTTCAGTATATCCTATTGTCCAGAGGGTACATAGACGACATTAAACCAGGATCACATTAGCTCAAGACCAGCATATTTATTAATATCAATGCAACAATACACAGGAACAACACTGTGAAATATGTGAACCAATAATGCAAGATAAGTAAAATCAAATACTCAACGTATCAGAGGTTTGCTTCGTAAAGGCTCAAGAGCAATTAGTCCACACAGGGAAAAGAAGTCAGTAAAACCAAGGTCTGTAAGTTCGCGGAGAATTCTAATGTAACAGGATGTGTAATGCTACTATATACTACACAACCAGTGAGGGGCCATCCCCAAAAAGGGAGTTTGGATTGGATAGTTTAGAAATGCACGTCAGTGTCATAAGGTGTGCTAAGTGGTTGCTGTGGTGTTCTCAAGACTGTTAGGGCACACGTGGAGCCAAGACAGCAAGGGTTAAGAGGTGCATGTCAATTTTCTAGCAAAAAACACCACTATGCATACGGTGCAGACAGGATGTGGACAGGTGTTAAAGTTCAGACAATTTGACATTTACTTTTCAGCCTATGCCTCGTATCCTGTTTTTAACCAATTTTAGGTAGTTTTAGTCAATGTTATGTTCAGAAGGTGAAATGGAAATTTCTACTTGTCGTGACACTTGACACCAAATGTAGAACGTGGCACAAAATGTAGAGGCCCAGAAAATGTAAAGTGATGTTCAGTCTTTAAAATGGATGCTGATAAAATATGTGCCATATTTTCCCATGAGCATCCCTCAACCACCCAGACTAGACCAGACTAAATTGTGGGGCATCACAATTTCAATATAGCATTGCATTGATCTTAAAAAGATTTGAGACTCTTGAGGACCGAAACGAGAGAGGAGTAAGGTTTCGCCCACGACTTGCGGAGGGACTCCTTTGGCGCCCGCGTCGTCCTAGCTCCACCGATGCCGTCAAGAAGGGAGGCCTGTTGTGGTGCCCTTTCTTCCGGACGGGGCCACACCACGACTGAGCGTACCGTCGCTCGATGAAGCAGCTCGTGTAGGCTAGCGTCGTCGAGCTCCAGGCCAGGCTCCACTGAGGAATTTTGCCTCATGGTGGACGGCCTTTGTGTGGGTGGCAGGGAGGCCCTTTCGTAGGAGGGGGGAATGACGTCGTCATCGTCCTCCGCCGGGAGTCAAGTGAGATGTGGTCGTCCTCGTCTCCTTCCTCCATGGCTTCGTCCTCGAGGTTTTCGTAGACGTGGTCCCCAGTTTCACATCGCGCGAATTGTTTGGGTGGGAAGGGGCTTGTGAAAGAAATATTGATTTGTTGATCTGTTTGTTTATTTCTTTTGTTTGTTAGGGAAAAAGATAGGGACAGAAGTCTATTTAAAGCCTGGAGTGTATTATTTATTTACCATGGGATTTGTCTTATGATTGATTTTGTGGCTTAATGATATAAAGTAATTCCGTTAAAAACCTGCTGATCCTGTTGTTTTTCCTTTAGTTAATGGTTATCCTTTCAAAGTAAAAGGCCAATTGTTACAGTTTTAGTTAACTTTTATGTTCGAAAAATACAAATCAAATCAAAACGGATACAGGTCCTAAACCATGATGGCACCTCAATGTTAAATTCACAGTTTCTTCCAAAATGTTAAAAAAAATATATATATATATAATAAAAAATAAATGTGTGCTTTGGAAAATGGTTTGAAGTATTTCTATGATTTGAACATGCAGGGTAGATCATTATCAGACCTAAACTTCAATTTCTTGTTTATCCTCAAAATGACTGGATGAATTTTGTAGCAATTTCTAGCATTAGTAGAAATATTTGGCCTTAAATGTCATTTGAAATTGATTTGGCCCCTCATTTATAACATATATAAATGTAAAATCAAATATGAAATAGAAAAAAATAAATGTAAAAAAGTATGTGTCCCTTTTATGCCCATATATGGAGATCTCTGTATCTGTCAGTCCATGTACGTTTTATACCCATATGTGGAGATTGGAGATTCCTGATGTCATCAGTATATACCCATATATTGTCATGCCCATATACGGGCATATACGTTAGATCGGCTGTTCTGGACAACTGGATATATATTATCCATAATTGCCGCGTTTCCCAAAGAGATTCGTAGAGATGCTGCGTAGAGATGCTGCGCACGTCGACGGTTCTTACGTGCGTACGTACAGGCTGCGCAGTACCTTGACAGGCACGTAGATTTCAGGTCATGCGTAGCCTACGCAGCTTGCGTAGGAGCCTCCTACACAGCTGGGACTCGGCGAAACCTACGCTCTACCCTCATTAGTAGCAGCTGGTTGTGCCCTATCTAAACTGGCTTCGGGAGACACCATCGTCGTAGGTTCCCAAGTCCACGGCGTTACGTGTCTGCTAAAACTACATTCGGGAAACAGCATGCACGTATCCTACTCCTCCTACTCCTGGGAGTGGTTGTAGCCCTGAGAGAGAGAGAGATATATATATATATGTATGTATGTATGTATGTATGTGTGTATGCGTGTATGTGTATATGTATATGTGTATGTATATGTATATATATATATATATATATATATATATATATATATATATATATATATATATATATATATATATATATATATATATATATATATATATATATATATAACAAGCTTGTAGATCTGCTATTTTCAAAAGATTAAATTTGGGAAATGGGACATTCTGCATACCTTTACTTTTGGTATTTTAAGTATATTTAATTGCATAATGGGGGACACTTTAGTGTTTTATTTACCTTGCAGATGTGACCTCACCGCTGTAATTTAATTCATAAATATATTATTAAAAAGTTGTATTTGGAGTGGACTGCTTCAGGACATCTGACAGTTGGCTCTGGTATTTTTATGATCCATTTCACTGTATATATTCGCAAAGGGTGTTTAAACTGCTGTGTAGCGTAGGAGAGCACTACGTAGTTTACGTATTGGGAAACCCAATGGCCGTGTTTCCCAAACTAATTTCAGCTTGTGCGTAGCCTAGAACCTGCGCAGGAGCCTCCACGCAGCTGCGCAGTAGCAACCCCGTTACGCACTATCTTCGTTAGTAGCAGCTGTGTGTGCCCTACTTGCCATCTAAACTGGCTTCGGGAGACACCATCGTCGTAGGTTCTCAAGCGCACGCCGTTACGTGTGTGCTAAAACTACATTCGGGAGACAGCATGCACGTAAAGACCTCCTGGACGAAGCCTACGTAAAGCCTACGTAAACTACGTAGTGCTGTCCAACGCTACACAGCAGTTTAAACACCCTTTGCGAATATATACAGTGAAATGGATCATAAAAATACCACACACACACACATAAATACATATAAATACATATATTTATGTATATGTATATGTATATGTATATATATGTTTATAAATATATATATATATATTTATATATATATATATGTATATATATATGTATATATATATATACATATATATATATATGTATATATATATATATATATATACTTATATAATCGAGGAGTGACTTCCGCCCCCCGCTGACGCTATACCCACAGCTCTGTAGGCGAGTAAACACAATGCCGACACACCACATCTCGCCAACACAGTAGCCACGGCGTGTGCGCAGAATTTACGGGTGGCGTAGGCCACCTATCATTGCTCACTACACAGTTTCCACGTCGCAACATAATTTATTCCACACACCACATTACGGACAAAACGGAAGGTGAAACAGTTTCGTACCGTTTACCGTGCGCACCACCGACACCAAACAGCGACGGCTTTAGCCGAAACAACACGAAGCGCCGCCATTGAACTCTGCGCATCTCCACAACAACAACACACAAGCAGGTCCTTTGCTTCAACCCCCCCCCCCCTTCTTACGTACCTCTTTTGTTCCACCCAGGCCGTTACTTTCACTTCACTCATGTCTCTATCAATCACAATATGTCCGTCCTTCACGTGCCATGTACATCCCAAACACAAAAATAAACGGCGACGGGCACACTACAGCGCGTTGTCCTGCTTTGGTAAACACACCAGGCTAGGTTCATGACACCAAAGGGTTCGACAGTGATGTCATCATTATGCAACCCGGAAGCACAAATACCAAGGATACGTCAGTGATGTCAGTCGGGATGCCAGTCGGGATGCCAGGTTTTCAAAAACAAGCGACAGAAACAAGCAAGGACGTTCATGAAAAAAAAAAAAACAGCCGAAGGGGTCCGCCATGTTCCAGGGGGGTCCCCGGGGGTCCCAACACACCCAGGGGGTCCACGGACCACCAGAAAAAAAGAAATATATACATTTTTTTCAATTGTTTTTTTTTTTTTTTTTTTAACTTTTGGAAAGTTCTATCCCACCATTTTGGTACCCCAAAATAAGCGCACCCTCACAGCCCTAGAGCCCCGTGCGCGGCTAGGGGGTCGGCCGCCCGTAGGGCAGCCGGACCTCTAGTATATATATACGTATATATATATATATTAAGGCCAGGCCGTTAACGCCGTTACTGGCGGACTCTTATCGCGCGGAAAAAAAATAGAAGGTACGTGCCACCGCCGCCGGGCCAAGCACTGCTGCTCCGGGGAGCCGGGGTGCTCGTCAAATTACAATGTTTGAGTGCAACCGAGGCAAGCCCATCAGCACAGCTAACTAACCTCCTAGCCCAGTGGATTGCAATCAATTGCCGGCCTATCAGCGTGGTGGAAGATGATGGACTCGAGCTTCTTCTCCGGGCGGCAACAGGCGACCCGTGTTACAGACTACCTGCGAGGCGAACTATCATGAGGAGAATCCATGACCAACACGCCACAGAGAAAGCTGTGAAAGAGGAGAAGTTGGCCGGGGCGGCGTGTGTAGCACTGACTGGGGACCATTGGACATCTGTCAGCAACGATAACTACCTAGGCGTTACTGTACACTTCATCGATGTCAGCTGGGAACTTCACTCGTTCGCCTTGGGTACGTTTATGTCATTTAATTTATTTAACTTACCACGGTGAAGTTGGTTAACATTTACACAGCTTTAGCTAACGTTATCAGGGATCGATTGATTAATTTTACCACAGGCCAACAACATTAGCTACGTTTGCTGTAGAGCAGGGGTCTTCAACAGGGGGTCCGGGACCCCTAGGGGGTCCTCAGAGTTACTACAGGGGGTCTGCCAAATCTTTGTGTGATATGATTTTTTCTTTTACCTTAACCACTTGAACCCTAGCATCACTTTTCTGAGGAGAACTTTAGCCAAAAATAGCAGATCTACAAGCTCACAACGCCTCGCGCTGCGAGGCGTTGTGAGCTTTTAGATCGGCTATTTTTGGCAAAGAGCCATAGGTGTAGTAGAGGGAAAAAATAGCAGTCCACGTAAACAAAAAATGTTGAATCTGAAACACAATTTTATACGATATAGTGGGGGTCCCTGCTTTACCTCTCCCTCAGCTAGGGGGTCCTTGGCCTGAAAACGTTGAAGACCCCTGCTGTAGACGAATCCACAAAATCGCTGCCTGTTGGCAGCCATAGCTGCGTTCTCGCGGTGTTGCGGTGCGGACACCGCAGCTATGGCTGCCTATAGGCAGCGCGTTTGTGGATTCGTGTATAGCCCCGACAACGCCAGCCTGCTGATTTTTAGTTGACTACTACTAGCGAACTTATTCTGATCTACTTTGTCTGTCCTAACGTTAGGTGTGATTAAAACAGAGGAGCGGCACTTTGCAGAAGTGTGTGCCAGGCAGTTTCTGGACGTCGCTAATCAGTGGGGGATAGCCGACAAAATCACCACCATTGGGACAGACAGCGCTCCCAACACGATTGCAGCAGGGAGGATACTGCTTCGAGCACATGCCCTGCGTTGCGCACCTTATACAGAGGGCGTAAGAAACGTAAGGAGGAAAGAAAAAGTAAGGACTTACTTTCATTATTGGTCATTATTTTGGGTAGAACACACATATTTTGAATGCCTTCGGCAGACTTCAAATGAGCCATTTTAATCTAGATTAATCTAGATTAACTCCAGGATTGCAGATTAATCTAGATTAAAAAAATTAATCTATGGCCACCTCTAATATATATATATATATATGTATATAATTACGGCCGGCGCGTAACGTGCAAGCCTCTCCAAAAAAAAAAGACATACAAGCTATCAACACACTGCGACATGCCATGATGATAGCTTGCAGATCTGTTCTTTTGGGTAGGGCGAGCGGCTGTTAGGAGGAACTGCTGCGCTGGTTCTATGTGTAGCCCCCACACTCATATTAGCCAGAAGTGGCGTGCAATAGACCTGGCTATCGGGCAGGTTTATTGGCATGACTGGTAACACGTCGGACTGGCGAGTGGGAGCTTCGGGTTCGATCCCAGAATGTCCCATTTCCCAAGTCTACTATGCATAAAATCTTTTGAAAATAGCAGATCTACAAGCTTGTGACACGTTGTGAGCTTGTAGATCTGCTATTTTCAAAAGATCTTTTAACCATTCATAAACATGGCGAGCGCAACAGCTGTCACTTCGTGAGAGGAACTGGGGACTTTCATCATAACGTTTAACTATAAAACTTTGAAATTAAGGAAACATGTTTAGCTCAGCATCATTTAATATACCTTTAGTTAAAATTGTTCTTTGCAAATTTCCAAAAGACGACTTTTAGCAGCCTCTGCTGGTCATTACCGTCACTGCAGGCCGTTCATTTATCCTCTGTTACCCAGAATTCCATTCGTTTTCACCGGAAGACGGAAGTGTTTCAAAAAGCGTTCTTTTAATTGTTTTATACGATCTGTGGATCGTTTCTCTTAGCCAGTGGAGCTTTAGTTACCGTGAGCTGTGTTTTCTTTTTCTGTTTTTTTTCGTTCTTCAAATCATACAATCTCTTAAAATCAGCGTGAGTTTCCTTTCGTTATTAGCGCGGTAGTTCCTGGCCAAACAGGAAACCGGCACGGTAGTTCCTGGCCAAACAGGAACCCCGTGGATTTCCGCTTCCATTTTCGAGGGAAAGTCATGCTCGACGGCGTTCAATAGAAAATATATAAATAAAAGGCTTTCGGGGGTGAAATTCTTGGAGTGGGTGTTGTGAAACATTTGCCACTCACAAAAGATATACAATTTAACTTTAGTTTTACTGAAAACGTTACCTAGTATTACTTTAACTTGGCATATGCTTAATATTTGTATTAGATGATCGGATCATCCGTGAGAGTACAATTTGTAAACTTCGGGTTCATGCATAGAGGACGAAGCACCGCAGCCGCTCGCCCTACCCAAAAGAACAGATCTGCAAGCTATCGACACGGCATGTCGTAGTGCGTTGACAGCTTGTATGTCTGTTTTTTTTTTGGGTAGGCACGTTACGCACCGGCCCGCCGTAATATGTATTTATATATATATATATATATATATATATATATATATATATATATATATATATATATATTTATGTGTGTATACATTTTGTGTGTGTGTGTGTGTGTTTCATAGATCTATTCCGCTACGATGGGTGTTACAAGCGCCCCAGGGCGCTCGTAACAAACTGCTGCGTAGGACAGCACTCAGGGCTACGCCTCTCCCAGGAGTAGGCGGGGAGTAGGCTACGTGCATGCTGTCTCCCGAATGTAGTTTTAGCAGACACGTAACTCCGTGCACAGGAGAACCTACGACGATGGTGTCTCCAGAAGCCAGTTTAGATGGCACGTAGGGCACAACCAGCTGCTACTAATGAGGGTAGAGCGTAGGTTTTGCCGAGTCCCAGCTGTGTAGGAGGCTCTTACGCAAGCTGCGTAGGCTACGCATGACCTGAAATCTGCGTGCCTGCTAAGGTACTGCGCAGCCTGTGTGTACGCATGTAAGACCCGTCGTAGGACCTGCGAAGCATCTCTACGCAGCATCTCTACGAAGCTCTTTGGGAAACGCGGCCATCGACCCTTCAAGCTGAAGTGACGATGTGACAACACACAGGTCTCAGCTCTGTACAGACAGATGGCTCTCATGTGGATCTCAGACTTCATGTGGTCATTTATGATGTACTGTATTGACGATGTTTGACTCTATATTTGACCGTTGGCATTTTCAGCTGTTTCTGACATACAAGCCTTCTTTCTGTCAGGTACAATGGGTATTGAATGACCGGGTGGGGAATGCATTCTCAACTTGCATCGTTCCCGAGTAGGCCGGTGCCCAACAGTATCGTATTATGTATTAACAAATTATGCACATTTTGTGTGTGTGTGTGTGTGTGTGTGTGTGTGTGTGTGTGTGTGTGTGTGTGTGTGTGTGTGTGTGTGTGTGTGTGTCTGTGTCTGTGTGTGTGTGTGTGTGTGTTCCAGTGGATAGATCAGACCTTCCTTCACCCTCCGGACACTTTTTATTTACATCAGCATGCACGTTGTGGCTTCTGCAGCGCTCCACAGAGGTGAAAAACGCTGGCAGCAACATAATTTATTAAATAATACCTGGCAGTGAATGTGTTAAGAGCTTACACTTAACCTTAGGTTTTTTTTGTCATGGTATAATCTTCATCCCACATCAAGTACATTAACAGTAAAAGACACAAAGTACGAAGTACATGAAGAGAGACAGATTTATTGACATTCATTTCAAACTCAGGACAGATACTGGTACACTGGTCAACGTTAAATTGGCTGTTTTTTTCCTTAAATGTATAAGATAAAGAATAAATGTATGCTTTGAAAAATTAATGGTCATGAATAATTTTAACATGCACGGTACATCATTATCAGACCTAGACCCTTCAACTTCTTGTTTATGACTGGCTAGTGGCTATCAGAGGTTTTGTAGCATTTGTAGAAATATTGGGCCTTAAATGTAATTAAAACAATATGTGATATGTATTTTCCCCACATTTGTAAACAAATATTAAAAATAAAATGGTGCCCAGTGTTCTCAGGGGCCCAATCTTCCAGTTACCATGTTTGAATTGCAGACAGTGTACAACATGAGCAGAGAGAAAGCATAATATTTATATTTTTAGTTTTTAGTGAACAAGAAACAATAGAAAAAGACCATGTACATTCTAAATAACATTTGGAAATACTCCTCCCCCCCTTTTTTTCTCCATTTTTTTTATTCCTCCCTTCTGTACACTCTTTTTTCTTAATACATTTGTTTGGTGCCTTTTTTCTTTTTTTCCCCTTCCCACCCTTCCCAAGGTCTGTCCACCCGTAGGCACAGAACGGTAATAGTACTGATATTTTTGGCAATAATATCCACAGTACTCTTAAGTGCATTTGGAAAATTACATTTGGAAATAAAACAACAGACATTTTAGAACAAAAAAACAACAACCTGACTACGTTTTACATGAATAAAAAGAAACAAAATCTATTAAGACAGACAAAAAAATGGTCAGGCTTTCTGAGAGGCTGTTTCTCTTTGGCATTTTTTTCTTTTTGTCCTTTTCCAACAACCATTGGCACCTGTTGAGGTCCAATTCTAGGCAGAAAAAAAAACGCAGGTCTCCCTCCGCCAGGAGCCCGGTCCCCGCCGGCCTAGTGCAGGGAGATCACCCATACAGCGTGCAGGGAGGACCCCCTCCCCTTTCATTACATTAAAACAGGTAGACCAGGGTGTTTTATACAAATGTCTTGTAAATCAGTAGTTCTCACTGTTTCGTGCCAAGGACCCCACAAAATGATATGTATTGATTGGATGATATGACCCCCCATCTGAAAATGTTTTGTGCCAGGGACCCCCCCAGAAGAGAGGGTTTGGGTTAAAAGTTTTTTTTTTTAATTCTTTAATAACAGATGTACAAGCTTGCAGTGCAACACGAAGTGACGCGCTGTAAACTTGTAGATCTGCTACTTTTGTAGATATGCTTTTTGGTAGATTTTTGTAGATTTTTTTGGTAGATTGTAGATTTTTGTAGATCTTGTAGATCTGCTATTTTTCAATAGCCAACATTAAAATATAAAATGACACGGGTGCTTTCCCGGTTTCAGTGGTTAATTAAATGAAAACAGGCACACCAGGGTTGAAGAGGTTAATGTGAGATGTTTCTCAGAGGTGCACCTGTCCTGCAAACTGAAATATTAACCATCAAATCTCTTAAAGCAGATTTGAGGGCTGCCTTGGTCGAGGACGATCTCCTTCATCCAGGGAACCATCGCTGTCACGTTGAAGTTCACAGGATGTTGATAACGACCCAAACTTATGGTACCATACAGCGTCCAGGAGGCATCTTCGTTATCGCACATCAGGGGTCCTCCCCAGTCCCACTGAAACAAGAAGCAGTTGTGTTTTTCATTGTGTGTTTTTATGTGTAAATATCATGTGATGTTTTTATGTGTAAATATCATGTGATGTTTTCATCTCTGTTACTCACTGCAATGGGTTGGAACTCAGAGCCTGCAGTACAGAACGTAGTGCTGGTGATCCATTTGTCGGGGTCAGAACCTGCAGGCCAGTCACGTCTGCATTGATCATTGGTGATGATTGTGGCAGAAGTCTCATGGAGCAGGTCAGAATAGCATGATTGTGGTCCTGGGGGGAAAAAAGCACATAGGATTCAAAGTTGAGGACTTTGTACAGCCATTTCTAAATACAGAGGAACATTCTATTTGATTGAATTTGAAATTATGAATTCTCATCCAAATCCTGACTGACTTTGTTCATGTCTATATTTTGAACATCTCTTCAGAATACAGAAGCATGAAAAATTTAAACAAGTGGGTTTACTGCTGTTGTATTAACTTGCCTGAATGTAAGTTGGGGAAATAACCCAACTAAATGGAGGAGTGACATATCCCGACATTTTCAACTACTTAGTGAATTCTCCAGGATAGTATATGTCTCTATACAGCGTAAGTCCCGCCCCATTATCAGTACATGCTGATAATGTGACCAATCAAATTCTTTGTCAACCTGTATGAATGTGTGTTTATATTGTTTCCTCACCATCCCATGTGGTCATCCCCCATCCAGTGATCGTGCACCTCGTGCCAGCAGGGGGGAATTCATCAGCCTCAGGAAGACACACAGGTTTAACATTCTTGTTAAACTTCGCAGGGCTGGACAGTTTGGCCAACATCATCGCATGCTGAGGAAAGTTGTATTTGGGGTGCCTGAAGACCTATCAGAGAAATGACAGACACGGTTAGATTAACCACATAAGCCGTGTTTGCAAAAGTTTTTTAAAAAAAAGAGAGAGATTAGATTGTAGATATATTTTCAAAGGATTTTTTTTACAAATTGTGGAATATCTTTGACTGAATGAAAAGCAGATAGACGATGAAATGACCAAACAATTTTGTGAAAGTGAAATATCCCATTAAAGACTTTGTTCAGACAGCAGGCTCAGACTTGATAAAAACCATCTGATTCCATCCAGAGAGGCCAAACATCAGATTTGCTGTGTCAGTGTGAACATAGTGTTAGTTATGTAATATGTTCTGACACATGTTTGATGTTCATACTGTACCTCTTCAATCCTGATCCGCTGAGTGTCTTCGGTGGTAGATGACAGACTGTGAACTCCTAAAACTACATAGCCTCCGGGTCTGGAGAAGACAACATAAACAAATGATTATGAACATTTGTCCATTAGTAGCAGAGTTACTGGTTGGTTGTTACATTTTACATATTTAACCACTTTAGCCCTACATTCTTCTTTGTACAATGAACAGCGAAAATAGCCAATCTACAATGTCAAAATGTGTTGCTGTGGCACGTTAACTTATAGATCTGCTATTTTCGCTATTAGTTTGAATGTTTTTTGTCAGTTTTGTGACATCTTGTACCTATAATGACTAATGACAGGATAGTGAGAACAAGTTTAAAGGGATGAAGAGACAGAGTGATTAATAATAAACTGTGTTTTCTTATGTCATGGTTATGTATGTTTGTATTACCTGGCCTGGTAGTTAGTCGCAACAATATACTGATTAATCAATGCACCACCCCCACGAAAGCTTCCATCGGGTCCCTGAAAGATAAAAGGTAAAGTGTGAATCAAAGGCAGACATATCGTAAGCTTAGTTCGGATGTTTTGCCGTGTGACACCGTTGTACAATGGAGCATAAATGAAGCACTTCTCCAAGATATTACCTTGTTTTATTAGTGTGTGTGTGTGTGTGTGTGTGTGTGTGTGTGTGTGTGTGTGTGACACTTCCTAGTGTCCTTGAGCAAGACACTGAATCCCTAACTGTTATGGATTCAGTGTCTTGCTCAAGGACACTCAAACAGGAGAAGCCGGGGATCGATCGAATGTATATTTATATGTATAATGTATATTTACCCAGATAGCCACCATCCAGGGCCAGGAATGTGGAGCAGCCTCTTTACCGTTGACGATACGTCCAACTGCACGGTTGTCTCGAGTCCCACAATCTTCATCTCTCATCTCTACACATGATAAAACACACCAGGACAGCTCTAAATACATACAATTATATAGCTTACATTTAATGAGACACACACACACACACACACACACACACACACACACACACACAGCATTGCTTCAATGACTGTGTGCCAGGACATTAAAACATGAACACACCTTGAATGGCAGATCTGATGAACTTCTTGCTGGATGTCCAGTAAACGGTGGGTATGTCTGGATCGCCACAAACTTTAGGACCCCTGATCACAAAACCTGCCAATAGCCAATCATTGTCTTTTTTGACCATGAGCGGACCACCTCCGTCTCCCTGATAAGGCACAAGTAAGTAAGATAAGTAAGCATCGTTCACTCTCCAGCGCTCAGTTTCTGTTAAAGCACACTGTTAACTTTTAATAATGTCAAGTCTTTACAATTTATTTTATTTTTCTACAGAGACAGACTATAGTAGTTTTCTGTTAGCTTGGAATCCCCATCGATGATGTCATTGGCAGGCAGGTTCCTGAGCTGTCTACGGCCCAGATGAGGTTGAAAGTGGGTGAAGTGCTACATTAAGATTTGAATGGCATTCTTACTATGCATGCGTCCTGGCCTCCTTTCATGTTTCCTGCACAGATCATGTCGTCATCTACCTGACTCCAGATCTGCTTACAACTTTTATGGTCAGTTACCGTAACGTTGACTGCTTGAAGAGCTCTGGGGAATGGTAGTATTTCTATAAATACAAACAAACAGAATCATTATCAGTGTGAGTATAAGTCTGGCTGCAAGATTAACAACTTTCAAACCTGCGTCCCTATTTTGGGCATGTTATTATGGTGTGAGTTTACAAAGTGTTTACAAAAATGGAAACCGAAATGTCATTATTTATGCGATTATTGTAGAGATGCTGTTTTCACCAAATATCGGCGTATTATGACATGGCCAGAATAGTGAGGCTGTCTGTCAGCAGTCTGTCAAAACATTATTCAGTCAAATTCTACGTGTACTGCACCAGTGGTTCTCAAAGTGGGGTCCTAGGACCTCCAGGGGTACTTGAGATGGCTCCAGGGGGAGCTCAATAAAATGATTGATCGTAAGTGTCCATTTGGTTACATCTGAAAGTGTTAACCAGATGGACACTCTGAATTGGACCCTTACAAGTTTCATTTGGCCACATTTGATCATTTGGTCCCCAGGGTGCCCCGTGCTTACCTTCTCCGACGCGACCCCAACCGTAGACGATGGCCTCCGTACCAGTCGGAAACACACTGCCGTCGTCTGCCAGGCAAACCGGTTGGATGTCATCAGTGAAGTCGACGGGTGAGTCCATTTTCAGCAGAGCGTTGTCGTTACCCCACCGCCCGCTATAGGAAGATCAGAATAATCCAATATTAGTTATCCTATAATACATTTCTAAACCCAAAACCCCCCAAAAAACCCTGCCACTGTGTGGGACTAAACACAAAAACAACATATCAATGTCACTAACAAGACACGCCACAACGTGCAGAATTACTACGCGCAGTCTGTAGGCCACTTCATACTGCTCAGCACACATCTGCCCCCTCGCAGCATAATTAATTGCGGCCAACACAAACTCACAACATTACAGTCGGCCATGTTGTTCCTTAGCGTCATCGCCGACCACCGCCCAACGAGACCCAAGTGAGGTCAGACAACGCACTCCATATTTGGGCATAGCTCCATTGGGAACATCTCCTATTATGGCTTTATATATTATAGAGACCAACAAACACAAAGCACCGCGCAGCGGATAGGGGGGAGGGGCGCGCAGCGCCCCGACCCTCTAGTTAATAACACTAGAATAATCTACTTTGATTTTGGTCAGTCATGCGCATCCTTACCTTAGAGACCAATTTGGGTTGATCCTGAAATCAATAACGCGTCTCCTAACACCAACACCTGCCTCATCCAGGTTGCTCCTCCCAAACTGGACTCTCAATTTCCTTGGGTTGATGTTTCTGGAAGAGAGAAATACAAAGATCCCATTTAAGTGATATGCTATATTCCTTATCTTTCTTTGTTTTTAGCGGCGCTAGCCAATCCGGCTCTATACTTGACTTTGTCCGTGTGCGTACGTCAACGTTCTGATTGGTCAGGTGCGTACGTCAACAAAGTGATTGGTCAAGCTTCACGTGACACGTGGCTATAAACACATTATAAACATATATCGATGACAAAATGTATCAAAGGCGCCACTACCTTCTCACAGGGTGTGATTTTTTGTATTGCTGACAGTTCTCGAAGATGCCTCTCCCCCCCCCCCCCATCGCTATCCCTTCCCTCTCCCTATATCCCTCTCTCTCCGCCCCCTCTCTCTCTCTCTGCCGCTCGCTCACACAAACTTTGCATGTGCACAGAATGACAGGCTAACGACACAAACACAGGGAGGAGGACCCTAAGCCCCCAATCTCTTAGGAGAATCTGGTGTAATAATATGAATGAACTTACGTGAGGCATTGTGCAGGAAGGTAAACATGTTGGTTGTCCACGACATTCCCGTTGCAGATATGAGTTTTAGATGGTCCACGGACAATCTGAACGCTGACAGCAGACGGAAGCTTCGCTGGCCTTCCTCCAATAATGAATTGGTCAGGTTGGTCATGGGTAGTTACACCTGCCGCCGTCGCACCCACTGGAACAGAGACCACACTAATTAACCACAACTAAAGACATACGTTTATGGCATATCGCATTTAAAAAAGACAAAATCCAAAGAATTATGGACAAGTGTTAAATATATCTATATTCTGATAGTAATCATTATAGCTATACAGGAAAGTGATGGAGGAAAGTGATGCACCTGCCATCGCCGCACACACTGGAACAGGGATCAGAGATAGGTTGTAAGAAGTGTTAAATATCTCTATATTCTGATAGTAGCCTAATCATTGCTGTACAGTAAAAGGGGTCTCCCAGTCTCAACAGGAGAGAGAACTCATACAGGATAAACATGTGAAATAGGAAGTGATGCAGACAAAATTGGAACTGGAATATTATAAGATTTGAATCTAAAATCTCTTACCATAGAGCGCAATGATCAGAATGATGTAAGGACGGAGCCACCATTTCTGGAGGCTTATGTCAGCCATCGTGGCACAGAGGCCGCAGAGATCTGAAATAAGAAGGACACGTTGATCACAGCAGTGCCAGGACGAAACCTATGACCTTCATGGAATATAGGCTGCCCTAGCGTGTCTGACATCTGGTCTAGAGGGGCGGGTTCAAAATCTCCGGAGAAAAATTCTGTGAGATCCCATTGGTTCACCGATCTGTCCGTCAGCCACCATGCCCCCCACCATGCCCCTCCTCCTCCCCCAATGTGCAGCATTGAGAGCCCTGATGTCACAACATTTGGAGCGACGCCCACTGCACTCTGGTTGGTTGGGGAAATGAAACACTTCCTATTCCAGGAACGTCAACAGGGCGTTACTATGGATCCCACGCCAGCTCTTGGCAAACCCGGTGTGATTGGTCAGTAGTCGCTGTGATTGACAGTTATCGTTTTTGCAACTATGCCTGAACCTAACCTTAACCCTAACCCTAACCTCAGTAAGACTATGCCTGCCAGGGAGCCAATCAGAAGGCGGGTCTATATCCTGGAGCGTTGGTGGGATCCATAATCAGGCGTCAACAGGCTGGTCCAGGCTCTTATTTTTTAGCAAAACTAAAAACTAAAATCCTGGAGATTGAGGCTACATGGAATAAAACATAAACATAAAACACAAGAACACATTTAGTAATCATCAAACCTGATTGAAGACTCGGTCTGATGGTATCCAAGCAGGAAGTAAATCCAGATGCGCCTTGGCAGTCTAGGGGAGGGAGAATCACTGGAGAACTAATCCGTGGAAAGAATACGTGGGATCTGTACTGCTTCTCTCTGAAGAAGTGGTTGACGTCTCTGGTATCACCGTTGGATCAGAAAGAAAGAACTTGTGGTTTGTGTTGCCTTAAATACCCTTGGCTGCACTGCTAGTGTCATTAGGGTGATGTCAGTCATATCCATATATGGATCCCCGATATCAGTCATGCCCACAGATAGGGTCTATGGATGTTTCGGTTAGCTCCATATATGGGGCTCCAGGAGGGGGTCTATGATGTCAGAGCTTGGTATGTCAGTTTATCTCCATATATACAACAACGACGATATGTCATAGATGACTGACGTCATCGACTAGCCAGATGAAGATCCACATGGAAGCAACCCTGGCATTTTATGCCCATATTAGGAGATCCCTGATGTCATACATATATGCCTATGTTGGATGTAGATTTCTGCCCGACAGCGACGACTATAGCCAGATGAAGATCCACATGTAAGCAACGCTGTTATTATACCCCCCCCCCCTTACACCACGGCACAGAAGAAGTCGCAGGTGTCTAGAAGATGGTGTTGTTGTGAATGTAAACTGTTTGATGTGTTTGTAAATGTATGGGTTCATGTGGAGGATTGCTAATTGATATAAAAATATTTTCGGCACCCGAAATAATAACTTAAGGGACAGTCCGCTACAGTTTGTTTGGGGGGAACCTAATCACGCAAACCGCTGGACAGATCAGCACCTAATAATAATAATAATAATAATAATAATAATACATTTTATTTATAACGCACTTTACATTCTCACGAATCTCAGAGTGCTACAGATTAAAAGCAGAGCATAAAAGCACCATAGGCAACAAAACAATTTGAATGGACAAAAAAATGTATTGTTTGTGCACACACTGGCAGTGGGCCAAGAAGTACCTCCACTCTGTGACCTCCTTCTCCACTCTGCGGGGCAGTGGGACTAGACTACTCGGTCTTAGTCGGTCATAGTGTTGTTGTTAAGATAGATCAGGGCTGAGGCAACGATCGGCTCCTCAATTCTTACCTTTTTCTGTATCGTATCAAAAAACAAGAAAGTTAGCCCCGGTATTCTACAGATGTCTGTATAGTTCTGATGGTCTGGAAAAAAGTAATCGATGGGTTGAAACAACCTTTTAAAGCAGTTTTGTTTCTGATCATTCATGATCAGTAACGTCAACATGGAGGCACGTTCCTGATTATATTTAGCCCGTCTGCTCCACTCAAAGCCAGGCAGAACTAAAAACTAAAAAGAATCATGTCTTCAATGTTGTTGAAGACATGATTCCTATATCTACTACTTTTCATCATAGTGAGCTACAATAGTTGAGAGTTGTCGTCTTATGCTGCAGCAAAATGTATACATTAATATTGAAGAAAAATGTATTAAAGTAATGCAAAAGTCGGCTAACTAGACGTAAGTTACTTTTATAATGCAGTAACTACTGAAGTAATCAAGGTACTTGCCGCGCTATGAACTTATCTGCTATTTTTTTGCTTCTGGGGGGGTCCATGGAACAAAACATTTTGAGATGGGGGTCAGCAGCCAAATGCATATCTAACTAGAAAAAGTGCTCCTCGGAGCACAAGTCTCCGCCAGGTCAGGTAGGTTATTATGGCCTCCTGGTGGCGCTATAATAGGCCAATGTGAAAAGGATGCCATTTATTCCTAGGCCTTGCACGGCAATCGGACACTGCATGCATGATTTGAGGCATTTTGTTCTAAAAATGTGTTTTGCTAAATTTGACCTGCTGGTGGCGCTATTTCAGGCCAATGTTAAAAGGGTGGAATTTGTTCCTCAACATAGTGTGAATGTGCGTTCAAAGTTTCACCGTAATCGGACGCTGCATTCATGATTTGCGGCATTTTGTTCAAAACGGGCCACTCCTGCAAACATTACATGTCAATGTTAGCCAATCAGGATGGCATATGAAAAATCAAACAGATCCGTCTTGATCACATGGCAAAGGTGTGTCCTTGGCCTCTAGAGAGTGTGCATACAAAGTTTTACACTGATCGGTGCAGTTATAGGTAAAAACACGAATCGGCCTGTTACAGCACCACCATGAGGCTGATTTGAACATTTTCAAATGGCATTTCTTCCTCGGCCTAATGGGAATGTGTGTGCAAAATTTCACGGAAATTGCATGCTGTGTTCATGATTTGAGGCATTTTGTTCGAAACAGAGTACTCCTGCAAACTTTGAAAGACAATTTTTGCCAATCAGGATGGAATATGAAAAATCTGGAATGAGCCGTTTCTTTTAATGACTATAGAGATACTGTGTACCGATTTGGGGGATTTTTGGCCAAAATTTGTAGGAGTACTGTTCAAAAATGTGTTTTGCACAAATCGGCCTCCTGGTGGCGCTATAAAAGGCCCATGTGAAAAATTTGGAGCAGAGGTTCGGCTTTGGCATCCAGGGACTGTGTGTGCACAGTTTCGCTGCGATCAAGCCAACGGTGCCAGAGATTAGCTGTACACAGACAAGACAGAATCACACACACACACACACGCACGCACGCACGCACGCATGGACGGACGGACGGACGGACGGACGGACGGAAAACATACTCTCTCGCCATGCCTTTCGGCCTGGCGGAGACAAAAATGTTTTCTAAATTCAAACGGTATGTTTCTTTGTCAAGTACCCGCAAAATGATATGTATTTGGCCGTCGACCCCCATCTCAAAATAGCTTGTTCCAGGGATCCCCAGAAGCACAGATCGGAGTTAAATACGTTCGCTTTAAAACATAATCATATATATATATACACGCACACATACATACACATATATATATATATATATATATATATATATATATATATATATATATATATATATAGATAGATAGATAGATAGATAGATAGATAGATAGATAGATAGATAGATAGATAGATAGATAGATAGATAGATATATAGAGATAGATAGATAGATAGATAGATAGATATCGATGTGTTCCTGGTCTTAATGGATTAAAGGTCACTGTGGCCTCAGGGCATGTGTGTTTTTTGAAGGGCATGAGCAAGTGCGCCAATACCGTGGGTGCCTCGGGGCTAAAGCACCCATTAGATATGACGAGCACCCATCACAAACTCATCACAAAAAAATAAAAATAAAAAAACTCTGACATCTGCACTTCATGAAGTACATTTTTTGTACCAATACAAATTAACCGCATTAAAGTAACAAAAAGGTAACAAACCCGGCCTAGCATGCGCTGCGCACCCAATAGCACGGACATAGGCGCCCCTGGGCATGAGACCAAACTGAGGGGTAGCCACGGAGGCCATGGTCATCTGCTTTTTTCACTAGTCTTTAGAAAATGTCTTTATGTTCTACATTTTTCACAGCTGGCTCTCGGCCTTGACAAATATTGGGGAGGAGACCAGGGTAAAAGGTAAAACAAGGTGTGTTTATTAAATAAGGCCTAATGACAAACAACTAAGGGAAAGGCGAACAGAACATATTGCGGATCCTATGAGGTGTGTAGTCAGTAAATCAGTGGTGTAGGTGTGCATGTGTGGAGCATAGACGGGTTTCCGAGCGACGTCATCACAGAGCAGAATGCGCAATCTGCGCATGCCTGGGGGTGGAAGGCGCGTTCGAAAATACAGCCCTGAGCGGCAGTGAGCGCACTGGCCAATACAAACTAATAGGCGAGTGTGCTCCGGTGCGTAATTTCCAAACGCACCCATAGGCTTCCCCCCGCAGCTGCGCGGTCATATTCCTCTCAATGTTTACTAACAGGAAACCTGTCTATAGGGTATAGCAGTGGCGGCCATTTTCTGGTTCCACTTCAAAATAGTCAATGCATTTTTCCCATTGACATTTCCAAAAAAAATTATATCAATTCATTTAAGCCTAGAATCAAGCCATCCAGGGTCCTGGTGAATCATGACCATAAAACATATTTTTCTGTGTTTTTTTTTTATTCTATATTTAATTATATGATATACTATATTTAATAAATATGTACGGGTTGTAATGGAGAAAGTGCAAACACCAGGTTGAAGTTCATCCATGACTGTCGGGGCGCAGGTAGACCAACGTG
The DNA here is from genome assembly GCF_963454915.1 of Gymnoscopelus microlampas. NCBI lineage: Eukaryota > Metazoa > Chordata > Actinopteri > Myctophiformes > Myctophidae > Gymnoscopelus > Gymnoscopelus microlampas. The sequence goes on from NC_139955.1 coordinate 40,802,160, forward strand.
AGTGACGTGAGTTATAGCAAGCGTGGTTTATACTTCGTCGTATGGTGGTGTCGCGAGCCGAAAATAGACGATCTTCAAGCTCACTTGTGGCACATGATCATCCACAAAGACAAAGTTATAATTTATTATCTTTTAGATCGTCTATTTTCAGCTCAACACAGAGCATAAATACCGTTTCACTTTATAGATGCAACACTGAAGTTAAAGGTAGGGTAAGTGATATTTTTGGGTTAAAACAAAAAGTATTTTGTTAAAAAGTTAAAGCACTATATTCTGATAGTAATCATTGCTATAGAGTGTTTGTACAGTACCAAGAGTCTCCCCGTCTCTCCAGCTCTTTAATAAACAGATAATACATTTTCCGGTAGGTGTCAAAATCTCAGCCAATCAGGAGAAAGTACCCATTTTTAAGCTTCATTTTTATAGTGTTCAGTGTTCCAATTTTGCCTGCTCATTTCTTAGTGTCATCACTTCCAATTTCACTTGTTTAATCAATATCCTGATTGAGCTCTCTATCCTGATATAAAACTGGAACTGAAACTGAAACGAAAATGCATTTTCTGTTTAATAAAGAGTTGGAGAGACAAGGAGACTCCTTTTACTGAACAAACACTCTATAGCAATGAGTACTATCAGAATATAGAGCTATTTAACATTTATTTTAACGAAAGAAAATCACTTACCCTACCTTTAATTAATAATCATGCATTGTGCATCATCAGTTACTGTCTAGTATCATATGGGGGTTTAATTCTTAAAGTATCTGGTTCAAGAGGAAGTGCTCTAACCTAAAAAAAAATGAAATGTTTAATTCATATTTGATATTTAGCCAATATTGTATTTCCTAGTCCCCTCATTAAGGTAACAGTTTCCCCAATTGTACTACTTCCAGACTAGTTTTGGTACTGCTAAAACATTAAAGGATAGGTCTGTACAAAAAGGGAGGGTGAAAAAGCTATTTTTCACTTTCAAACATGTTTGGGGTAATTTTAATGTGTACTCTGGCTTTTGATAGCACCCCAGACCGTTTTTAAGTTGCTTCATTCAGTATTTAGATATTTGATATTCATTTGATCAGACACGCCCCCTTCCTATACAAACCCATTGTAACTTCAATTTTGATGTATTCATTGGAAACACCCTTCCTTGGTTCTGGTGACTGTTATTGTCCTTCTAATGCGTGAGGGGCCGTGTCCTTTCAATAACTTTTTTTCATTTGTTTTATTGTATTCTTTTATTATATTTTGTGTGTGTGTTCCAGAAAATCTGACGGCCTTCCCTTGTATCCCCGATACTGTCATCAGAAGCTGTTCAGGACCTGTCTTGTGAGTGGCTTATTATACTTTTATTAAACATAGACTCCATATTTCTTTGATTTTATTTATGCTGTACTTGATTTAGATTTTTTTCCCCAATGTCCTCGTTCTGGTGTAATTGGTGTCATGTACTATAATGTGGGTTTTGTACTGTATAAACTTGTTTATAATAGTTGGAATCATTTTAGAATAGCTTTGTGTGAGCCATAGCATTTTAATGACAAATAGCTTGCAGTTGATGTGTTGACCATTTCCTGTTTGTCATCACAAGGAAACTGAGGAGAAGCAGACACAGGGCACATCATTGTAGTGATGATAGTTCAGCTCTTTAGCCCAGAACGTTGCTGTTATCGTCCTTCAAGATCTCCCTGACCTACCAACGGCGGTGGCTTACCTCTTTGGGCTGATCTATGCTCTAAACCTCCAGTACCCAAAACAGCTGAGGTACACATTTGAAACAATTCAAAAGGTTTTCATGGGATTTAGAACTGATCTCAGCAAGGGTCAGATCCTAACAAAACAAAATGCGTGAGGGGGCCGTGTCTTTTCAATAACTTCTTTCATTTATTTATTTTTATTTTTTAATGATTTTTTTTCAATAAAAAAAAGACAATATCAGTCACCAGAACCAACCAGACGGGTGTTTTCAATTAATTTAACATGGTTAAAATGGAGTTTGACGTTACAATGGGTTTGTATAGGAAGGGGGCGTGTCTGTTAAAATGAATAAAAAATATCTAAATACTGAATAGAGCAACTTAAAAACTGGTGCTCACAAAAGCCTGAGTAGATGTTAAAATGACACCAAACATGTTTGAAACTGAAACATCCCTTTAAGTGTGTTAAGCAGTGTCTGTAATTATTAATTAAATTTGCAATTTTAAATGTGTCTTTATCGGAGCAATGTCAATTTAAAAAGTTGTTTAAAATGGTTGTATTGTTTGTACAGAGTATAGCTGTTAACAATAACATTAAATTGATAAATATTAAAAACGTATTAGGTTGGGCAAAGTTCTTCAGCTCAAATTATTTTATTTGCTTAGTAAATTTCAGCTCATGTTGTCACCTTTGTCTTACAGATTTACATGCATTGCAAATTCTGCAAATTCAACCACGCTAATGAATCTGTTGTTTTGAAACACTACAGTCTTCACCACAGAGGAGCAAACTGGCCTTGCATCCACACAGACTGCGTCTGCACCTTCAGGACCATCGGTGCATTGAAATCACACCTGTCAATATTGCACCGGACTGTCCCAAGGCAAGAAAACTCAACATTGTACAGCTGGTTGTGTGAATTCAAAGACATTTGCTCTAGAAAGAACATATTAAAACATTTAAACAATCACCTTAAACAGAGAGAGAGGGTGAGTTGCCCATTCTCAGGATGCAGCTTTGAAACCAACCTCGCCAACAGCTTTACTGTAACCATAGTAGTTCTCACTTCTTGGTACCTGGAACATTTTAGGTCCTATGAGCTTGTGGAGAGCATCTATGCAGATACCGAGATTCTGGATCCTGAGGCTCTCAACAGCTCATGTATCATCCGTTGACTGCATACACAGTGGGAGGGAAGGTGCTGGTGACTCCAAAAGCGTGCCTTCTCCATTGAAGGGACACAAAATGGTAGTCTAAGTAGGAAAAAAATATATTTTCTTTCTTCCATTCAAATCAGATGCTTATATTTAAATGCTCTTCCAAACTGTTAAACCACGACCACTTAATCATTTAAGATGGTATATGAAGAAGCACATTTCTGACTTATTGCAGGTAGTACTGACAAAATCTAGGGTCTCTGCGGGTCCACTAATATTTGTGGAGCTGACTGTACCAGGACATATATAATATGGCCTACCTGTGGACCCCCATTTGATAACATCAACAGAAATCTTGCCACACGATTTGTTCAAAAACAGGTTGTACATTTATTTCATATTTATTCTTAAAAAGATCTTTAAAAACATTGAATTCAACGTTGATACCTGCAGACTCACTGAAAGTCCTTACTGCCTTGTTTATTAATTTCATTTTCTGGAAATTGTCTTCTTTTCCTCTTTTTTCTCATCTAACACAGGGTTTATTACTGCTGGTGAAAATCTCGCGAAAAATGTCACATAAAGTGGTGCTTCCTCAAGTACCTGAATCAGCTGAGGATTTGCAAGGCATTCTTTGTGAAAAACGTCAACTTCAAAGAAGCTTTACACTACAGTTTGAGGACCCAGCCTTTAATAACATTCCCTGTAATCTGTTTGATATCCAAGAATTGCCACCTGAACGGGTCATCTTGCACATTCTTTGGGATGAGCCACCGGTACAAGTTGCCCTGCAAGAATCAGACTCTTCGTCTTCCCTGGACACAGCCAGTTTAGCCTCCACAGAGTCACCCCAGAGTCCCTCAGCTTTTATCAGGAATGATATGCGAAGTGTGTCCGAGTGGCCTTCCCCTTTCCCCATTCCAGACTTCTCCTATGATGTGGAATTGAAGTTACGCAAAGACAATGAGGCATATGAGAAGACCAAGAAAGCTATCATCCTGACAAGAGACATGAAGATTGACATTTTGGACAAGATTGCAAAAGCAATGTTTGAAGTGAAAGCCAATCCTACACTAGACCAGACTGAGTCTGTTGCTTCTGCTCTCATCACCAAACACCCCTGCCTACGAGAACCAAGTTTTGAAACAGGGTATGATGGATGGAAAAAAAGCATAAAATACAAACTTTTGAATTACAGGTCCAAGCTACGTAAGGCAGGCTGAGCTGAGGTCAGCATTAACCGCAAAAGCAGGAGCAATGAAGGTGATGGTGCAGGTTCTTCCTTGAAGAGACCAAAGAGAGGGGAGATAAACCATGTCCTTGACCATCCAGATACTGATACTCGCTGGAGGACGAAAGACTGGCCATGGTTGAGGAGTTTAAGAAGAAGAATAAAAATGTTGCACTCATAAAGCAACAGATGGAACTGACTTTCTCCCTGAGGCGCAGGGAGATAGTGGAGATGCAGCCCATGGTGTCAGAGGTTCAGGAGCGGTGGCCTGCTTTGTTTTCCCAGTCAGAGGTAAGCAGCTGAGCAAAGAATGTTATGTTGTGTTTCTGATTTCATCTTTAAAAAATAAGAATCTCTAGTTGCTTACATCTGTTGATAAAATGTATATTGGGATGTTGAAATTGTGTTTGACTTTGTATTAAAGTATATATATTATATATTTTTAAAGTTGTTCTAAATGTTTTCATCGGATCACCAACAAGAACCTAATGGATGACTTCAGAGCAGCCATTAGTCAGCACACTCCAGGGCTCCTTAGACTGTATCGGGCCAGAAGCACAGCTTTTCCACCTGAGATGGATCGACTGCTGGACAAGCTGGATAATGAGGTAAATTTCAGACATAATACCATTTCTCTGGACATTATGGACATAAATTATAAAAGTACAAAACAGGTTCTTGAATGCATTAAATGTTGCTATACAGTTTAATGCTGATATTCCTTTTAAGGTGTGTACTCAATAGGTTTAACCCAAATTGTTGTACCATATCAGTTTCCCATGGGCAGCATGTTTTCATATTTGCTCGGAGCTTTCTACATGCAATTTACTGTGTGTGTGTGTGTGTGTGTGTGTGTGTGTGTGTGTGTGTGTGTGTGTGTGTGTGTGTGTGTGTGTGTGTGTGTGTGTGTGTGTGTGTGTGTGTGTGTGTGTGTGTGTGTGTGTGTGTGTGTGTGTGTGTGTGTGTGTGTGTGTTCCAGACATCTGACATCACAGTACAGCGGCAGACTGTAGTCTTGAAGGGCCTTCCCTTGTATCTCCGAGACTGTCATCAGAAGCTGTTCAGGACCTGTCTTGTGAGTGGCTTATTATACTTTTATTAAACATAGACTCATTAGACATAGAGATTTGTATTCCCACTGTCCTCGTTCTGGTGTAATTGGTGTCATATACTGTATAATATGGGGTACATTTTTGGTGGAGATGGAAATGTTTAATATGTCAAACACACGATGGGAAATGCTTGTTTATGCAATATTTTGAATCATTTTAGAGTAATAGCTTTGTGTAGCCATAGCATTTTAATGACAAATAGCTTGCAGTTGATGTGTTGACCATTTCCTGTTTGTCATCACAAGGAAACTGACCCAAAGGAGGAGCAGACACCGGGCATCACTGTGGGTATCCTAACTGTGTTGGAGGATGATAGTTCAGCTCCTTCGCCCAAGGTCCAGAACGTTGCTGTTATCGTTGAACAACACATCGTCCTTCAAGATCTCCCTGACCTACCAACGGCGGTGGCTTACCTCTTCGGGCTGATCTATGCTCTAAACCTCCAGTACCCAAAAGAGCTGAGGTACACATTTGAAACAATTCAGAAGGTTTTCATGGGACTTGAAACTGATCTCTCAGCAAGGGTCAGATCCTTACAAAACAAACTACTTCAGTGAATCCAGCACATTTAACGAATGGTACTCTATTCTCTCTCTACCTTTTCTGTTCTTTATCTCAAGTTCTCTTTCTTCTCTACCCTTTTTCCCTTTTCTCTCTTATCTCCTTTTTTCTCCCCATCTTCTCTGCTCTCTCAGTCTGTCACCCTAACTTTCCTTACTCCTCCTTATTCTGTAATTCTTGTTCTGAGAACAAGGTTTGTTCTCCTCTAGATCTCAACAGAGACTGGCCTGGCAGGGCTTTTATAGCCTTCTGGAGGCACCGGACCCAGGTTCTCTCCAATGAGCCATCAGGCAGGAGGCCCCACCCTGCTCACCTATAGGGCAAGAGTTAAATGGCAAGGCATTTATGCGCCAGGGGGGCCTGATTATGGATCCCACCAACGCTCCAGGATATAGACCCGCCTTACCTGTCTGATTGGCTCCCTGGCAGGCATAGTTTTACTGAGGTTAGGGTTAGGGTTAAGGTTAGGTTCAGGCATAGTCTTACTGAGGTTAGGGTTAGGTTTAGGCATCGTTTTACTGAGGTTAGGGTTAGGGTTAAGGTTAGGTATAGGCATAGTTGCAAAAACGAGAACTGTCAATCACAGCGACTAATGACCAATCACAGCGGGTTTGCCAAGAGCTGGCGTGGGATCCATAATAACGCGCCAGGGGGCCACACTCCAAGAGGGGAGTGTGTCCTTTGTTCAGTATATCCTATTGTCCAGAGGGTACATAGACGACATTAAACCAGGATCACATTAGCTCAAGACCAGCATATTTATTAATATCAATGCAGCAATACACAGGAACAACACTGTGAAATATGTGAACCAATAATGCAAGATAAGTAAAATCAAATACTCAACGTATCAGAGGTTTGCTTCGTAAAGGCTCAAGAGCAATTAGTCCACACAGGGAAAAGAAGTCAGTAAAACCAAGGTCTGTAAGTTCGCGGAGAATTCTAATGTAACAGGATGTGTAATGCTACTATATACTACAGGAAACCAGTGAGGGGCCATCCCCAAAAAGGGAGTTTGGATTGGATAGTTTAGAAATGCACGTCAGTGTCATAAGGTGTGCTAAGTGGTTGCTGTGGTGTTCTCAAGTCTGTTAGGGCACACGTGGAGCCAAGACAGCAAGGGTTAAGAGGTGCATGTCAATTTTCTAGCAAAAAACACCACTATGCATACGGTGCAGACAGGATGTGGACAGGTGTTAAAGTTCAGACAATTTGACATTTACTTTTCAGCCTATGCCTCGTATCCTGTTTTTAACCAATTTTAGGTAAGTTTTAGTCAATGTTATGTTCAGAAGGTGAAATGGAAATTTCTACTTGTCGTGACACTTGACACCAAATGTAGAACGTGGCACAAAATGTAGAGGCCCAGAAAATGTAAAGTGATGTTCAGTCTTTAAAATGGATGCTGATAAAATATGTGCCATATTTTCCCATGAGCATCCCTCAACCACCCAGACTAGACCAGACTAAATTGTGGGGCATCACAATTTCAATATAGCATTGCATTGATCTTAAAAAGATTTGAGACTCTTGAGGACCGAAACGAGAGAGGAGTAAGGTTTCGCCCACGACTTGCGGAGGGACTCCTTTGGCGCCCGCGTCGTCCTAGCTCCACCGATGCCGTCAAGAAGGGAGGCCTGTTGTGGCTTAATGATATAAAGTAATTCCGTTAAAAACCTGCTGATCCTGTTGTTTTTCCTTTAGTTAATGGTTATCCTTTCAAAGTAAAAGGCCAATTGTTACAGTTTTAGTTAACTTTTATGTTCGAAAAATACAAATCAAATCAAAACGGATACAGGTCCTAAACCATGATGGCACCTCAATGTTAAATTCACAGTTTCTTCCAAAATGTTAAAAAAAAATATATATATAATAAAAAATAAATGTGTGCTTTGGAAAATGGTTTGAAGTATTTCTATGATTTGAACATGCAGGGTAGATCATTATCAGACCTAAACTTCAATTTCTTGTTTATCCTCAAAATGACTGGATGAATTTTGTAGCAATTTCTAGCATTAGTAGAAATATTTGGCCTTAAATGTCATTTGAAATTGATTTGGCCCCTCATTTATAACATATATAAATGTAAAATCAAATATGAAATAGAAAAAAATCAATGTAAAAAAGTATGTGTCCCTTTTATGCCCATATATGGAGATCTCTGTATCTGTCAGTCCATGTACCCTTTATACCCATATGTGGAGATTGGAGATTCCTGATGTCATCAGTATATACCCATATATTGTCATGCCCATATACGGGCATATACGTTAGATCGGCTGTTCTGGACAACTGGATATATATTATTATCCATAATTGCCGCGTTTCCCAAAGAGATTCGTAGAGATGCTGCGTAGAGATGCTTGGTCTTACGTGCGTACGTACAGGCTGCGCAGTACCTTGACAGGCACGTAGATTTCAGGTCATGCGTAGCCTACGCAGCTTGCGTAGGAGCCTCCTACACAGCTGGGACTCGGCGAAACCTACGCTCTACCCTCATTAGTAGCAGCTGGTTGTGCCCTACGCGCTATCTAAACTGGCTTCGGGAGACACCATCGTCGTAGGTTCCCAAGTCCACGGCGTTACGTGTCTGCTAAAACTACATTCTGGAAACAGCATGCACGTATCCTACTCCTCCTACTCCTGGGAGTGGTTGTAGCCCTGAGAGAGAGAGAGATATATATATATATGTATGTGACATGTGACAATGGGACATTCTGCATACCTTTACTTTTGGTATTTTAAGTATATTTAATTGCATAATGGGGGACACTTTAGTGTTTTATTTACCTTGCAGATGTCACCTCACCGCTGTAATTTAATTCATAAATATATTATTAAAAAGTTGTATTTGGAGTGGACTGCTTCAGGACATCTGACAGTTGGCTCTGGTATTTTTATGATCCATTTCACTGTATATATTCGCAAAGGGTGTTTAAACTGCTGTGTAGCGTAGGACAGCACTACGTAGTTTACGTATTGGGAAACCCAATGGCCGCGTTTCCCAAACTAATTTCAGCTTGTGCGTAGCCTAGAACCTGCGCAGGAGCCTCCACGCAGCTGCGCAGTAGCAACCCCGTTACGCACTATCTTCGTTAGTAGCAGCTGTGTGTGCCCTACTTGCCATCTAAACTGGCTTCGGGAGACACCATCGTCGTAGGTTCTCAAGCGCACGCCGTTACGTGTGTGCTAAAACTACATTCGGGAGACAGCATGCACGTAAAGACCTCCTGGACGAAGCCTACGTAAAGCCTACGTAAACTACGTAGTGCTGTCCAACGCTACACAGCAGTTTAAACACCCTTTGCGAATATATACAGTGAAATGGATCATAAAAATACCACACACACACACATAAATACATATAAATACATATATTTATGTATATGTATATGTATATGTATATGTATATATATGTTTATATATATATATATATATTTATATATATATATATATATGTATATATATATGTATATATATATATACATATATATATATATGTATATATATATATATATATATATACTTATATAATCGAGGAGTGACTTCCGCCCCCCGCTGACGCTATACCCACAGCTCTGTAGGCGAGTAAACACAATGCCGACACACCACATCTCGCCAACACAGTAGCCACGGCGTGTGCGCAGAATTTACGGGTGGCGTAGGCCACCTATCATTGCTCACTACACAGTTTCCACGTCGCAACATAATTTATTCCACACACCACATTACGGACAAAACGGAAGGTGAAACAGTTTCGTACCGTTTACCGTGCGCACCACCGACACCAAACAGCGATGGCTTTAGCCGAAACAACACGAAGCGCCGCCATTGAACTCTGCGCATCTCCACAACAACACACAAGCAGGTCCTTCGCTTCAACCCCCCCCCCCCCTTCTTACGTACCTCTTTTGTTCCACCCAGGCCGTTACTTTCACTTCACTCATGTCTCTATCAATCACAATATGTCCGTCCTTCACGTGCCATGTACATCCCAAACACAAAAATAAACGGCGACGGGCACACTACAGCGCGTTGTCCTGCTTTGGTAAACACACCAGGCTAGGTTCATGACACCAAAGGGTTCGACAGTGATGTCATCATTATGCAACCCGGAAGCACAAATACCAAGGATACGTCAGTGATGTCAGTCGGGATGCCAGTCGGGATGCCAGGTTTTCAAAAACAAGCGACAGAAACAAGCAAGGACGTTCATGAAAAAAAAAAAAACAGCCGAAGGGGTCCGCCATGTTCCAGGGGGGTCCCCGGGGGTCCCAACACACCCAGGGGGTCCACGGACCACCAGAAAAAAAGAAATATATACATTTTTTTCATTTTTTTTTATTTATTTTTTTACTTTTGGAAAGTTCTATCCCACCATTTTGGTACCCCAAAATAAGCGCGCCCTCACAGCCCTAGAGCCCCGTGCGCGGCTAGGGGGTCGGCCGCCCGTAGGGCAGCCGGACCTCTAGTATATATATACGTATATATATATATATATTAAGGCCAGGCCGTTAACGCCGTTACTGGCGGACTCTTATCGCGCGGAAAAAAAATTACCGCCGTTAATCTATTCTCAAAGTTGGGTCTGGGAGCCAATTACATTAGCTGATGTATACCTGGTCGAATTACTCTGTGTCTGTGTGTGTGTGTGTGTGTTACTGTAGGAGTTCCTCGAGTCCGAAATATCACCTAAGCACAAAGCATCAAATTTATCTTAGCAAGGAAGGTACGTGCCACCGTCGCCGGGCCAAGCACTGCTGCTCCGGGGAGCCGGGGTGCTCGTCAAATTACAATGTTTGAGTGCAACCGAGGCAAGCCCATCAGCACAGCTTTATCAGCCAAGCTAACTAACCTCCTAGCCCAGTGGATTGCAATCAATTGCCGGCCTATCAGCGTGGTGGAAGATGATGGACTCGAGCTTCTTCTCCGGGCGGCAACAGGCGACCCGTGTTACAGACTACCTGCGAGGCGAACTATCATGAGGAGAATCCATGACCAACACGCCACAGAGAAAGCTGTGAAAGAGGAGAAGTTGGCCGGGGCGACGTGTGTAGCACTGACTGGGGACCATTGGACATCTGTCAGCAACGATAACTACCTAGGCGTTACTGTACACTTCATCGATGTCAGCTGGGAACTTCACTCGTTCGCCTTGGGTACGTTTATGTCATTTAATTTATTTAACTTACCACGGTGAAGTTGGTTAACATTTACACAGCTTTAGCTAACTTTATCAGGGATCGATTGATTAATTTTACCACAGGCCAACAACATTAGCTACGTTTGCTGTAGAGCAGGGGTCTTCAACAGGGGGTCCGGGACCCCTAGGGGGTCCTCAGAGTTACTACAGGGGGTCCGCCAAATCTTTGTGTGATATGATTTTTTCTTTTACCTTAACCACTTGAACCCTAGCATCGCTTTTCTGAGGAGAACTTTAGCCAAAAATAGCAGATCTACAAGCTCACAACGCCTCGCGCTGCGAGGCGTTGTGAGCTTTTAGATCGGCTATTTTTGGCAAAGAGCCATAGGTGTAGTAGAGGGGAAAAATAGCAGTCCACGTAAACAAAAAATGTTGAATCTGAAACACAATTTTATACGATATAGTGGGGGTCCCTGCTTTACCTCTCCCTCAGCTAGGGGGTCCTTGGCCTGAAAACGTTGAAGACCCCTGCTGTAGACGAATCCACAAAAGCGCTGCCTGTTGGCAGCCATAGCTGCGTTCTCGCGGTGTTGCGGTGCGGACACCGCAGCTATGGCTGCCTACAGGCAGCGCGTTTGTGGATTCGTGTATAGCCCCGACAACGCCAGCCTGCTGATTTTTAGTTGACTACTACTAGCGAACTTATTCTGATCTACTTTGTCTGTCCTAACGTTAGGTGTGATTAAAACAGAGGAGCGGCACTTTGCAGAAGTGTGTGCCAGGCAGTTTCTGGACGTCGCTAATCAGTGGGGGATAGCCGACAAAATCACCACCATTGGGACAGACAGCGCTCCCAACACGATTGCAGCAGGGAGGATACTGCTTCGAGCACATGCCCTGCGTTGCGCACCTTATACAGAGGGCGTAAGAAACGTAAGGAGGAAAGAAAAAGTAAGGACTTACTTTCATTATTGGTCATTATTTTGGGTAGAACACACATATTTTGAATGCCTTCGGCAGACTTCAAATGAGCCATTTTAATCTAGATTAATCTAGATTAACTCCAGGATTGCAGATTAATCTAGATTAAAAAAAATAATCTATGGCCACCTCTAATATATATATATATATGTATATAATTACGGCCGGCGCGTAACGTGCAAGCCTATCCAAAAAAAAAAAGACATACAAGCTATCAACACACTGCGACATGCCATGATGATAGCTTGCAGATCTGTTCTTTTGGGTAGGGCGAGCGGCTGTTAGGAGGAACTGCTGCGCTGGTTCTATGTGTAGCCCCCACAGTCATATTAGCCAGAAGTGGCGTGCAATAGACCTGGCTATCGGGCAGGTTTATTGGCATGACTGGTAACACGTCGGACTGGCGAGTGGGAGCTTCGGGTTCGATCCCAGAATGTCCTATTTCCCAAGTCTACTATGCATAAAATCTTTTGAAAATAGCAGATCTACAAGCTTGTGACACGTTGTGAGCTTGTAGATCTGCTATTTTCAAAAGATCTTTTAACCATTCATAAACATGGCGAGCGCAACAGCTGTCACTTCGTGAGAGGAACTGGGGACTTTCATCATAACGTTTAACTATAAAACTTTGAAATTAAGGAAACATGTTTAGCTCAGCATCATTTAATATACCTGTAGTTAACTTGGCATATGCTTAATATTTGTATTAGATGATCGGATCATCCGTGAGAGTACAATTTGTAAACTTCGGGTTCATGCATAGAGGACGAAGCACCGCAGCCGCTCGCCCTACCCAAAAGAACAGATCTGCAAGCTATCGACACGGCATGTCGTAGTGCGTTGACAGCTTGTATGTCTGTTTTTTTTTGGGTAGGCACGTTACGCACCGGCCCGCCGTAATATCTATTTATATATATATATATATATATATATATATATATATATATATATTTATGTGTGTATACATTTTGTGTTTGTGTGTGTGTTTCATAGATCTATTCCGCTACGATGGGTGTTACAAGCGCCCCAGGGCGCTCGTAACAAACTGCTGCGTAGGACAGCACTCAGGGCTACGCCTCTCCCAGGAGTAGGCGGGGAGTAGGCTACGTGCATGCTGTCTCCCGAATGTAGTTTTAGCAGACACGTAACTCCGTGCACAGGAGAACCTACGACGATGGTGTCTCCAGAAGCCAGTTTAGATGGCACGTAGGGCACAACCAGCTGCTACTAATGAGGGTAGAGCGTAGGTTTTGCCGAGTCCCAGCTGTGTAGGAGGCTCTTACGCAAGCTGCGTAGGCTACGCATGACCTGAAATCTGCGTGCCTGCTAAGGTACTGCGCAGCCTGTGTGTACGCATGTAAGACCCGTCGTAGGACCTGCGAAGCATCTCTACGCATTATCTCTACGAAGCTCTTTGGGAAACGTGGCCATCGACCCTTCAAGCTGAAGTGACGATGTGACAACACACAGGTCTCAGCTCTGTACAGACAGATGGCTCTTATGGGGATCTCAGACTTCATGTGGTCATTTATGATGTACTGTATTGACGATGTTTGACTCTATATTTGACCGTTGGCATTTTCAGCTGTTTCTGACATACAAGCCTTCTTTCTGTCAGGTACAATGGGTATTGAATGACCGGGTGGGGAATGCATTCTCAACTTGCATCGTTCCCGAGTAGGCCGGTGCCCAACAGTATCGTATTATGTATTAACAAATTATGCACATTTTGTGTGTGTGTGTGTGTGTGTGTGTGTGTGTGTGTGTGTGTGTGTGTGTGTGTGTGTGTGTGTGTGTGTCTGTGTCTGTGTCTGTGTGTGTGTGTGTGTGTGTGTGTGTGTGTGTGTGTGTGTTCCAGTGGATAGATCAGACCTTCCTTCACCCTCTGGACACTTTTTATTTACATCAGCATGCACGTTGTGGCTTCTGCAGCGCTCCACAGATCGTCAAAACAAGGTGAAAAACGCTGGCAACAACATAATTTATTAAATAATACCTGGCAGTGAATGTGTTAAGAGCTTACACTTAACCTTAGTTTTTTTTGTCATGGTATTGTAGCAAATATGCCTACTTACTGGTCGTAACTTCAGCATGGTACAGGACGTAATAATCCATAAATCATATAAATATCATTTATGAATTATTACAATATATATAATATATTGAAACTTACGTCACTGTAATAGTAACGTGAATTCTTGTCAGACTTGCAATAAATATCCCAATAGTATTACTGTAAACAGAGAAATAAGAAATGACGCACACCTTCTTAATAACCGTAGTATCCAAATTTATTAAGGTAAATAACTACACAAAATTGATCCAAAATGCCAATGCATTTCCTTGTACGTCATAACTAAGTGATCTATGTGTTAAAAATCCAACGTTTAATGACAGGCTGGTGCTGTCATCAAAGGTCATGACTTAGACCTATTGTAGACCATATTTTGAGAGAGGCCGGTATGTAACACCTTCTCCATCAATATATGTCAACTAGAGGACCAGTTAGATAACTTAGAACCAAAAGCAAAGTATTAGTTCACCCACTGAAATGAGGGCTTAAGTTTTAGTAGATAAAGTGTAACATAGGATATCGTGTGGGAGAGGAAAGAATTGAACAGAAATTAACTACCACGCTGCCTGGAAAAATGACATATCATGGGGCCCTTTAGGAAGAAAGAGACCGACACATACATACAGCCTATCATCAATTGTTTGCCATAACGTCATGTGTTCAGAGTCATACGACCTGGGAGTCCTTTTGTGACAGTCTTTTCCAGAGTCCAGTGAGCGGTCAATGTCTGCCAGGGGTACGGTGGGAGAGCTAGAGTGTCCGGGCGCTGCGGCCCTCACCCTCTCTCCCCCGCCCCTGGGCCTTTGGGATCAAGTCAGGCTGGGTTGAGGAGTAGCAGCGAGGAGAAGCAGGAAGAGAGCGAGAACTGGCTGACCAGTGCTTCTTATAGTTAGAAGGAGGAGTCTCCATCCTTCTTGGCCCATTGGGGGGCGTGTTAGAGGCAGCTGTGCGGGTGGCCACTTCCCTTATTACAGTATGAAAACTACATTTCTCTGCTAACTTTCTTGGGGACCTTCTACTACTACATTCGGCCGGATATTGGAAATCACGATGAATTTAGAATTGTCTAGGTACTAGACGTGAAGGCTTTACGTCAAATAGAAAGCAGGATAAGCATCAAAGTGTAATTAACAAGGAAAGCATCCCTTTAAAACACCAAAGTACATATTATTGTTGTGGTCACAATACAGGACAATAATTATATATATTTTAACGTCACAGAACATAACACGTAATCAGTTTATTCACATTTCTTTTGCTCACTGATACTTGTGTGTTCCGTGGGTCTGTGTGTATGATATTGTGAGCGCTTGCCAAGACATTCTTCCAGGTCATAAAAGTTGCAGGTTACATCCTTATCTTGAAGGTTCAGGACAGAGAGCGAGGGAGAGAGAGAACCAACTAGGAAGTGTGTCTTTGCAGACATTCAAGTGAGCAATAAAGGTCTCTCCTTATCTCAAAGCCTGTTGTATCCTCAGGGAATCTGTGTTCCCTCTGGATGAAAAGGGGGGGGGTGGGAGAAGATGAGCCAAGGGGTCCATTTGGTTATGACAACCGAAAATCATTTTAATTAGCTTTCTTATGTCCATACCTTGGCCGATACTACTACAGAACACCCCTTTGTTATCAAGCTCAGACGAAACAAAACGTTGACGTCACGACCTTCGATAACACAAAATAAAAGGTTAGAGGACAAGTCACAGCACATATGATGATATGGGTTCTATTACCCATTTCTAGATGACACACACAACATATGCAATGGTTCCTTTCTTCACCCAACTGGGGCTAGGCTTGTTGGCATTTGGTTAAGGAAATAGTATTTTCACAATGTCTTTGTCCCATTGTCCTAGTGGGGAGGAGAGGGAGAGAGAGAGTGTGGGTGTGTGTGAGATGGCATGGCTGTCTCTTACATCCATTTCCTGTATGTCATGAATAACACAGGCCTCCCTCCCATTTACGTCCAAGGAGTGGGGAAGCTGGAGGCAGAAGGAGAGAGCTTTAGTAGACTGGTAACAGGAGATCTGGCTGACATTCCTTCCTTATCTCTACGGCCCTGTGGGGGCTCAGTGTTCCGGGGACCGCTGGGGTGAAACCGGTCACTGTGATCAGAGGTCAACAGGGGTCCTGAGCCTTGCTTCTAGTCTTTATGCTGTGTCAGCGTGTGGGGGGCGGGAGCCCGATACATCTCTTCAGCATCCAAACATGCACCCTTCTGCATAAGTCCAATTCTGGGATGGTCTGATATTGCTGTGATCACTGCCGAAATCCATCATCATGGTTGCTGGATCTGTGATATCATCAAGGATTCATCAGTCTATGAAGACAAAGAAAAAGAAAAAGCAGCAGGGCAAAAACCCAATATGGGACGCGGCCCAGAGATCTTCCGGCCTCTGTGATCCGTAATCATCTGTACATGTCATTATGGCAACACTTCACACATAAAGTCACACATACCAAGGTTGAGAAGCACAGAGGTGAAAAGCAAGAGGATGTCTAGAATTTAGGGGTCTATACCTATACCTAATATCTATTGTATACCTTTCTACTTTCCTTATTAAGAGTACAGGCTGCTCTTTGTGTGGGGCCATGATCATGATAATGGTACATCATACTAGGGGGGACACATATAAAGGGGCATGCATAGTACTCGTGTCTATGGTGTTGCCTCTGAGAGAAACATTAACCTTGTAGTGGAAGGATGAAGCAAAACAGATGTCTACGCCTATCAACTTCTACACTAGAGGACTAAATGACCTTCCCTGACTTTTATGGAAAACGGGCAGGGGGTAGCATGCAGTCAGAGTGGCTTTTGTGAAAGTGGGCCTACTTCAATGAGTTTTTTCTTTGAAAGAAAATAAAACTAAAACCATCAAAAACATAACGGCTCTTATCCCATTCCTAATATGTGTGGGAGAGAGTTTTGGTTTTTAATACCCTATTGGCATTTGTCTTGGATCTATGTAGAAAAACAGACAAGCTAAACAAATAAACAAAACAAAAGAAACCTTCGAAGCATTATTGAAGTCATTGAATGAGTCCTAACACTTGACTTGCCATGCAAGGGTGGTCTTCTCTGAATGTCTAAAGGATGTTGTTAGTTTCCGATCCGATTCGTGTCAGTTTCTGAATCAACACATGCCTTCAGCTATTTCTGCCCGAGTAGCACTAACAGTGATGTGGCGATGGTTTAATTTAGACACTGGTGTCTTAAGTTATGGTTTCAGCAACCTTTGTCAGGTTTGTCTTAACCAATGGCCTAGCTGGGCACGGGCACTAAGTAGCTGTGACTTATATAGCACATTGTCACTCGTTTAGGGAGAGATCGGAGATTTTGTTTCAGTGTGTTAACTGCAACCATACTACAGTAAAGAACTACAAACATGGCGACCTCTAATTAGTTACCTAAAGTCAATATGTCTATTTGGGCACCATGCTGTCATGGCTGTTGAGCCTTGGTCCATTGTCAAATAGGTTTAGTTAGAAAACAACTTACACGTGGTCTTAGGGTCACCCTGGGGGTCCCTTAAGCTATCATTAGATAGGCAGAGATGAGCACCTTGTGACAGCATTCAGCACTGCTGTCCCTGAATTGTGTCTAACAGACTTGGTCAACAGTTGGCAATCTTAGGGTGATATCATTGTTTATGACTGACCCCCTTGATGCGGAGTTGATGAGTCACGGAGGCCTGACGGAGTGATTTATCAGCGCCGCATTATAATGTCACACCTGAAATTGCCAAGTTTTGTATCACCTAAAGGGTGGGGTCTGTGAAGTGGCTTAGCATAGCGAGCCACTAAGTAGACTACATGGGCGGGAAACAGAGTACCAGTGGTCAGGGTGTCTGTGTAGACGTGGTGGGTCCCCTGAGGGCCCACATTTTAAGTTACTAATAGCAAATGGCACGGGCTTAAGATGCCACGTGGAAAATGTCAAATGTGCTTAATTTATTCTGAGCTTCAACCATTCATTAAGCTTATGACCAATAAGGAGAAGAGCTTTATTGACAGGAGCTACAAAGAAAAAAAAAAATATATATAGCACTAATGCATGGGTTCAATCTTAATTGGACATAGTAACACTTTGATTAAACCTGTTAGCCTTAGCATAGGTCATCAGTATCATCGTACAGCGCCTAATCTGAATAATATTGATACTGAACAGTTGCATTAACAGATGCATATGGGAAGGTATGAATTGGATTCCATAAATTGTTCAACTTGACTAACAATAGAGGATTCATACTGGCTCAAGCCAAGATACCATAGTTGACTATAATGTTGTAATCAAATTATGTAAAGTCCAACAAATCGAATGCACGTATATGAATCCTGGCCGGATCATTCTTTGACAATTTGTTTAGGACTGACATAATTGTATTCTCAAATTGGAAGCCCAACCATAAATATGTGGTAAAGTATAATATATAGTATACAATAAGGATGTTGTTCATTTAGGATTACAACAAATAAACAGGAGAATAGACTTCTATCCTGCTTAAAATGTATTTTTGTACACATAAATTTGTATTAACTTTAGTCAACGATAAATTTGGTTGGATTATACAACATGCGGAAATAGTACATTAATAGACATTCACAAATGTCTTAAATTCAATTTATAGTCAGGGTCCATGGTATTACCTGATTGAATGTTTTCATTCAATGGATTATAATAATAATGATAGGTAATGTTCAAAACTGTTCCCACCACATCATGGTCCAGTATCAAAATTATACAAGCAGCAGAGGTACTATTTAAACTAGATTGTCTGTTAGATTCGGTTTCAATCCCTTCGTTCGGGAGACACTCAGATTAAACACACTGTGGCCTTCGCCCTGTCAGTCAGGAACAGGTAGAAAACATGTGTTTTAAACTAACACCATGGTCAGCTTAGCAGCTTTGATTAAGCAGCCAGGGGCAAACAATATAGACAAAATGTACATCTTACAGCTGCGTTTTGGGACAGATAGCCAGAAAGTGGCTGGAAAAGCAATGCCACCTTCACGCTGTGAGGAAAGTGGGAAACACTGTTTTGGCGTCAATGGGCCGTGTTACGACCTTGGGTGTATAGGGATTACAACGTGTTTCAATCAATTATGAAACCACAGAATAAGCGTGATCAGTCTGCAAAATTCCCTTGGAGAGCAGGCAATTAAAAAAAAAACCCTTCCATTAGCCGAGAGCCTTTTACAACAGTCCAAACTTATTGTGTCGTTCTAAAGAAGAAAGAAAGACCTTTTAACACCGCATGGGCCTGAAGTTGAATCAAGCAGTTAACTTATTAACACCTATGGGTTTTGGGTGACCACTATATTGGTTTGTATGGGGTGGTTTCTTACACGTTCGAAGTGTGCGTTCTCATACCACGCGTGCAAACCATATGCCCGCCTTACAAGCACAAAATATAGCAGACCACATAAGTTATTGATTATTATTTATTTTTTTTAGGCAGTGCCCAAAAATATATCACACAATTCCAACACTTATAAGTTCCGTCCGGGAGACTTATAGACTTGCATAAACCAAAAGGTGCTAGGAATTGTTTAACCAACACCAATGATCATGGTCAGTTCAGCCGCAGTGGCTTACATGAGTTTAAAGACTAAGCACATCATTAACTGACCCAAAGGTGTGTCTTAGTTAGATAGCCATCATGGGGCGGTAACGTCACATCTGTGTGAAAATATACTACAAGCGTCAACCTCACGTTGGTTGCTATGACTACCAGTCATGCGTCATGGACAGGACCGGTTTCTTTCCATGGCGTCCCATGGAGAGGGTGCATTGTGCGCCTCACACAAAAACATGGCCCATATGTCTCATGGCATGACCTTTTGGAATAGACAAAAGTTGTTTAGTATAGCTTGCTTGGAATGTACACAAAATTAAGAGTCCCCCCTCAAAGCATTTGGCTGGGGTAGGATTTTTGGTGTTGGGTCACGGGAGGACGCGCATTGGTTTTCCGTGCGGTCTGTCTATCAAACCGTGACGCGACCTTGATTCTGGGGAATCTGACTACACTGCTATGTAGGGAGGTGCTAAGATACGGTTAGCGCTAACCATATGAAACAACATACACTCATAAAGTATAGTACAGTAGGTCACCGTTATGAAATTTGTAATGTGTTGTGATTTTTGGTGGAGACAACAAAACTATCTGTATATATCTCCCACAACTCTATCATCATCATTTGTCCGGGGGAAACTAGCAGATCAAAACTGCTTGTCCCCCATTTTTAGGAAAGCAAAGAGGAGATAATGACTGAACAACAGTTTCCAACACGGTAGTTTGTGGTCTAACTGTCATTCTTGACTGATACCCAAAAACAGGTAAACTACGTCCCTTGAACTATGGCTGTTTATAAAAATCGCCATACCAACTGTTCTGGCTGTGACAGAGTATAGGGCATGACTCTATTTCTCTTGTGACAGGAGGGGACTTATTATAGCTCCAATTGTACAGGTCAGTTGGAGTAACCTGATATCTACACCTTGTTGAAGTGGTGGAGTCATGGCTCTCAACTCTACTCAATACAACTCACCTAGTCTTTTCTCAGTGCATTAATCACCTTGTGCTGGACAAATGTCTTTGTTTTGGGCACTCTCCTTTTTTTTTTTTTGGAGTGGTCAAAACAAACAAAATTGATAGCTCAATCTACTGCATGGGCAGGCAACGTAAACACTGTATCACTGAAAGGATACACTAGCGTATACGGAATTCTATTGAATGATCGTGATACTGTTACTGGATTTTTAACACTTGAGCGCTTGGTGAGCATGGCTAGGTTGCAAAAATTGCGTACGAGTGGCATACGACCAAGTACTTTTAGTTAATTAAAATATTTAATTTGGGTTTGAGATCACTTTACCCTAGATAAGCATTCTCAGACCCTTTTTATATTTATACAAACAAACTTAAAGTTAGAGGTTTGATCAATTCTAGTTTTAGCAATTTATTTTTACTTAGAGAAACTAAGCCCTGGTTGAAATGAAATATTCACTTCCTATTAACATATTTCAGAAACGTTTGGGCTTTGAGTATGCAGTAGTGTGCAGTGACATTGTTTTCTCATTTAACTGGTAGTAAACAGGGTTGAAGTGGAATGCAATTTCACTCTCATCTTCCCAGAGAATCAGAGACCCGGAATAACCAAAACAACAGCATGGAACTACATCTCATACAAATTTAGGACTATGGGCCTAGTTAAGAATGGTAATCTCAGAGAAACGTGGTTTCTTAGGGAAAAAGGCAAAATGTTCGAGCTTACTCCAAAAGTCCAGACAAGCACTATTAGTGTTAAAACTCTACAGATTTAATCAACACCACACGTGAGTGCAAGCGTTACTCTAAATCAATTGTCCGTTCCTTGCCTTCTGACTTTTAAATAGTTTCTATCTCGACTCCACATTTTGATCAGGACTTGGGCAAGGTTTGACCTATAACATTGTTTAGTCCTTAATTTGAATTAAGGTGGAAACATTAAACCAATTATACTTAGGCTCCCATCAAATCATGGTGAAATTAGCAGTGGTCACCTACATTTTTTTTAAATGATAGGGCCTGTAATTTCTCCCGGGTTACATCCGGTACTTATAGTTATTCTGTCTCTTCTTTGTAATATACCTACCATATGGGATAACATATGCAAGTATAATACTTCGAAGATAAGAAAACTGGGCTTACATATATATCCTCCAGTTATTCTGTCTCCTCTTCATAATACACTTACATATGTTATCCCATATGCAAGTACATTACTTTGAAGATAAGAAACTGGGGCCACATACGTAACCTCTAGTTTTAATCGTCTGGCAACAGACTCTCATCATTTAATAGCCTAAGATTGTTTCCTAAATAGACGAATACAACTTTGAAATCATCAGGATAAAAATTAGAGAACTTAAAGTACATTACAATTTGAATCCTTATTCGAAAAGTTAAAAATGTTAACAGCAATTTAGCATGTAATTGTTTAAAATCTACACATTTTTGAATTAACCCCATAAAATGATGACTTCACGTTGAAACTCAATTCGATTAAGTCAGAACTTTGTCATAATTAAACCATCGTATGTAGTTGTTCTCTTAACAATTAACGAATCATGGCTTTAGATCGACAGAATAACGACCATGAATTCAAAATCAAATTAAATTAACTCAAAGGTAAAATTTGGAATAATCAAACAATCGCACCCAGTAGTTGCATGTCATTCATTTCAGAATTTTGGGCTCATTTGAAAGCCATGTAGCCACCGTAGGCTAGTATAAATTAAAGATTGTCCTGATCAACGTTTACTAACTCAGCTGTGTTGGGGATCAGAGGCTGAGATTGATTGAGATCAAATGGGAACTCGAATAGAAGTTTTGTCTGCGGGAATAGATTGGCTACAACCATCTTGAAACTTTTATTCAATAAATGATCAAAGTTCCTATGCTTGTCTTCAATTTAGGAGTAAGTCAACAACATTTAAGCTGATCGGTACTGATTGTCTCAGTCCTAGTACTCTACGCCACAAGTATCACAGTATCACGACATTCAACAGACATGCTTATGTCAAACACAAGCAGGGAAGGAGGAGGGGTGGTTTCTTGTCATTCATTTCCACGCCTGAATAAACATTTGGGTTTGCTACAGAGCTGAGTGGCAGAGCACTCACATGAAGTTGTAAAACTTCCCCCCCCCCGGATGACTGATGACTGGTACTCTGTTTTAGTTTTGCAAGCTGGTCTTGCACCATTTCTTGCTACTCACATAGGAGATGCCATTTTGCATTCAGTTAGAAAAACATCAGAGGTATTTTGAATGGGACACAAACACCCCCTACCTCCGGAAATAGTAGCCTGTAATTGCTACACAAATGCACTTTGAGGGACAACATCTCATGAGGAAGGAAGCCTTTTCATTCCCTCAGATTAAAGGTAGGGGCTTCACTCACCGTCCAAAGTGCTTAAATCACAGTGGGCTTTACCTATTAGTCCATAAAATTCAAGAGGGCTGTTTACTCTTTGTCTTGAATTGTTTGGAAATGAGTAGGTGTCTTATTGGAGCCCATGTGACTGAGATTTCACCCTGTAGACTTGGTCAGCCAGTCAAGATGAAATCACGGGCCAGTTGGAAAAATAAAGCAACTAATTATTTTTTATTTTTCCTTCTGGTCTGTAAGCTATATTTGGGATTCCCAGTGAGCATTAAGCATTATCATAATGATTCACTCGAATTTCCCCGTCCCTTAAGACTGTATTAAACAGCTTGAGAGGTGTACTAGAGCTAAAAAACCTGCTTATGGTTTATTAACTCAGTCTGATCTGTAAGCTATATTTGGGATTCCAAGTGCTAAGTAAGCATTATCATAATGATTCACTCGAATTTCCCCTTCCCTTTAGACTGTATTAAACAGCTTGAGAGGTCTACTAGAGCTAAAAAACCCGCTTACTGGTTTATTAACTCAGTTCAGTTTAGACCTAATTTCGCACTTGGTTATGCTTAGAAACCATTACCAAATTTGTCAGGATTAGAAGGGATCTCATTATCTAAGTAGCTAGTTTAGAAAAGTTTGAACAACCTTCAGAGTGCTGAACCCACATTTAAGCAAAACTTAATTCGTTTCCCGGGGGAGACAAAAACTCTTTTTACTGTGTCTCGCATTCGCTCCTGCCGAAACGTGGGTGACGTCAGTTTTAAAAGGGCGGATCAACTTGCACACAGATGTTATCAGCATGCGGTTTAACTCAATATTTCCAACAACTGCTTAAAAACAGTTCTTAGGAATCTTGAGGCTCTTACTTCTGCTAAATGCTACTCAACTCAGCTGTCCGTCTACTGGGGACAGCAGACCGGATTGTTTCAGCACAGATATAGTTATGATCAACTTAATTCACTAAACTTGATTATGAACAAAAAAGAAAAAAAAAGGAAAACAACAACAATAATTGGCCTATTATTATTATTATTTTTACCCGAAAAAAAAATGATTTTTTTTTTTTTTTTTTTTATTAATTTTTTTTTTTTTAATCAAAAATATTATTTTTGATATCTCAGTGTTTACAGTATTGGGATAAGAGTCTGCCGAACCGCGGGGCACCACCTGTAGCAAATATGCCTACTTACTGGTCGTAACTTCAGCATGGTACAGGACGTAATAATCCATAAATCATATAAATATCATTTATGAATTATTACAATATATATAATATATTGAAACTTACGTCACTGTAATAGTAACGTGAATTCTTGTCAGACTTGCAATAAATATCCCAATAGTATTACTGTAAACAGAGAAATAAGAAATGACGCACACCTTCTTAATAACCGTAGTATCCAAATTTATTAAGGTAAATAACTACACAAAATTGATCCAAAATGCCAATGCATTTCCTTGTACGTCATAACTAAGTGATCTATGTGTTAAAAATCCAACGTTTAATGACAGGCTGGTGCTGTCATCAAAGGTCATGACTTAGACCTATTGTAGACCATATTTTGAGAGAGGCCGGTATGTAACACCTTCTCCATCAATATATGTCAACTAGAGGACCAGTTAGATAACTTAGAACCAAAAGCAAAGTATTAGTTCACCCACTGAAATGAGGGCTTAAGTTTTAGTAGATAAAGTGTAACATAGGATATCGTGTGGGAGAGGAAAGAATTGAACAGAAATTAACTACCACGCTGCCTGGAAAAATGACATATCATGGGGCCCTTTAGGAAGAAAGAGACCGACACATACATACAGCCTATCATCAATTGTTTGCCATAACGTCATGTGTTCAGAGTCATACGACCTGGGAGTCCTTTTGTGACAGTCTTTTCCAGAGTCCAGTGAGCGGTCAATGTCTGCCAGGGGTACGGTGGGAGAGCTAGAGTGTCCGGGCGCTGCGGCCCTCACCCTCTCTCCCCCGCCCCTGGGCCTTTGGGATCAAGTCAGGCTGGGTTGAGGAGTAGCAGCGAGGAGAAGCAGGAAGAGAGCGAGAACTGGCTGACCAGTGCTTCTTATAGTTAGAAGGAGGAGTCTCCATCCTTCTTGGCCCATTGGGGGGCGTGTTAGAGGCAGCTGTGCGGGTGGCCACTTCCCTTATTACAGTATGAAAACTACATTTCTCTGCTAACTTTCTTGGGGACCTTCTACTACTACATTCGGCCGGATATTGGAAATCACGATGAATTTAGAATTGTCTAGGTACTAGACGTGAAGGCTTTACGTCAAATAGAAAGCAGGATAAGCATCAAAGTGTAATTAACAAGGAAAGCATCCCTTTAAAACACCAAAGTACATATTATTGTTGTGGTCACAATACAGGACAATAATTATATATATTTTAACGTCACAGAACATAACACGTAATCAGTTTATTCACATTTCTTTTGCTCACTGATACTTGTGTGTTCCGTGGGTCTGTGTGTATGATATTGTGAGCGCTTGCCAAGACATTCTTCCAGGTCATAAAAGTTGCAGGTTACATCCTTATCTTGAAGGTTCAGGACAGAGAGCGAGGGAGAGAGAGAACCAACTAGGAAGTGTGTCTTTGCAGACATTCAAGTGAGCAATAAAGGTCTCTCCTTATCTCAAAGCCTGTTGTATCCTCAGGGAATCTGTGTTCCCTCTGGATGAAAAGGGGGGGGGTGGGAGAAGATGAGCCAAGGGGTCCATTTGGTTATGACAACCGAAAATCATTTTAATTAGCTTTCTTATGTCCATACCTTGGCCGATACTACTACAGTATAATCTTCATCCCACATCAAGTACATTAACAGTAAAAGACACAAAGTACATAAAGAGAGACAGATTTATTGACATTCATTTCAAACTCAGGACAGATACTGGTACACTGGTCAACGTTAAATTGGCTGTTTTTTTCCTTAAATGTATAAAATAAAGAATAAATGTATGCTTTGAAAAATTAATGGTCATGAATCATTTTAACATGCACGGTACATCATTATCAGACCTAGACCCTTCAACTTCTTGTTTATGACTGGCTAGTGGCTATCAGAGGTTTTGTAGCATTTGTAGAAATATTGGGCCTTAAATGTAATTAAAACAATATGTGATATGTATTTTTCCCCACATTTGTAAACAAATATTAAAAATAAAATGGTGCCCAGTGTTCTCAGGGGCCCAATCTTCCAGTTACCATGTTTGAATTGCAGACAGTGTACAACATGAGCAGAGAGAAAACATAATATTTATATATATATTTTTTTAGTGAACAAGAAACAATAGAAAAAGACCATGTACATTCTAAATAACATTTGGAAATACTCCTCCCCCCCTTTTTTTCTCCATTTTTTTTATTCCTCCCTTCTGTACACTCTTTTTTTCTTAATACATTTGTTTGGTGCCTTTTTTCTTTTTTCCCCCTTCCCAAGGTCTGTCCACCCGTAGGCACAGAACGGTAATAGTACTGATATTTTTGGCAAATAATATCCACAGTACTCTTAAGTGCATTTGGAAAATTACATTTGGAAATAAAACAACAGACATTTTAGAACAAAAAAACAACAACCTGACTACGTTTTACATGAATAAAAAGAAACAAAATCTATTAAGACAGACAAAAAAATGGTCAGGCTTTCTGAGAGGCTGTTTCTGTGTTTCTCTTTGGCATTTTTTTCTTTTTGTCCTTTTCTAACAACCATTGGCACCTGTTGAGGTCCAATTCTAGGCAGAAAAAAAAAACGCGGGTCTCCCTCCGCCAGGAGCGCGGTCCCCGTCGGCCCAGTGCAGGGAGATCACCCATACAGCGTGCAGGGAGGACCCCCTCCCCTTTCATTACATTAAAACAGGTAGACCAGGGTGTTTTCTACAAATGTCTTGTAAATCAGTAGTTCTCACTGTTTCGTGCCAAGGACCCCCCAAAATGATATGTATTGATTGATTGATTGGATGATATGACCCCCCATCTGAAAATGTTTTGTGCCAGGGACCCCCCCAGAAGAGAGGGTTTGGGTTAAAAGTTTTTTTTTAAATTCTTTAATAACAGATGTACAAGCTTGCAGTGCAACACAAAGTGACGCGCTGTAAACTTGTAGATCTGCTACTTTTGTAGATATGCTTTTTGGTAGATTTTCGTAGATTTTTTTTGTAGATTGTAGATTTTTGTAGATCTTGTAGATCTGCTATTTTTCAATAGCCAACATTAAAATATAAAATGACACGGGTGCTTTCCCGGTTTCAGTGGTTAATTAAATGAAAACAGGTACACCAGGGTTGAAGAGGTTAATGTGAGATGTTTCTCAGAGGTGCACCTGTCCTGCAAACTGAAATATTAACCATCAAATCTCTTAAAGCAGACTTGAGGGCTGCCTTGGTCGAGGACGATCTCCTTCATCCAGGGAACCATCGCTGTCACGTTGAAGTTCACAGGATGTTGATAACGACCCAAACTTATGGTACCATACAGCGTCCAGGAGGCATCTTCGTTATCGCACATCAGGGGTCCTCCCCAGTCCCACTGAAACAAGAAGCAGTTGTGTTTTTCATTGTGTTCATTGCGTTTTTATGTGTAAATATCATGTGATGTTTTCATCTCTGTTACTCACTGCAATGGGTTGGAACTCAGAGCCTGCAGTACAGAACGTAGTGCTGGTGATCCATTTGTCGGGGTCAGAACCTGCAGGCCAGTCACGTCTGCACTGATCATTGGTGATGATTGTGGCAGAAGTCTCATGGAGCAGGTCAGAATAGCATGATTGTGGTCCTGGGGGGAAAAAAGCACATAGGATTCAAAGTTGAGGACTTTGTACAGTCATTTCTAAATACAGAGGAACATTCTATTTGATTGAATTTGAAATTATGAATTCTCATCCAAATCCTGACTGACTTTGTTCATGTCTATATTTTGAACATCTCTTCAAAATACAGAAGCATGAAAAATTTAAACAAGTGGGTTTACTGCTGTTGTATTACCGTAACTTGCCTGAATGTAAGTTGGGGAAATAACCCAACTAAATGGAGGAGTGACATATCCCGACATTTTCAACTACTTAGTGAATTCTCCAGGATAGTATATGTCTCTATACAGCGTAAGTCCCGCCCCATTATCAGTACATGCTGATAATGTGACCAATCAAATTCTTTGTCAACCTGTATGAATGTGTGTTTATATTGTTTCCTCACCATCCCATGTGGTCATCCCCCATCCAGTGATCGTGCACCTCGTGCCAGCAGGGGGGAATTCATCAGCCTCAGGAAGACACACAGGTTTAACATTCTTGTTAAACTTCGCAGGGCTGGACAGTTTGGCCAACATCATCGCATGCTGAGGAAAGTTGTATTTGGGGTGCCTGAAGACCTATCAGAGAAATGACAGACACGGTTAGATTAACCACATAAGCCGTGTTTGCAAAAGTAAAAAAAAAAAAGAGAGAGATTAGATTGTAGATATATTTTCAAAGGATTTTTTTTACAAATTGTGGAATATCTTTGACTGAATGAAAAGCAGATAGACGATGAAATGACCAAACAATTTTGTGAAAGTGAAATATCCCATTAAAGACTTTGTTCAGACAGCAGGCTCTGATGTTTGGCCTCTCTGGATGGAATCAGATGGTTTTTATCAAGTCTGAGGGAGGCCAAACATCAGATTAGCTGTGTCAGTGTGAACATAGTGTTAGTTATGTAATATATTCTGACACATGTTTGATGTTCATACTGTACCTCTTCAATCCTGATCCGCTGAGTGTCTTCGGTGGTAGACAGATTGTGAACTCCTAAAACTACATAGCCTCCGGGTCTGGAGAAGACAACATAAACAAATGATTATGAACATTTGTCCATTAGTAGCAGAGTTACTGGTTGGTTGTTACATTTTACATATTTAACCACTTTAGCCCTACATTCTTCTTTGTACAATGAACAGCGAAAATAGCCAATCTACAAGGTCAAAATATGTTGCTGTGGCACGTTAACTTATAGATCTGCTATTTTCGCTATTCGTTTGAATGTTTTTTGTCAGTTTTGTGACATCTTGTACCTATAATGACTAATGACAGGATAGTGAGGACAAGTTTAAAGGGATGAAGAGACAGAGTGATTAATAATAAACTGTGTTTTCTTATGTCATGGTTATGTATGTTTGTATTACCTGGCCTGGTAGTTAGTCGCAACAATATACTGATTAATCAGTGCACCACCCCCACGAAAGCTTCCATCGGCTCCCTGAAAGATGAAAGGTAAAGTGTGAATCAAAGGCAGACATATCGTAAGCTTAGTTCGGATTATTTGCCGTGTGACACCGTCGTACAATGGAGCATAAATGAAGCACTTCTCCAAGATATTACCTTGTTTTATTAGTGTGTGTGTGTGTGTGTGTGTGACACTTCCTAGTGTCCTTGAGCAAGAGCTCAGTTTCTGTTAAAGCACACTGTTAACTTTTAATAATGTCAAGTCTTTACAATTTATTTTATTTTTCTACAGAGACAGACTATAGTAGTTTTCTGTTAGCTTGGAATCCCCATCGATGATGTCATTGGCAGGCAGGTTCCTGAGCTGTCTACGGCCCAGATGAGGTTGAAAGTGGGTGAAGTGCTACATTAAGATTTGAATGGGATTTGAATGGCATTCTTACTATGCATGCGTCCTGGCCTCCTTTCATGTTTCCTGCACAGATCATGTCGTCATCTACCTGACTCCAGATCTGCTTACAACTTTTATGGTCAGTTACCGTAACGTTGACTGCTTGAAGAGCTCTGGGGAATGGCAGTATTTCTATAAATACAAACAAACAGAATCATTATCAGTGTGAGTATAAGTCTGGCTGCAAGATTAACAACTTTAAAACCTGCGTCCCTATTTTGGGCATGTTATTATGGTGTGAGTTTACAAAGTGTTTACAAAAATGGAAACCGAAATGTCATTATTTATGCGATTATTGTAGAGATGCTGTTTTCACCAAATATCGGCGTATTATGACATGGCCAGAATAGTGAGGCTGTCTGTCAGCAGTCTGTCAAAACATTATTCAGTCAAATTCTACATGTACTGCACCAGTGGTTCTCAAAGTGGGGTCCTAGGACCTCCAGGGGTACTTGAGATGGCTCCAGGGGGAGCTCAATAAAATGATTGATCGTAAGTGTCCATTTGGTTACATCTGAAAGTGTTAACCAGATGGACACTCTGAATTGGACCCTTACAAGTTTCATTTGGCCACATTTGATCATTTGGTCCCCAGGGTGCCCCGTGCTTACCTTCTCCGACGCGACCCCAACCGTAGACGATGGCCTCCGTACCAGTCGGAAACACACTGCCGTCGTCTGCCAGGCAAACCGGTTGGATGTCATCAGTGAAGTCGACGGGTGAGTCCATTTTCAGCAGAGCGTTGTCGTAACCCCACGGCCCGCTATAGGAAGATCAGAATAATCCAATATTAGTTATCCTATAATACATTTCTAAACCCAAAACCCCCAAAAAAAACCTGCCACTGTGTGGGACTAAACACAAAAACAACATATCAATGTCACTAACAAGACACGCCACACCGTGCAGAATTACTACGCGCAGTCTGTAGGCCACTTCATACTGCTCAGCACACATCTGCCCCCTCGCAGCATAATTAATTGCGGCCAACACAAACTCACAACATTACAGTCGGCCATGTTGTTCCTTAGCGTCATCGCCGACCACCGCCCAACGAGACCCAAGTGAGGTCAGAAAACACACTCCATATTTGGGCATAGCTCCATTGGGAACATCTCCTATTATACCAACAAACACAAAGCACCGCGCAGCGGATAGGGGGGAGGGGCGCGCAGCGCCCCGACCCTCTAGTTAATAACACTAGAATAATCTACTTTGATTTTGGTCAGTCATGCGCATCCTTACCTTAGAGACCAATTTGGGTTGATCCTGAAATCAATAACGCGTCTCCTAACACCAACACCTGCCTCATCCAGGTTGCTCCTCCCAAACTGGACT
The DNA here is from genome assembly GCF_963454915.1 of Gymnoscopelus microlampas. Taxonomy (NCBI): domain Eukaryota; kingdom Metazoa; phylum Chordata; class Actinopteri; order Myctophiformes; family Myctophidae; genus Gymnoscopelus; species Gymnoscopelus microlampas. The sequence continues at coordinate 40,833,031 of NC_139955.1, forward strand.
CTCAATTTCCTTGGGTTGATGTTTCTGGAAGAGAGAAATACAAAGATCCCATTTAAGTGATATGCTATATTCCTTATCTTTCTTTGTTTTTAGCGGCGCTAGCCAATCCGGCTCTATACCTGACTTTGTCCGTGTGCGTACGTCAACGTTCTGATTGGTCAGGTGCGTACGTCAACAAAGTGATTGGTCAAGCTTCACGTGACACGTGGCTATAAACACATTATAAACATATATCGATGACAAAATGTATCAAAGGCGCCACTACCTTCTCACAGGGTGAGAAGGTAGTCGCTATCCCTACCTTCTCACCTCGCTATCCCTTCCCTCTCCCTATATCCCTCTCTCTCCGCCCCCTCTCTCTCTCTCTGCCGCTCGCTCACACAAACTTTGCATTTGCACAGAATGACAGGCTAACGACACAAACACAGGGAGGAGGACCCTAAGCCCCCAATCTCTCAGGAGAATCTGGTGTAATAATATGAATGAACTTACGTGAGGCATTGTGCAGGAAGGTAAACATGTTGGTTGTCCACGACATTCCCGTTGCAGATATGAGTTTTAGATGGTCCACGGACAATCTGAACGCTGACAGCAGACGGAAGCTTCGCTGGCCTTCCTCCAATAATGAATTGGTCAGGTTGGTCATGGGTAGTTACACCTGCCGCCGTCGCACCCACTGGAACAGAGACCACACTAATTAACCACAACAAGACCTACGTTTATGGCATATCGCATTTAAAAAAGACAAAATCCAAAGAATTAGGGACAAGTGTTAAATATATCTATATTCTGATAGTAATCATTATAGCTATACAGGAAAGTGATGGAGGAAAGTGATGCACCTGCCATCGCCGCACACACTGGAACAGGGATCAGAGATAGGTTGTAAGAAGTGTTAAATATCTCTATATTCTGATAGTAGCCTAATCATTGCTGTACAGTAAAAGGGGTCTCCCAGTCTCAACAGGAGAGAGAACTCATACAGGATAAACATGTGAAATAGGAAGTGATGCAGACAAAATTGGAACTGGAATATTATAAGATTTGAATCTAAAATCTCTTACCATAGAGCGCAATGATCAGAATGATGTAAGGACGGAGCCACCATTTCTGGAGGCTTATGTCAGCCATCGTGGCACAGAGGCCGCAGAGATCTGAAATAAGAAGGACACGTTGATCACAGCAGTGCCAGGACGAAACCTATGACCTTCATGGAATATAGGCTGCCCTAGCGTGTCTGACATCTGGTCTAGAGGGGCGGGTTCAAAATCTCCGGAGAAAAATTCTGTGAGATCCCATTGGTTCACCGATCTGTCCGTCAGCCACCATGCCCCCCACCATGCCCCTCCTCCTCCCCCAATGTGCAGCATTGAGAGCCCTGATGTCACAACATTTGGAGCAACGCCCACTGCACTCTGGTTGGTTGGGGAAATGAAACACTTCCTATTCCAGGAATGTCAACAGGGCGTTACTATGGATCCCACGCCAACTCTTGGCAAACCGGCTGTGATTGGTTAGTAGTCTCTGTGATTGACAGTTCTCGTTTTTGCAACTATGCCTATACCTAACCTTAACCCTAACCCTAACCTCAGTAAGACTATGACTGCCAGGGAGCCAATCAGATAGGTAAGGCGGGTCTATATCCTGGAGCGTTGGTGGGATCCATAATCAGGCGTCAACAGGCTGGTCCAGGCTCTTATTTTTTAGCAAAACAAAAAAATAAAATCCTGGAGATCGAGGCTACATGGAATAAAACATAAACATAAAACACAAGAACACATTTAGTAATCAAACCTGATTGAAGACTCGCTCTGATGGTATCCAAGCAGGAAGTAAATCCAGATGCGCCTTGGCAGTCTAGGGGAGGGAGAATCACTGGAGAACTAATCCGTGGAAAGAATACCTGGGATCTATACTGCTTCTCTCTGAAGAAGTGGTTGACGTCTCTGGTATCACCGTTGGATCAGAAAGAAAGAACTTGTGGATTGTGTTTCCTTAAATACCCTTGGCTGCAGTGCTAGTGTCATTAGGGTGATGTCAGTCATATCCATATATGGAGCCCCCGATGTCATGCCCGAAGATAGGGTCTATAATGTCAGGCTTGGATGTTTCGGTTAGCTCCATATATGGGGCTCTAGGGGGGGGTCTCTGATGTCAGAGCTAAGCTTGGTATGTCAGTTTTCTCCATGTATAGAGTTCCAGGAGAGATTATGCTGTAGCATCAGTCCAATGGTGGAAAAAGTACTCAAATGTTTTACTTAAGTATCAATACTGCAATGTAGAAGTACTCTGTTACAATTAAAAGTCCAGAATTCAAAATTGACTTGAGTAAAAGTACAAAACTATTGGTATCAAAATGTCCTTCAATACTTTACACCACTATATGTTAGGTTATCCTTTCAAAGTAAAAGGCCAATTGTAACAGTTTTAGTTAACTTTTATGTTCGAAATCAACATTATCAAATCAAAACGGATACAGGTCCTAAACCATGAAGGCACCTCAATGTTAAATTCACAGTTTCTTCCAAAATGTTAAAAAATATATATAATAAAAAATAAATGTGTGCTTTGGAAAATGGTTTGAAGTATTTGTATGATTTGAACATGCAGGGTAGATCATTATCAGACCTAAACTTCAATTTCTTGTTTATCCCCAACATGACTGGATGAATTTTGTAGCAATTTGTAGCATTAGTAGAAATATTGGGCCTTAAATGTCATCTGAAATTGATTTGGCCCCTCATTTATAAAATATAAATGTAAAATCAAATATGAAATGGAAAAAAATAAATGTAAAATGTGTCCCTTTTATGCCCATATATGGAGATCTCTATCTGTCAGTCCATGTACCTTATATACCCATATATGGAGATTGGAGATCCCTGATGTCATCAGTATATATATCCATATATTGTCATGCCCATATACGGGCATATATGTTAGATCGGCAGTTCTGGACAATATCCATAATGTGTATATGGACATTTCGGGGGGTGTGGCAGCTAAAATGAATATCAAATAACTAAATACAAGAAACTTAAAAACTGTCTGGGGTGTTCACAAAAGCCAGAGTAGACGGTAAAATGATCCAAAAAAAACGCACCGTCTAAAGCGAACGTGCGGAGCGTTGCAAAGTCAGCCCAGCTTTATAGCTCTGCTTTTTTTTCGTTTTTCGTTTTTTTTTGCCCATGACTTCCCCAAATTAGATTGATTGTTTGAATACTTTATTAGTCAGAAATGTAAACGCCACGTTCATGGTACAGTAAGACAGGCACAGGCTAAAAGGATTATACACATAAAATGTTTCCATTGTGGTCCTATGTATTCAAGTCGTCAACATAGCATAACAAATGAACACAATAATGCATATCATCAATACAAACCCTGGCATATGTACAAAGGAGAGAAAAAAAAGGGTGAGGAAAAAGGACACCTCCTTTCATGGGAATGTACATTTACCTCCCTTTGTGGTCTCCTGATGGATGTTTTTTGTTTTTTTCAGGACAGTTTTGAAAGAAACCAGTGATTCACATCCTAGAGACACAGTGGCTGAGGAGCAGTGTTGCCAGATTCTGTGAGATTTTTATTTGACCATTTATACGCCAGGTTCAAAATGCTTTACCTTTTAAACCCTCTAGTCTTAGTAAAAAACATAACTACTGTGGGGTGCCCAGGCGTACATCACATACGCTGGTAATCCGGTTTGAAAGAGTGCCGCAAGTTCGACTCCCGATCCCTACGACCTTTGCTGTGTGTTACCCCCCCAATCTCTCTCCCCATTTCCCTGACAGCGTACTTTCTAATCCAGTGGTTCTCAAACTTTTTCATGTCAAGGACCCCCAAAATGATATGTATTTGCCCGCGTACCCCCATCTCAATTTTTTTGTTCCAGGGACCCCCAGAAGCAAAGATTTTAGCAACAAATGTTTGCTTAAAAATATATATATATTCAAAGGTTTGCACAAATTAGCATTTTTTTATATTATCATATCTATTTTTGAATAGCCAAAGTATAAAAGGTCATAATTATTGTGATGCTATATTAACACATTTTGCTGGGGACCCCCTGGAACCCCCTCAAGTACCCCTGGGGGTCCCCGGACCCCACTTTGAGAACCAATATTCTAATCAATAGAGGCAGAAATAGCAAAAAAAAATATTACAAAAAAAAAAAGCACAACTTCTCCCTCTACTACTCCAAATATCTCTTTGCTTAAAATAGCTGATCTACAAGGTCACAATGCGTCGCATCGCGACACATTGTGACCTTGTAGATCTGCTATTTTCAAAAAAACATGTATACATTTGAAAACTTGAAATGTGACGTTCTGCATAATGAGTACTTTTACTTTTGGTACTTTAAGTACATTTTGATGCCAATACTTTTGTACTTTTACTCAAGTACATTTTGAATTCCGGACTTTTACTTGTAGGGTTATAGTTTTAGAGTATTTCTATATTGCACAGTCACATCTCTGCAAAAGTAATTAATGTAGTATCACAATCATTTTAACCACTATATCCATTTATTGGCTTTTTAAAAAAAAAAGCAGATCTACAAGCTCACAGCGCGTCACTTCGTGCCATGCTGCGAGCTTATCTGCTATTTTAGAACATTTTTGAAAAGGTAATGTTTGCAAAAGTTTGAATAATTTACTTTCTTTTTCCTTTTTTACATAAATCTTTTCTTCTAGGGATCCCTGGCACAAAACCTTTTCAGATAGGGGTCCGCGGCCAAATATATATCAACAGCGTCACACAAAAGCATCCACAAGCTTGGAACGCGCGACGCTACTCGATTTGAGCTTGTATATCTGCTACTTTTGCTATTTTTGAATTTTAATCCTTAAAAGTAACAGGACAGTGATACGTGTGTGTGTGTGTGTGTGTGTGTGTGTGTGTGTGTGTGTGTGTGTGTGTGTGTGTGTGTGTGTGTGTGTGTGTGTGTGTGTGTGTGTGTGTGTGTGTGTCTAAGCCTAACCCTACAAGTAAAAGTCCGGAATTCAAAATGTACTTAAAGTACCAAAAAGTAAAAGTAGTCATTATGCAGAACGTCACATTTCAAGTTTTCAATTGTATACAAATCTTTTGAAAATAGCAGATATACAAGCTCAGCTTGTAGCTTGTAGATCTGCTATTTTCAAATGGCCGAAATAAATATAGGGCTGAAAGTGTTTAAGGTCTGCTTTGTAGGCCTAATAATATTCTAACCAAAATCTACAAAGTAACTAGTAACTAAAGTTTTCAAATAATCGTAGTGGAGTAAAAGTACAATATTTGCCTCTGAGATGTAGTGTGTGTGTGTGTGTGTGTGTGTGTGTGTGTGTGTGTGTGTGTGTGTGTGTGTGTGTGTGTGTGTGTGTGTGTGTGTGTGTGTGTGCACGCGCGCACAGCATGATCCCAGATTGATTCAGAGACTCTAGTTAAGCACAAGCCCAGGGAGGTAACACTGGCACTTCATTAGCTCCATCATAAACTGTAGTTTGGGCAAACCCAAACCCTGCCTTCCCTGAGAAAGTGATTATCACAGAGAGACAGAGGGAGAGAGATTGTTTAGTTATAGTCTTGACAAAGACTTGATTTCTCCATGATGTGAGAAATCTGATGTAAGTTGATTACAGTACTGTTTATAGCAGTGGTTCTCAAACTTTTTCATGTCAAGGACCCCCCAAAATAATGTATTTTGGACCCCCATCTGAAAATATTTTGTGCCAGGGAGGGACCCAAACAATTTTTTAATTAATAAAATAAATAATCGACTATAGCAGATGTACAAGCTTGCATGGCTTTTACATCTACTATTTTTGAATAGCCAACGTATAAATGGATAGTGTTTTTAAAATCCTTGTGATGCTGTATCAACACATTTTGCTGAGGAGATCCCCCCCCCCCCCCCCCCCCCCCCACTGGTTTATAGTGAAACATTTTGATGCCCTTTTTGTGGAGGTCTTCCTCTAATAAATATCACTACGCGGTCAAATCTTAGTGTCCTCCGAGAGTGTACAAATGGAACCAAATTCACCTATGAGGGTCCATTGTGTTCCATTTGTACACTCAGAGTTTAGACAGACAGACAGACAGAATCAAACTTTTTTTGTCACATTACAAGTAATGTGGGTGGAATTCTTAATTTTGCAGGCCCATCAATGCAGTTAAAAGATCTATAGAGCCTTATTGACAATCGGAGTAAGGGCCACCGGTCTCCAGTCATTCAGGCACGCCACCTTGGAGAGCTTGGGAACCGCGGGACCACGATGGCTGCTTTAAGACCAGAGGGGACAACAGATTGGGAGAGGGAGATAGACCCAGAGACAGACAGACAGACAGACAGACAGACAGAGGGGAGAGGTGCTCAACTTGTCAGTTAGAATCATTTCAGTATGGCCCTGCAGGACATGAACGATGCCTTCTTATTTTACTAGGACCTAGAACTGGATAATTGATTGAGGTCATGTGATCAGTGACATACGCAGGGTGTACTTTTGGCTGAGGGGGCAGAGACAAAAGTACACCCTGCGTATGAAAAAGAAGCTGATAAATCGGTACTCTCTCCTGATTGGCTGGAATTTTGTCTCCTACCTGAAAATGTATTTTATGTTCATTAAAGAGCTGGAGAGACAGGGGGACCCCTGTTACTGAACAAACACTCTATAGCAAAAAAAACAATGAAACAACAATGAAAATTGTTTATTTTAAGCTGTTTATTCCTGGCTGGGGTAATGCAAGGGGACACCTAGCCCCCTTCCTCTTCATCATAGTCCTGCATTATGCGCTCAGGAAGGCCATCAGTGGACGAGAACAGGATCTTGGCCTAACACCAAGGAGGTCGAGACGACACCCCACAGTAGTCCTGACAGACCTGGACTAGGCGGACGACATCAGCCTGCTATCCGACAACGTGGAACAAGCACAGGAACTCCTGAACAGAGTGGAGTTAAGAGTGTGCCAAGGTTGGCCTTGAAGAAAACTGAGGTTATCACCTTTAACATCTTACCGGAACATCCACCTCTGACAACAACAGGAGGCACTGTGCTTAAGGAAGTCAAGGACTTCAAGTAGTCCAACCTCCCCGTCAAATCAAACTCAGCTTCTTCTATGCAACGGTAGAGTCTGTTCTCCTCTATGGCAGTGAATGCTGGACCCTGAAGCCAACCCTGCAGAAGTCTCTAGAAGGATGCTACACCAGAATGTTGCGTGCAATACTTCAAAACATCAGCAAGAGTGTACATGTAACCAACAAGATCCTGAGGGAATACCAAGGGTGAGCGAGAAAATAGCAGCCAGGAGAATGAGACTAGCAGGACACTGCCAAAGGCATCAAGAGCTGTCAGGCAGAAAATTGGTGCTGTGGGAACCAACACACGGGCATCGGTCACGAGGACGTCCCGCACTAACATAGGTGGATGTACTCAAGAATGATGCAGGAGCACAAAGTACCAATGAACTGGCCAGATGTATGGAGAACCGGGATGACTGGAAGCGACGATGGAGGGCTCATCTGAGGACGACCTAGAGAGAGAGAACTCTTTTTAATAAATAAAATGTAATGTTGTCCAATCTTTATGGTAGAGTATGTTAATACAATAAAACGTATACAATTGGGGTGGTTGTATCTTGGCTCCCTGCTCTTCTATTGAGACATTTAGATCGTGTCAAAGGTCACGTCTCACCTAATAGTCACACAGATTTTGACCTGATGGTCAAGATTCAATTGATCCACTGAGCAAGCAGACAGGCTCTATTAGATTGATGGTAAAAATGTCAGCACTTGTGCAGGAAACCGGGTTCAAATCCAGGGTAGAAGAGGAAAGTCACATAGCGCATGCAGCTTTTTGCTACTGATCCTACTGATTCACACAAAAATTCACACAAATCGGTACACATTATCTCTGGCATCATGTGATCAAGATGCATCTGTCAGAACTTTCAGATTCCATCCCCATGACTGCCTTCTAACATCTGCGGGCCCTGGGTAAAGGGTGCCATTTATTCTTAGGCCTTTCACGGCAATCGAACACTGCATTCTTGATTTGAGGCATTTCGTTCCGAAAATGTGTTTTGCTAAATTAGACCTGCTGGTGGCGCTATAACAGGCCAATGTGAAAAGGGTGGCATTTCTTCCTCGGCCTAGTGGGAATGTGCGTGTGAAATTTCACGGAAATCGCAAGCTGCGTGCATAGTTTGAGGCAATTTTTACAATCCTGCAAACTTTGGAAGCCAACCTCAGCCAATGAGGATGGAATATGGGAAATCTGACAGATCCGTGTTGATCACATGACTATAGAGATACTTTGTACCGATTTGCATGACGTTTGGATAACATCTGTAGGAGTTATATAAAAAATGGGTTTGCACAAATCGGCCTCCAGGTGGCGCTATAACAGGATAATGTGAAAAATGTGGGGCAAGGGGTTCTGAATTGGCATCCAGGGAGTGTGTGTGCACAGTTTCGCAGAGACCGGGCGACGGTGCCTGAGATTAGCTGGTCGCACACGGACAGGACACGCGGACGGACGGACACACGGACGGACACACGGACGGACGGACAGGGGGCAAAACATACTCTCTCGCCATGCCTTTCGGCAGGTTTCGTTCAATTTCGACCCCTCTGTCACATGGTACTATTTTTTGTGTCATATATTTTGTGCGTAAGTAGGCTTCCGCGGGCGGCGCAGTGATTCTGGACACAAACATTAGTACCATGTGACAGAGGGGTCCAAATTGAACGAAACCTGCTCTATATGGTAGAAATAGGTCAACAATACAAATGACGCAATTTTTTAAAATTCATTTATTTTTAATGAGCGGCCCCCACCAAATCTACTAATCTACCGGAACTACTCATATTTATCAGAAACGGACCAACTAACCCTTTAAGACCATTTTTCAAATATGTATATATATTTACAAAAATTGGACAAAATAGCATATTTTACACTCTTCCTTATTGCCCACTCTTCTTGTATTCCTGCTATACAGACTGGGAAAAAAATACAAATGTATTTACTAAAAAAAAGTTACATAATACCATAAGTGAAATACTGTGTACAATTTGTTTTAATATAGCCTACTGATAAAAACCCACTTCTTGATTAATACAAAACAATCAATAAAATATAGAATAATCATAATAATAATATTATTATTATAAAATGAATACCCAGCTGCTTGGATGAGTACTTGTAGGTGCTGAAATTCAAATGACTATAAAATATGTCTCAAGAAATGAAGTGCTTATAGCAGGTCTGTGACTGTACATTAGGTGTGTGTACTATACTACACATTTACTGTAATACTGTTTATTAGTGTTTTTGTTCAGTTTTGTTCCTCCACTGTCTGTGAATTCGTCAGAATCCATTTGAAAATGACAGTCAGTCAGTGATGCACTGTGCCAGTAAAGAGACAGTGCTTTACTTCTTAGAAACAATGAGAGAGAGAGAGAGAGAGAGAGAGAGAGAGAGAGAGAGAGAGAGAGAGAGAGAGAGCTGAGGAGGGTAAAGCAAAGCAAAAAAGTTTCCTCCTCGGTTTTACCGCGTTGAGAGAGAGAGAGAGAGAGAGAGAGAGAGAGAGAGAGAGAGAGAGAGACACACACACACACACACACACACACACACACACACACACACACACACACACACACACACACACACACACACACACACACAGAGGTAAACATTCGGCATGGACGCTACGCCGTGGCAGAGAAGAGAACCGTTTAGCTACAGTGTAGCTGCTTAGGAGGAGAGAGAGAGAGAGAGAGAGAGAGAGAGAGAGAGAGAGAGAGAGAGAGAGAGAGAGAGAGAGAGAGAGAGAGAGAGTCGTCGGCTACATGCAACACAAACACGCTACAAACAAGCCTCTCTAAAGTGTTTCACTACGGAGGACGACATGTCGAGAGGGAACAGTAACACCACCAGGAGTCTGGACAGCATAGACCTCACTGCTCTGAGAGTGAGTATTATTATATTATATTATTATTATTATTATTAAAGTCTGGACAGCATAGACCTCACTGCTCTGAGAGTGAGTATTATTATATATTATTATTATTATTATTATTATTATTATTATTAAAGTCTGGACAGCATAGACCTCACTGCTCTGAGAGTGAGTATTATTATATTATATTATTATTATTATTAAAGTCTGGACAGCATAGACCTCACTGCTCTGAGAGTGAGTATTATTATATTATATTATTATTATTATTAAAGTCTAGACAGCATAGACCTCACTGCTCTGAGAGTGAGTATTATTATATTATATTATTATTATTATTATTATTAAAGTCTGGACAGCATAGACCTCACTGCTCTGAGAGTGAGTATTATTATATTATATTATTATTATTATTATTAATAAAGTCTGGACAGCATAGACCTCACTGCTCTGAGAGTGAGTATTATTATATTATATTATTATTATTATTATTATTAAAGTCTGGACAGCATAGACCTCACTGCTCTGAGAGAAACACTACATGTCTGTTTATGCACCCCCCCCCCCCTCTCTCTCTCTCTCTGAGAGGATGTTATACAATGACATCTATAAAGTGTCAGTTTATTTGTCCATTTTGTAACTTTGTGCTAAAGAGTGTGCAGAATGTAGCCTGTAGATGATTTCTCAAAGGAGAGAGAGAGGGGGAGAGAGAGGGAGATAGTTATACAATCAAATCTAAAGTGTCAGTTTGTCCATTTGTAACTTTGAGAGTGTGCAAAAATGCAGCCTGTTTGGGGACATGATTTCTCTCAAAGTTGATAGAGAGAGACAGACAGACAGACAGACAGACAGACGGGGGGATAGAGAGAGAACGAGAAAGAGAGGGGGAGAGAGAGAGAGGGGGGGGGGTGTTAGTTATACAGTGAAACCATCAGTGTCAAGTTATCCATTTGTATGTGACTCTGAGAGTGTACACATGTAATCGAATGGACCCATAAGTAACGGCTTGGTTACATGTGTTGTGTACACTCTGGGAGTTAAGAGAGAGAGAGAGAGAGAGAGAGAGAGGGGGGGGGGTGAGTAAACAGTGTGGAGAACAACAGACACAGTTTGAAAACAAAGTTTGAAGTTGTCGTGTTTTTAGGCTTAAATTCAACATATTGTCGATCATCTGATTATCTGTTCAGAAAACAATGTGTGAATGTTTTTATTCGTGTTCAGACTGTGGTGTTGTGTGAGGCTTTGTGTATCTCACAATGAAAAAGTGTTGTGATGCGACAGTGTGTAGACCACTGGTTCTCAAAGTAAGGCTCCGTGGACCCCCACGGGGTCATTGAGGGGGTTCCCAGGGGGTCCCCAGCAAAGTTAGTTGGAGTTAAGAATATCATCGAAACCACTTTAACCCTGTATAGTACATAGAGGCTGCATTATTTGAAAATAGCAGATCTACAAGCCCACACGTGATGCCTTGTGATTGATTGATTGATTGATTGATGTACTTTATTTAGTAAGACATGAGACCAACAGTACATGGAAGTACAAATTCACAATACAAGGTCTACTAAACTGAAAGACTCATTAAGCACTGAGCTTGTTTCAGATGAGATCCCCATGCACACAAATTATGATGACATATAAGAGACAGACAGATATACACACTACTATACAGAATGTCACAATCAGTATACAGGTTACTGGTATGAAGAGTGAAAAATATGTACAAGAGAAAGGGGGATAGGGCGGTAGGTTAGGACTTGGACAGGGGCCAATTTAGAATTGCAGCCTCCTGGAGGTGTATCTTTAGTGCAGTTTTGAAAGTGAGTAGGGTTTTACACTCCTTTACTCCTTTTGGTAGGGCGTTCCACATTTTTGATGAATAGCATGAGAACGAGTTCATTCCCTTTGTTGAGCCAAATCTGGGTTGAACATGATTTGTGGAGCTGCCTCTGGTGTTATGATCATGGACTGCATTAACATTTTTTAGATCTGCCATTTTCAAACCAATCTATGAAGAAATATATTTTTTAATATACTTTTGAAACTTTTGAACAACACAAATCTTGTATTGGGGTCCTTGGCCCAAAATCTGTGGCCATACATATTAATTTGGGGGTCCTTGACCTGAAACAGCTTGAGAACCACTGGTGTCAGACCAAGTCACGACAATGTGTTTGTTCCTTTAGTGAAGATGTTGGACATAACGGTGGTGTTTATTTTTATTTTATTGCAAGCATTATTATGTGTTCAAAGTTTACATGTTTTTGTTTGGCCAATGTGCATCATTCATTTATGACAATTTCTGGTCACAATTAGGGCTGCCAACTATCTGGAATTCAAATAAGCGACACTCAACCAGGCGTCCCTTATTTCCAAGAAAAAACGCCCAGAAAAAGATTTAAACATTCACTGTGTGTGTGTGTGTGTGCGTGCGTGTGTGTGTGTGTGTGTGTGTGTGTGTGTGTGTGTGTGTGTGTGTGTGTGTGTGTGTGTGTGTGTGTGTGTGTGTGTGTGTGTGTGTGTGTGTGTGTGTGTGTGTGTGTGTGTGTGTGTGAATATATGTATATGTATGTATGTACAGTTTTTGTGTTAACCTATTCAATCTGGGAACACATCTACAAATGTCCCCTAAATCCTAACAGTATTTGGAAAACCATATGTTGCTATAATATCAGTGGTTCTCAAACGTGTTCCATGTCAAGGACCCCCAAAATGATATGTATTTGGTCGCCAACCCCCATCTCAAAATGTTTAGTACCAGGGACCCCCCAGAAGCAAAGATTTGAGTTACAAATGTTCGCTTTAAAAATATATATATTCAAGGATTTGCACACATTTTCCTGGTTTAAAAAAAATAGCAGATCTACAAGCTCATAGCGCGGCACTCCGCACTCGTTTAACCCATTTAGACCTGAGGCCGATTCTAAAACACCTTTTAAATCCTGACCTACTGTAAGTTTTCTGAAAAAAAAACAAAAAACTAAAATTACAACAAATGTATGTTGCTATATACTGTACATAGATACAACAACAACCCCAAAAGGGGTTGTTGTTGCTAAAGGTATAGTTACAAATAGGGGTTCCCGCTCAAAACGGGTTAAGTGGTCAACAACTAAAGCCCGACCGATGCCAGATTTTTGGGTCCTATGCCGATACCAAATTTGGAGAGATATACAAGCTCATAGCGCGGCACTGAGTGCAAGCTATGAGCTTGTAGATCTGCTATTTTTTGAAAAATCTGTTAACATTTGTTCAAATCTTTGAATATGTATATATATATATTTTTTTTTTTTTTTTTTTTTTTGTTAAAGCAAACATTTGTAACTGAAATACATGTCATTTTGGGGGTCCTTGTCATGAAAAAGTTTGAGAACCACTGATATTATAGCAACATTTTTTTCAAGCTTTTTCAAAAAACTGTTTGTAGAATCCCCAGAAGCAAAAATTTGAGTTAAAATGTTCGCTTAAAAAAAATATATATATATTCAAAGATTTGCACACATTGTCACGATTTTTCAAAAAATAGCAGATATACAAGCTCATAGCGCTATGAGCTTGTAGATCTGCTATTTTTGAAAAATGTTTTGAAAAATCACTGTTACTTCAGGATGGCCCAGAATGATGTCATGGACATGACCTTTGACATTGAACTTGTTTGCAAACAGTTTTTATTTTTTTATACCTTACATGAATTCTACTGCGGTTCTCCAAGTGGGGTCCCGGGATCCCCAGGGGTCCTTGAGGTGGTTCCAGGTGGTCCCCAGCTAAATATAATATAGCATGAAAATCTGTTGTAACCACTTAAACCCCCAATCTAGGCTGTCCGAAAATAGCCGATCTAGAAGCTCACGATGTGACATATTTTTGAAGACTTTTGTATATTAAAGAGGTGGTGCCATGGTTTTGCACTTTTTCTGTTTTTCATGTGTCTATGAGGTTGATAGAACTTCATTAAGCCCCCTGGTGGTGTTTTTATGGTGTTTTATGTCTTCTCTGACTATTTTGAGTTTCTACCTGGAGGCTGAAACCTTGAATCCAGAGTTTTTACTTTTTACTGTGATCACGCTGTTATGTTTATTTTTCATCATCACTTTCGCTTCCTGACTCCTTCAGACTCACTGGTTTCCGGTTTCATGACGCAGATTCCGTTTCCGGTTCTCATTTTTTCCCCCGGTCATTTTCGGCCAGAATAGGGAAAAACACGTTTTTTCACACGGTATAAAACACGAACGGAGAGGTCTACTTCTACTCTCTTTGGTCTGGGTGACGATCAGTCATCGTAGTCGTGTATCACATCGTAATTTAGCCGATCAACGATTGTCGAAAATGTCACATCCGGTTTATGACCGCATGTGACGTGATCCTGTTTGGGAGGGGGCGAGTGAGTCAGCGAGGTGATCAATGTGGCGATTTGCTACTGTCGTATGTATTTAAAACTGCATTTAGACAAGCTATTTGAAAACTAAATTACAAAATAGCAAAAAAAAAAAACGAAAATTGCTGGCACTGGGGGAGTACTTTATGAAAATACTCTGGCACTGAGAGAGTTAATGAACTGGATGCATGTCCACATAAAAACATAATTTTAACAATTTCTGTACACTTTTTTGAAAAAAAATCTTCCTCCTAGTATAACCATAATACCTGATGATATGTTTTAGGGTGGGGGGGGAATCACTTAAAATCACGGCACCCCGTCTTTAATAATAATTAATGACTGAACATTTTTAACAACACTATTCCTCTCATAAGGGGGTCCCCGACACAAAATATTTTCAGATGACGGTCTGTGGCCAAATATATATCAAATTGGTGGTCCTTGACATGAAAATGTAAAAAAAAACATTGCTGTATATTCTCAAAGTGAGGTCCAGGGACCCCCTGGGTTCTTCGAGGGGGTTTCAAATGGACCCCTTACTAGGTCTGAAACTCTGAGAGCTTACACATGGAACCAAATGGACCCATACACGTCTGTAACTCTGAGAGCGGTTCCATGTGTACTATCAGAGTTATTGAAATTTTTGCCACCAGCTCAGTGACCGTTGTGGTCAACAGTCAGGTCCGTCCTGAGATTGGGAGGTCAGGGGGTTCGATTCCCCGGGCCGGGTCATACCAAACAGGAGATATGCTCCTTGCCCCTTTATGGGCCACATGGCTCAGCAAGGCTTACTCAACCCATTAAGACCTGGAACGCTTCTGTGTCACTTTTTTGATTTGAGCTAAAAAAGCATTATTTTACACTTTGGCTATTCAAAAATAGCAGATATACAAGCTCATAGCGCGGCACCGAGTGCCGCGCTATGAACTTGTAGATCTGCTATTTTTTTTTATCGTGAAAATGTGCAAATCTTTGAATATATATTGTCTTAAAGCGAACATTGTAACTCAAATCTTTGCTTCTGGGGGGTCCCTGGAACAAAACATTTTCAGATGGGGGTCCGCGGTTAATTACATATCATTTTGGGGGTCCTTGACATGAAAAAGTTTGAGAACCACTGATATAGAAACATAAGTTTTTTCAGAAAACTGTTGGGATTTAGAAGACACTTCTAGAATCGGCTTCAGGTCTTAATGGGTTAACCCATTCAATCCGGGAATGCACCTGTGTTATTTTGGATTTCTTTGGCTATTCAAAAATAGCAGATCTACAGTACAAGCGTTCAACGGCCAAATACATTATCATTTTGGGAGGTCCTTGACATGGAAAAGTTGGAGCACCACTGATACAGCAACACACTGTTAGGATTTAGACATTTTTTTAGATATGTATTTGGCCACGGACCCCCATCTCAATATGTTTTGTTCCAGGGACCCCCATAAAAGCAAAGATTTGAGTTACAAATGTTCACTTTAAAAGAATATATATATTCAAAGATTTGCACACATTTTCAATGGATTAATTGGAAAGAAGAAAAAGGAATTTTGAGAACCACTGGTTTAAAGTATTATATCCATCCATCCTATCCATACTCATTTACAGTGGTGGAAAGCAACGAAGTACATTTACTTGAGCACTGTACTTAAGTAAAATGTTGAGGTATTTGCACTTTACTTTAGTATTTCCAATACTTTTACTTCTACTCCACTACATCTTGGATCCAAATATTGTACTTTTACTCCACTACTAGTTAGTTACTAGTTACTTTGTAGATTTTGATTATTATTACAAAACATACATTAACCATTTCAGCCCTATATACATTTCGGCCATTTGAAAATAGCAGATCTACAAGCTCACAATGCGTCACGATGCGACGCATTGTGAGCTTGTAGATCTGCTATTTTCAAAATATTTGTATACATTGGATCAATTTTAATGAGACATTCTACATAATGAGTACTTTTACTTTTGGTATTTTAAGTACATGTTCAATGCCAATACTTTTGTACTTTTACTCAAGTACATTTTGAATTCCAGACTTTTACTTGTAACAGAGTATTTCTACACTGCAGTATTGATACTTTTACTTAAGTACAAAATGTGAGTACTTTTTCCACCACTGCTCATTGATCTGTATTGTAGGTGAATAGTTGCGTTTTGACCAAGCATACTGTCTTCTTTTGTTTTAGGACCCAGCGGGCATCTTTGAGCTGGTGGAGGTGGTGGGCAACGGGACCTATGGGCAGGTCTACAAGGTTGGTAGTTCAACTCCCCACGAAACAGCCTGTCTCTCAGAATTGACTGTCTTTTTATTCTGTCAGATTCGCTCTGTCACTGACTTCTGTTCCACCCCTTCTCGCTCTCGCTCTCGCTCTCGCTCTCTCTCTCTCTCTCACTCACTCACTCACTCACTCACACACACACACACACACACACACACACACACACACACACACACACACACACACACACACACACACACACACACACACACACACACACACACACACACACACACACACACCTGTTCCATGACATAATTATCTTTATCCCTGTTATCCATTAACAAATGGTTGCCTAAGCAACAATAACAACGTGACACTCTCCTCTGTGTTTGTTTGTCTTTTTCACCTTTTCTGTTTTTCCTCCAGTAGCTGACCTTGGACTATTTGCTGAAATTGTTTCATTTCATTCAGTGTTGTGTGAAAAACATATAAATATATATATATATATATATATATATAGGAGCACCTAGCAGCGCTCTTATAAATATGTAATCTCATTGTTTTCACTCCGTTTGTTGTTGCTGCTGCACCAAAGCAACAGTGGGACAGACCAAGCGTATAATGTGCTTGCCAATGCGTTTTAACACTTTAAGACATTAAGACCTTGAACGCATCTGTGTCACTTCTTGATTTGAGCTAAAAAGCATTATTTTACACTTTGGCTATTCTAAAAAAAAAAGGATGTACAAGCTCATAGCGCGGCACCGAGTGCCGCGCTATGAGCTTGTAGATCTGCTATTTTTGAAAAATCGTGAAAATGTGTCAAAATCTTTGAATATATATTGTTTTAAAGCGAACATTTTTAGCTCCAATTTTTGCCTCTGGGGGTCCCTGGAACAAAACATTTTGAGATGGGGGTCAGCGGCCAAATACGTATAAGTTTGGGGGTCCTTGACATGAAAAGGTTTGAACACCACTGACGTTTTTTTCAGAATGCTGTTGGGATTTAGAAGACATTTGTAGAATTGGCTTCAGGTCTTAATGGGTTAAGACCCGGAACGCATCAGTGTCATTTTAAGATTTCTTTGAGCTATTCAAAAATAGCAGATATACAAGCTATACGGGCTTGTAGATGTGCTATTTTTGAAAATTCTTGAACATTTTGTGCAAATCTTTGAATATTTTCAAAGCGAACATTTGTAACTCAAATCTTTTCTTCTGGGGGATTCTACAAATGTCTTCTAAATCCTTTTGAAAAAGGTATTTTGCTATATCAGTGGTTCTCAAACTTCTTCATGTCAAGGACCACCCAAAATTATACGTATCTGTCTGCCGACCCCCATCTAAAAACATTTTGTTCCAGGGACCCCCCCAGAAGCAAAGATTTGAGTTAAAAATTCACAATTTTTCTAAAATAGCAGATCTACAAGCTCATAGTGCGGCACTCGTTGCCGCGCTATGAGCCCGATGGTCAAAAGCCACACAATATTCCCAAGATTTTCATATACTAAAAAGAGACAAATCAGGAGAAAATCTACTTCATTATCGACCTTTCTCTGTCCCAGCAACTCGTGGGATCTACCACCAGTAAACATCGGACATTGGCGAGATCAGACGGCACCCACTTAGGAGACCATTTGGAGGATTTTTATAAAATGTTCCCCCCTCTAGTGGCTCCAATTGGGATAGCTTATCCTGTGCCCGGTTCTCCTCAGTGGCTGGAGCAATTGATCTGACTTTGCACACAGCCATTGACCATTACCATCTGAATGCAACTGCGAAGCGCGTTTTTCAATTTCATCAAGTGCATGCGTCGAATCTACAGCCCCACTGCGTTACACTGTTGCACACACAGAACGTGCTTTGACCAACGTAGGTGTGTCTGTGTGTGTGTGCAGTTGGGGCAGTGTGGGCCACTGTGCAGAATTATTTTTGAGGGGCAGAAAGCCAAACTGAAGGGCAACGACCATGGCCTTCATGACCTCCGTGAAATTCCTGCCCTGGTCCCAAAGGAGAGCGGTCCCCGGTGTAAAGTTGGTCAGATCCAACCAATATGCCCATATATAGGCATGTGTATTTATGAAATCAGGGGCATGAAATGGACACAGACAGACAGACAGGCGTGCACAACAGATACTCTGACACTGGATATGTTGTATTTTCTGTCTGCACCAAATCTCTGCACCACCAAATAGCCAGTTCATCTGATCTTGTTCCCCCAAAATTCGGCTCAAACATGGGACAAAATGTATTCTACTATGCTGCCACCAAAATGTGGATTGATAGATTGAATACTTTATCAGACAGAAATGTAAACAGCACGAGGTACAGTCAAATACTTGAGCTAAAAGGATATTAAACACAAAAAAGTCCTGGGGGACTTGTTTCCATTGTGGTCCTATTCAATTCATCAACATAGAATTAAAATAACACCAAAATACAATATCATCTACAAATATAAAACAAAAAATTGATAAAGAAAAAAACTGTAAGCAGTGAATGCCAACATTTTCTATGGGGGAAGTGAGTTTACCTCCTTCTTTGGCCTCCTGAGAGATGGATTTTTAGGCCTGATTTGAAGGGAGCCAGAGATGCACATTCTTTGGTGGCAGTGCAGTAGAAAGAGAATTTAGCCATGTTATCCATTATCTTGCTGTAACTATGGTCCAGTAGGTCCCTACTGGCCTACCAGGATGCTCTAGTAGGCTGTTCTCAGTCATTATATGGGTAAAATGTTTTTAACGCATGTGCTGTCAAGGGGCGTAGTCAAATTGAAATGCAGCACAAAACCCAAATCCAGCACCTGTCTCGGCGGCTTGCCTCGCTAATCATCGGCACCACCGACGAGCTAAGGCGAGCAAGTTGCCGTGCCGAACGTTGCGAAGTTCGCTTTTGCCGATTCAGCGCCGTCCGAGTTACGTATGTCCCGATAGGCACAGAATCGTCAATCATATTTTGGGAAAAGTTCGTCCCAACTGCCAATCAAAGTGACTACTGGCCAATCACAGCGCGTCTTTTCCCACCCATCACAGTGCGTCTTTTCCAAGACTTACGTTACGGCCGAGTCTACCAAAGCGTCCTGTTAGACCGCACATGCGGTAACATTGAATCACCCATAGAATGGCTACCAGCCTCCTGATAGCTATGGGATGCATAGCGCGAAGAGAGCGGTCGAGGACAGCAGAACTCCAAGCTCACATCCGATGTGAGCTTGTATGTCAGCTGTTCTCGGTGCAGTACCGTTGCGAGGTGAAGTATACAGTGGGGCAAAAAAGTATTTAGTCAGCCACCATTGTGCAAGTTCTCCCACTTAAAAAGATGAGAGAGGCCTGTAATTTTCATCATAGTTATACCTCAACTATGAGAGACAAATTGAGGAAAAAAAATCCAGAAAATCACATTGTCTGATTTTTAAAGAATTTATTTGCAAATAATAAGGAAAATAAGTATTTGGTCAATAACAAAAGTTCATCTCAATACTTTGTTATATACCCTTTGTTGGCAATGACAGAGGTCAAACGTTTTCTGTAAGTCTTCACAAGGTTACCACACACTGTTGCTGGTATGTTGGCCCATTCCTCCATGCAGATCTCCTCTAGAGCAGTGATGTTTCGGGGCTGCCGCTGGGCAACATGGACTTTCAACTCCCTCCAAAGATTTTCTATAGGGTTGAGATCTGGAGACTGGCTAGGCCACTCCAGGACCTTGAAATGCTTCTTACGAATCCACTCCTTTGTTGCCCGGGTGGTGTGTTTGGGATCATTGTCATGCTGAAAGACCCAGCCACGTTTCATCTTCAATGCCCTCGCTGATGGAAGGAGGTTTTCACTCAAAATCTCACAATACATGGCCCCATTCATTATTCCCTTTACACGGATCAGTCGTCCTGGTCCCTTTGTAGAAAAACAGCCCCAAAGCATTATGTTTCCACCCCCATGCTTCACAGAGGTATGGTGTTCTTTGGTTGAAACTCAGCATTCTTCCTCCTCCAAACACGAGAAGTTGAGTTTCTACCAAAAAGTTCTATTTTGGTTTCATCTGACCATATGACATTCTCCCAATCCTCTTCTGGATCATCCAAATGCTCTCTAGCAAACCTCAGACGGGCCTGGACATGTACTGGCTTAAGCAGGGGGACACGTCTGGCACTACAGGATTTGAGTCCATGGCGGCGTAGTGTGTTACTGATGGTAGCCTTTGTTACTTTGGTCTCAGCTCTCTGCAGGTCATTCACTAGGTTCCCCCCGTGTGGTTCTGGGATTTTTGCTCGCCGTTCTTAAATTTTTTTTAAAAAATTGACCCCACGGGGTGAGATCTTGCGTGGAGGAATGGGCCAACATACCAGCAACAGTGTGTGGTAACCTTGTGAAGACTTACAGAAAACATTTGACCTCTGTCATTGCCAACAAAGGGTATATAACAAAGTATTGAGATGAACTTTTGTTATTGACCAAATACTTATTTTCCTTATAATTTGCAAATAAATTCTTTAAAAATCAGACAATGTGATTTTCTGGATTTTTTCCCCTCATTTTGTCTCTCATAGTTGAGGTATAACTATGATGAAAATTACAGGCCTCTCTCATCTTTTTAAGTGGGAGAACTTGCACAATGGTGGCTGACTAAATACTTTTTTGCCCCACTGTATATGTCTCGCTATGAGTGCCTCAACCAGCCACAAGAGGAGGTTGAATGAACAGAGAACAACAGATTTGGTGATTTGTTAGTTAGGGAATTGATTACATGAAACCAGCACCTGCACAGTCTCTATGTTTGTAAACCAAAAATCTATTCTATTGTCCAAAATGTAACAGAGGGCATCCGCCACTACATTCATGAAAGTTGATACTGTAGCTACAATGTCCAGTCAAATTTTAATAAGTCCGACCGAAAACCCCGGGTGGCGGGACTGGCGGCTCCCCACCCAGCTCACCGGGAGTGCGCGTAAAGCCCCACGCCGTATCGATCCAGTGTGACCCAAGACCAACCTCCCTTAGACCTCCCCAACCGGCCCATATGTCATAAGGAAAAGGGGCCCCTGTTTTTGGCACTGCTATACCCGCACCCGTTGCCCATTACCCGTGAATTTCTGCCCATTACCGTGAATTAGGGATAAGGGAGCTGGCACTGTCCCTAAACGCTATTTTGCGGCCGCTATACCCCGCTATTCATTATGCCAACTCTACTATTTGCGCCTGGAGGTGTGACCGTGGGCGTGTTGTTGCATTATCCCCAAAATTGCTATTTTACCCACACACGTTAGGGACAGCGCATAATGGAACCTAAAACCACCCGCAATGCCAACTTGGTTTGGTAGGGCGCGCCTGCAATGGACAGACGTACAGGGCACGCAGCTGCACAACATTCGAGGTCTCCCTCTCTCCTAATTCTCAAAAAATCTCTGTGATTATAATGTTCCTATAATCAGCGGAAGTGAGAGTGTCAATTCCTTGTGTCAATTGTGTTTATATAATATGATAGTCAAAGAAGACAATCTGTGCGGCACGCAATGCAATGCGCTCCAAATTACACACTCAAGTATTCATCATTACACAGGAAATAATGAACTGATTACAAAAATATTTAATTCTCTCTAATCAGTAATATGTAGGTGATACGTACAGTATGTCTATCAAATGTGGTTTTATTGAAAGGTAATCAAAGGCTAGAGCTTAAAAAGCAAACGTTGGGTGTGTGATCTGCAGCGAGAGGAGCTGTTTTGCCAGAATTTGCAGACAGCCGTTGTTTTGGCCTTGCCTGTTATGTTAGCATCAGTAAATGTGTAGCGCTTTGACATGTTTATTCTCTATGTTGACAATTTGTTCTTTTATCTGTGCCCATGTGACACAACAGATATAACTAAACTGCCACATAGGTGTTTGATTTATGTTAAACTCAGAGACCTTTTATTTGTGTTATTTATTTCAGACCACACATATACAGTAACACCTATTATCACCCCCTGTAACTCCTGTATGCTGGACTCATTTCATCTAGTAAATAACTCTCTGGTATAAAGGACTCTCTGACAGGAATCGTTTCCATAGATAGCATATCAACCCTTAATTAAGAGGCACTTAAAAAAGTTGCTTTTTTTCCTTAGCTTTTTATGTCAGGTAAAATCTTCATCCCACATCAAGTACATTTACATTAACAGTAAAATTAACAGTAAAAGACACAAGTACAAAGTACATAAAGAGAGAGAGATTTATTGACATTCATTTCAAACCCAACGTGAAATTGGCTGTTTTTTTCCTTAAATGTATAAAATAAAGAATAAATGTATGCTTTGAAAAATGGTCATAAATAATTTTAACATACACGGTACATCATTATCAGACCTAGATGTACCCTTCAACTTCTTGTTTGTGACTGGCTAGTGGCTATCACAGGTTTTCTAGCATTTGTAGAAATATTGGGCCTTAAATGTTTTTTTTTTAAGTAAACAAACAATAGAAAAAAGAACATTGTAAATGACATTTGAAAAAAAAAATCCTTCCCCCCCCTTTTTTTTAAAATTCCTTTATTCCTTACTTTTATATACATTTGTTTGGTGCCGTTTTTTTTTTTTTCTCCCTTCCCTAAGGTATGTCCCCCCCCTCCCCCACAGTTGAAAAAAGTTGGATTTAAGCGGTTAATTAAATGAACACAGGTAGACAACACGTAGACCAGGGTTTAACCTATTAAGTCCTGAGGCCCATTCTACAAATGTCTTCTAAATCAGTAGTTCTCAAACTGTTTTGTGCCAAGGTCCCCCCAAAATGATATGTATTTGGCTGCGGACCCCCCATCTCAAAATGTTTTGTGCCAGGGACCCCCCCCCAAAAGAGAGGGTTTATGTTCTAAATTATTTAAACATGTTTTCAAACATGTTTTTTTTTAATGGGTTTAAGTGGGTAATCAATGAAAACATGTAGACCAGGGTTGACGTGGTTAGTTAATTGAAAATAGGTAGACCAGACCGAACATTCATGACAACAAAAAAAAAAAGTCCCTCTCTCTACAAACACACAACCAAACCATATGGATTATGAATGTTAAATAAGACGGGGGTAGGAGTAAATACGATTTTGCTTCTTCCTACTCCTTTTTGAACATGTTGGGGATGATCAATGATCGCAGTTTTTAAGTATTTTTTTGTTTTTTACCTCTTTTTTTTATGTTATATTGTGGCTTTCGTTGTTATTAGTTTTTGTTTTATTTTAACTGCAAGTTCAAAATAAAGATTACAAATCAAATCAAAACCACCCAGTGGGGTTAAATGAAAACAGGTACACCAGGGTTGAAGAGGTTAATTCATCTGCGTGTGTGAGATGTTTCTCAGAGGTGCACCTGTCCTGCAAACTGAATTATTAACCATCAAATCTCTCAAAGCAGACTGTAGTGACGATCTCGTCCATCCAGGTAACCATCGCTTTGACGTTGACGTACGCAGAAGGACTTCTCGACCAACCGCCTAAGTAGCTTCCATACAGCGTCCAGGAGGCATCGTCATTATCGCACATCAGAGGTCCTCCCCAGTCCCTCTGAAACAAGAAGCAGTTGTGTTTTTCATTGTGTGTTATTATGTGTAATTCATTGTGTGTTATTATGTGTAAATATCATGTGATGTTTTCATCTCTGTGTCACTCACCATCCAGGGATAGGACTCTGAGCGTCCAGTACAGAACGTAGTGCTGTTGATCCATTTGTCGGGGGCCCAGAAGCAGTCACCACAACTTACAGGCCAGTCACGTCTGCACTGATCATTGGTGATGATGGTGGAAGAAGTCTCACGGAGCCGGTTAGTGTCATCTGGGGGAACTGGGGAAAAACACACAGGATTCAAAGTTGAGGACTTTGTACACAGTCATTTATTAATACAGTGGAAAATTGTAATCTATTACAAAATACATATTTAACCACTTTTTAACCCCTATTTTTGGCATGTCATTATAGGAAAAAAATACGTATTTATTTATTGTTCACACATTTTCAAAAATAGTGATCCACAAGCTCACAACATGCTGTGATGTGAGCTTGTAGATCATCTATTTCCACTCTGAATATAATATTGAGATTATGAATTGCCAGTGAAGTCTCTAGGCAGAAGTACAGGAAGTCTCGCCCTAAAGCCCTCAAGGAAGTTACGTTAATGCTGTGCAGATCTGTGTACATCCCAGGAAATGAAAACTGTGCTGTGATTGGTCAATGAAAGAGCGCTTCCAGGGGAAGTACATAATGTGACCAATCAAATTCCTTGTTAACCTGTATGAATGTGTGTTTATATTGTTTCCTCACCAATATGGGTCCCCCCCCATCCAGTGACCATGCACGTCTTGCCAACAGGGGGGAAGTCACCAGCCTCAGGGACACACACAGGTTTAACATTCTTGTTAATCTTCGCAGGTTCCCACAGTTTGGCCAACACCATGTCATACTGAGGAAAGTTGGATTTGGTCGCTTTGGGGTGCCTGAAGACCTATCAGAGAAATGTTGTTTAGATTAACCACATAAATCCCTGTTTACATAAAAGAAAACATTTAAAAGCTCAGATTGTAGATTTATGTTCAAAAGAGCTGTAAATCTGTCTAGAGAGATTACTGTGAACATAGTGTTAGTTATGTAATATGTTCTGACACATGTTTGATGTTCATACTGTACCTTTTCAATCCCGATCTTCTGTTGAGTGTTTTCAGTGGTAGAGGAACGGTCGTGAGCTCCCAGCACCACATAGTCAAAGCTTTGACTGGAGAAGACAACAGAAACAAATTATTATTTCACTTTAATTCCATTATCAATAAGTAACTACATTAACATTTGTCCATAAGTAGCAGAGCTACTGGTTGGTTGTTAAATTTTACATATTTATCCACTTTAGTCCTACATACTTAGTTGTACAACGAATTGCGAAAATAGCAGATCTACAAGATCAAACGCGTTATTGTAGCACATTGTGAACTTGTAGATCTGCTGTTTTCGCTATTCGTTTGAATGTTTTTGTCCATTTTGTGACATCTTGAACCTATTGACTAATGACCAGAATAGTGAGGCCAGGTTGAAAGAGATGAAGAGACAGAGTGTGTGATAATAAACTGTGTTTACTTATATATATGTCATGGATATGTATGTTTGTATTACCTGGTCCGTAATCTGGCGGTTGCAACAAAATACGGATGAATCAGTACACCACCACCAAGAAATCCGTATCTATCACTCTGAAAGATAAAAGGTAAAGTGTGAATCAAATGCAAACATATTGTGAGCTTGTAGTTCGGCTCTTTTTGCCATGTGACACCGTCGTACAATGGAGCATGAATGAAGCACTTCTCCAAGATATGACCTTGTTCTATTGGTCCCTGAAGGGGTCCCCAGCCAAATGTGTTACTATAGTATGTGTCACTTCCTAGTGTCCTTGAGCACGACACTGAACCCCTAACTGTTAGGGGTTCAGTGTCTTGCTCAAGGACACCTCAAAACTCAGCCAGGAGGAGCCGGGGATTGAACCGGAAACCTTGTGATTCCAAGACGACCGCTGTACCTCCTGAGCCAATGCTGACCTGTTGCATAATGTATATGTATATTTATAATGTATATTCATATGTATAATGTATATTTACATAGACAGCCACCATCCAGGGCCAGGAATGTGGAACAGCCTCTTCACCGTTGATGATTAAAGGTACAACTGCAGGCCGAGTACCACACTCTTCATCTCTCATCTCTACACATGAAAAAACACACCATACAATTAAATAGCTTACATTTAATGAGACACACACACACACACACACACACACACACACACACACACACACACACACACACACACACACACACACACACACGGCATGCTTCAATGGACATTAAAACATGAACACACCTTTCATGGCAGAGGTGATGAACTTCTTGCTGGATGTCCAGTAGACGGTGGGCGTGTCTGGAACGCCACAAACTTCAGGAGCTCTAATAATGAATCCGGCCATAAGCCAATCACGGCCTTGTTTGACCATGAGGGAAGCACCTCTGTCTCCCTGATAAGACACAAGTAAGCATTGTTCACTGTCCAGCGCTCAGTTACTGTTAAAGCACACTGTCAAATATTTACAATGTAAAGTCTTAACAATTTATTTTATTTTTCTACTTCTAATTTATTTCCAGGGAGAGAGAAAGGCTGCAGTAATTTTCTGTTAGCTTGGAATCCCCATCGATGATGTCATTGGCAGGCAGGTTCCTGAGCTGTCTACGGCCCAGATGAGGTTGAAAGTGGGTAAAGTGCTACATTAAGATTTTAATGGGATTTGAATGGCATTCTTACTATGCATGCGTCCTGGCCTCCTTTCACGTTTTCTGCACAGATCATGTTGTCATCTACCCTTCCGCCCCAGATCCGGTTACAATGGTCATGGTCAGTTACCTTAACGTCGACACCTTGAAGAGCTGTGCGGAATGGTAGTGGTTCTATAGATACAAACAAACAAACAAACAACAGAATCATTATTAGTGTGAGTATAAGGTTCTGACTGCAAGATTAACAACTTAAATCCTGCGTCCCTATTTTGGGCATGTTATGGCAAAAACGTTTTCAGGAAATAATAGATCTACAAGCACACATTGTGCTTGTAGATAAAGTGGACACAGTGTTTACAAGAGGCGGCTTGTAAGGCAAGGGTTAAATACTAATGTCCATTTGGCTACATTTGATCATTTGGTCCCCAGGGTGCCATTTTGGGGTCCCGTGCTTACCTTCTCCGACAAGGCCCCAGCCATAGACGATAGCCTCCGTACCAGTCGGAAACACACTGCCGTCGTCTGCCAGGCAAGCAGGTCGGATGTTCCTAGTGAAGTCGACGGGTGAGTCCATTTTCAGCAGAGCTTGGTCGTTACCCCACGGCCCGCTATAGGAAGATCAGAATAATCCAATATTAGTTATTAATAACATAGTTATTAATAACACTAGAATAATCAACGTTGATTTTGGTCAGTCATGAACATCCTTACATTGGAGAGCACTTTTGGTTGATCCTGAAATCAATAACGCCTCTCCTCACACCTCCCACATCATCCAAGTTGGTCCGTCCAAGCTGGACTCTCAAGGTCATTGGGTCGACGTCTCTGGAGGAGAGAAATATCCCATTTAGTCATATGCTATATTCCTTGTCTTCCTTTGGTTTCGTATTTTTGACTGTTACAGTTCTCAAAGATGCCTCTCGCTCTCCCCCCCTCTCTCTCTCCCTATATCCCTCTCTGTCTCCGCCCCCTCTCTGTCTCTCTGCCGCTCGCTCACAAAAGTCTTGCATGTGCACAGAATAACAGGCTAACGACACAAACACAGGGAGGAGGACCCTAGATCCCGATCTCTCAGGAGAATCGCCCCTGGTGTAATAATATGAATGAACTTACTTTAGGCATTGTTTAGGAAGGTAAACATGTTGTTCGTCCACGAGAGTACCACCGCAGATATGATGTTCAGATTCTCGGCGAATGCTGACAGCAGACGGAAGTTTAGCTGGAGTTCCTCCAAGAATATCAGGTTCCTGATGGGTAGGTACACCTGCCATCGCCGCACACACTGGAACAGGGATCAGAGATATGATTAAACACTAAAGACCTATACGTATAGGCTGCTCGGCTATACAAAACATGGCATCTAAAAAAGAATTAGCCTAATGTTGTAAGAAGTGTTAAATATCTCTATATTCTGATAGTAGCCTAATCATTGCTGTACAGTAAAAGGGGTCTCCCAGTCTCAACAGGAGAGAGAACTCATACAGGATAAACATGTGAAATAGGAAGTGATGCACCCAAAATTGGAACTGGAATATTATAAGATTTGAAGTTATAATAAATTGCACAAAAAAAAAAACATTATGAAATTTGTCTTACCATAGAGCACAATGATCAGAATGATGTAAGGACGGCACCACCATTTCTGGAGGCTTATGTCAGCCATCGTGGCACAGAGGCCGCAGAGATCTGAAATAAGAAGGACACGTTGATCACAGCAGTGCCAGGACGAAACCTATGACCTTCATGTAATATAGGCTGCCCTAGCGTGTCTGATATCTGGTCTAGAGGGGCGGGTTCAAAATCTCTGGAGAAAAATTATGTGAGATCCCATTGGTTCACCGATCTGTCCGTCAGCCACCATGCCCCCCACCATGCCCCTCCTCCTCCCCCAATGTGCAGCATTGAGAGCCCTGATGTCACAACATTGGCAAACCCGCTGTGATTGGTCAGTAGTCGCTGTGATTGACAGTTATCGTTTTTGCAACTATGCCTGAACCTAACCTTAACCCTAACCCTAACCTTAGTAAAACTATGCCTGCCAGGGAGCCAATCAGATAGGTAAGGCGGGTCTATATCCTGGAGCGTTGGTGGGATCCATAATCAGGCGTCAACAGGCTGGTCCAGGCTCTTATTTTTTAGCAAAACTAAAAACTAAAATCCTGGAGATCGAGGCTAAATGGAATAAAACATAAACATAAAACACAAGAACACATTTAGTAATCAAACCTGATTCAAGACTCGCTCTGATGGTATCCAAGCAGGAAGTAAATCCAGATGCGCCTTGGCAGTCTAGGGGAGGGAGAATCACTGGAGAACTAATCCGTGGAAAGAATACCTGGGATCTATACTGCTTCTCTCTGAAGAAGTGGTTGACGTCTCTGGTATCACCGTTGGATCAGAAAGAAAGAACTTGTGGTTTGTGTTGCCTTAAATACCCTTGGCTGCACTGCTAGTGTCATTAGGGTGATGTCAGTCATATCCATATATGGAGCCCCCGATATCAGTCATGCCCAAAGATAGGATCTATGGATGTTTCGGTTAGCTCCATATATGGGGCTCCAGGAGGGGGTCTATGATGTCAGAGCTTAGTATGTCAGTGTATCTCCATATATACAACAACGACGATATGTCATAGATGACTGACGTCATCGACTAGCCAGATGAAGATCCACATGGAAGCAACCCTGGCATTTTATGCCCATATTAGGAGATCCCTGATGTCATACATATATGCCTATGTTGGATGTAGATTTCTGCCCGACAGCGACGACTATAGCCAGATGAAGATCCACATGTAAGCAACGCTGTTATTATACCCCCCCCCCCCCCCCCCCCCCCTTACACCACGGCACAGAAGAAGTCGCAGGTGTCTAGAAGATGGTGTTGTTGTGAATGTAAACTGTTTGATGTGTTTGTAAATGTATGGGTTCATGTGGAGGATTGCTAATTGATATAAAAATATTTTCGGCACCCGAAATAATAACTTAAGGGACAGTCCGCTACAGTTTGTTTGGGGGGAACCTAATCACGCAAACCGCTGGACAGATCAGCACCTAATAATAATAGTAAGTAAGTAAGTAAATTTTATTTGTAGAGCGCCTTTCACAGACATCAGAGTCACAAAGTGCTTCACAACATATAAAAGCATAACATATCAGTAATAACATAAACAGATAAAATAAAACAATCAGTATTTTACCAGTCAGCTGGTAAAAATCAAGAAATCAGTACAGGGTTATGTTACAGCACAAGCTCACAAAGATTGGTAAACATAAAAGGCTATATAAAGGCCCGTTTGAATAGGTGAGTCTTTAAAAGTGTTTTTAAAAAGGTCCTCAGAGGCCACAGTTTTTAGGTGGAAGGGTAGGTCATTCCATAGCCTAGGTGCAAAACTAGCAAAGGCTCGATCGCCTTTAGTTTTTAGTTTTGTGGGAGGAACAACCAGCAGGGCTTGAGATGAGGATCTCAGAGACCTTCTGGGCACATAAGGTTGGAGCAGGTCACATAAATATGGAGGTGCCTGGCCATGGAGGGTTCTGTGTGTGATTACAAGAATCTTAAAATGTATTCTAAAATGAACTGGGAGCCAGTGCAAAGAGGCCAGGACAGGTGTGATATGACAGGATCTCCTGGACCTGGTCAGTAACCTGGCAGCAGCATTTTGGACCAGTTGCAGGCGGTCTAATGATGATTTTGAGAGATAGGTAAAAAGGGAATTACAGTAATCTAAACGTGATGATATGAATGCATGGATGATCATTTCTAACTCCGGGTATGAAACAACTGGTCTTAGTTTGGCGATATTGCGAAGGTGATAAAAGCAGGCACGGGAGACGGAATTTACATGCTTATCTAGAAGCATGGCCTGATCTAAAATGACGCCAAGATTCCTAGGATTAGGGCATATATTTGTTTTTAGCGACCCAAGGCGGTCGGCAACATCTGCAGCAACCCTATCTGGGGCAACGATTAAAACTTGGGTTTTTTCTTCATTTAATTGTAGGAAGTTGCTGGCCATCCAGTTCTTGATAGCAGATATACAGTCATGTAATTTGGTGATCATATCCATTTTTTCTGGTTTGAATGAACAATATAATTGAATATCATCGGCATAACAGTGATAGGAGATACCGATGAAGCTGTTTATGATGGGTCCTAGGGGAAGTAGGTAAAGGGCAAACAGGATTGGACCTAGCACAGAACCCTGTGGAACGCCACATGTGAGTGTAGTGGATTTGGATGAGAAAGGACCAACGGCCACTGAGAAGCTCCTGTGCGATAGATATGACTGGAACCAATCTAGGGCGCTCCCAGAGACACCCACTTCCTGAGCCTGTCGACCAGGATACGGTGGTCTACGGTGTCGAAGGCTGCACTAAGGTCCAGCAGAACCAGGATGGAGCAGTTGCCAACATCAGATGACATACTTATGTCGCTTGTGACTCT
The DNA here is from genome assembly GCF_963454915.1 of Gymnoscopelus microlampas. Lineage (NCBI taxonomy): Eukaryota > Metazoa > Chordata > Actinopteri > Myctophiformes > Myctophidae > Gymnoscopelus > Gymnoscopelus microlampas. The sequence continues at coordinate 40,864,288 of NC_139955.1, forward strand.
GAGAAGGGCTGTTTCTGTAGAGTGCTTTTGACGGAAACCTGATTGAAATTTGTCTGAGATATTGTGTTGAATTAGTAGGTTATTGAGCTGACTGGCCACTGCTTTTTCTAAAATTTTGGATATGAAAGATAATTTGGAGATTGGCCTGTAGTTTAACGGTAATGATGGGTCCAGATTCGTTTTTTTGAGGAGTGGTTGGATAATTGCCTGTTTAAAATTAGCTGGGACACTGCCAGATGTCAGTGAGGCGTTTATAATTGAGAGTAGGCATGGGCCTACTGTGTTAAAAACGTCCTTTAACATGGGTGTGGGCAAAATGTCTAGAGGACAGGATGACAATTTCATTGACCTCACAAGGTCGGTCAGTTCTTGCAGGGAGATAGGGGAAAAATTGCAAATAGTTGGCTGCCGAGTAGGGCAGGGAGGGAGGGGAGAGGAGGAGGGGGTAATGTTTGCTCTGACTTTGTCAACCTTGTCTACAAAAAATAATAGAAAATCGTTACAGTCTTCATTTGAGAAGACTGGGACAGTAGGAAGGGGAGGGCTGACAATGTTATTAATTGTGTTGAAAAGAATTTTGGGATTTCGCTTGCTAGAGGCGATAATATTGGCAAAATAAGAAGCTCAAGCTAAAATAATACAGTCGGCCTGGAGCTTGGTGGCTTTCCAGAGGCGTTCTGCTTTTCGGCATCTCCGTTTAAAAGAGCGAGTCACCTCTGTCAACCAAGGGGAGGAGTTTACAGAGGGAACAGATCTAGTTTTTAGTGGGGCAACTTTATCTAAGATGACCAGACAGTGAGAATTAAAAGAGTTTAGCAGACTTTCAGCATCTGTTTGCAAAGGCGGTCCTAAAACTAGTCTGCTGTCAAAAGCGGCAGCAAATTTTTCCATAGAAGACTGATTTAAAAAACGTGACTGCTTCTCTTTCTTACCAATTAAACAATTGGAGTTAAAAGACAGATTAAAAGAAATAAAATAGTGATCAGTCACAGAGAGTTCCTCAGTATAGACATCGAGGATGTCTAAACCTAATGAGAAGACAAGGTCCAGAGTATTTCCCTTTATGTGTGTGGGGCCTGACACATGCTGAATAAAATTAAAAGATTCAGTAATACTTAAAAAATGTACAGCACAACTGTTAGTAGTATCATTAATGTGATAATTAAAATCACCTAACATCAGGACCCTTTCAAATTTGATAATAGAGGTTAAAAAATCACTAAAATCAGATAAAAAAGAACTGTTTGGACCGGGAGGGCGATAAATTAAAATACAGTAAAAAGGATTGGAGCGTCCAACTTTTACCATTTGCATCTCAAAGGAGGAGAAGGAACCAGGGTTTACTGTCCGTGTTAATAAGCAGTTTTTGTGAACCACTGCTAGGCCACCCCCGACTTGACCCGTGTTCCTGGGGGCACACATGAAGGCACAGTCAGTTGGGCAAAGCTCGATCAGGGAGGTATAATCCTCGCTTTTTTGCCATGTCTCCGTGAGAAACAGAAGATCTAATTTTTTGGAAGTAAAAATATCATTCCAAATAAATGATTTATTTGTGATGGAGCGGGCATTTTGTAGCGCTACTCTAAAGGAATGTGGTCCAGTGGCGCTTCCGACAGTAGAAGCCGGAGGAAGCGGTTGGAGGCATCTTTTTGGGGGTAGATAATGTCTAATATTAGATGGTCGGTGAGATAACAGAACAGGGATGACAAAGGGGGCCATGGGAATGTGTGGTGGGGGGGAATGGCGGTGTGGAGGGGGGGTATTGTTTATTGATGGTTGGCGTCATGTAGTGTCAGTAAGCTGGCGGGTGATGTTTGTTGCCAGTATTTTTTTCCCCTTATAGTTTAAGTGAATATTGTCATGAAATAGCTTGGGGATCTTCCAAACAGAGTCAAAATTATCAATGTAGCCGTAACCACAGGCAACACAGAAATTGCGAATCCAGTTGTCAGTGCTGAATAGGCGACTGAATAGTTCTGAGCTGTTATGAAGGGTTGGTATTAAACCTGAGAAAATGCACCTTTTTTTCAGGTTTTCGATTAAATTGGCTAATGTCTCATAGTCCTTGCGCAAGTTGGCTGATTGGATACCTTTTGATTTTATGTCATTGACTCCCACATGCACAATTACAGTATGGACAGACTGATGACGCTGGAGAATATCTGGGATGTGAGTGGCCAAGTCCTTGATTTTTGCACCGGAGTATGAGTATGTGATGCAATCTGGAATGGCTACATGTCTTACTATAGAATCACCCACTAGGATGTATTTTGGGAGCGGAATAAGCAGGGGTTTGGCTGTGGGAATAGTTTCACTGGCCGGGGTGGGAGGAGGGGGGTCACTGGTTACTGTGTTGGCCGGAGAGGTGACGTCATGATTTGGAACAGCTGTGTCCATTTGTCCGCTGGACGACGGAGAAGGGGCACGCTCGGTCAGGATGGTTACAGGAGAAGACGGCGGGGAACATAGTCGGCTGCGTTTTTGTTCTTTTCTCGGGGTCGAGGTAGAAGTACGTTTCCTAGTGGAGTTGGGGTTGGAACGGAGCTGTTGCTCTTGTGAAAGGGTGTCCATAGCAACCCCGGACGCTACTGTTAGCATGTCGCTAACTAGCGGTAGCTTGCTACTTTGGTTGCCCCTAGCAACCCCGGACGCTCCAGTTAGCATGCTGCTAACTAGCGGTAGCTTCGCGCTAACAACTTACTCTGCGCTGGTAAGCGGAGAGAAAACGTTGAAAAGTGGGAGAGGTGAAAACAGAGGGATAGAGAATCTTTTCCCCTTCTTCACAACCGTTGCCCAGGAGGGAGAGTTGGCCGAAGATGCATCGTGGAAGTTTCTGCTCGCTCTGCGGGGTTTGGCCGTCTCCAGTTCATTCAGTCTGGACAGGACCGACGACTTTCTTTGGAGGACATCGGCCAGGAGTTCCTCGATGGTGTGAAGCTGGGACCTCAGGTCGGAGAGCTCGGAGTCCCCTGGGGTGAGTGGAGTCGGTGCCATTCTAAGGAAAAGAGAATAATTGCCAGTACACAGCACTAGGCTAGAAAGTGGATGTTGTTGTTGTTGTTTAGCAAGGGCTAAGTTAGCTGAAACGTGTAGAGCGGTACGTACACACACGGGCACCGTTACGGTGCCCACTGCGGTGATCTGGTGTAGAAATTATTTGATCTGGAGGTGTAGAGGGTATTCTATTTCATAGAACAATACTTACACACAAGGGCTCCAAAACGGAGCCCAGTGCGAAGATCCGGCGTAGATCACGACGAGTCTGTAGTCGTATCAGCAGCAGTCAGGAAACAGCAGCTAAAAGCTAGTAAACGTGGCATTCGATGACGGTGAATTTAGAGTAGATTAAAATAGATGGATGGATCATCCAAAATCTGAAGTTGTTGTATTAAAAGTAGGCGTTAAAAACGAGATAAAATGCCATTTAAGACGGAGACGGATAATAATAATAATAATACATTTTATTTATAACGCACTTTACATTCTCACGAATCTCAGAGTGCTACAGATTAAAAGCAGAGCATAAAAGCACCATAGGCAACAAAACAATTTGAATGGACAAAAAAATGTATTGTTTGTGCACACACTGGCAGTGGGCCAAGAAGTACCTCCACTCTGTGACCTCCTTCTCCACTCTGCGGGGCAGTGGGACTAGACTACTCGGTCTTAGTCGGTCATAGTGTTGTTGTTAAGATAGATCGGGGCTGAGGCAACGATCGGCTCCTCAATTCTTACCTTTTTCTGTATCGTATCAAAAAACAAGAAAGTATTCTACAGATGTCTGTATAGTTCTGATGGTCTGGAAAAAAGTTATCGATGGGTTGAAACAACCTTTTAAAGCAGTTTTGTTTCTGATCATTCATGATCAGTAACGTCAACATGGAGGCACGTTCCTGATTATATTTAGCCCGTCTGCTCCACTCAAAGCCAGGCAGAACTAAAAAGAAAGTTTCAATGTTGTTGAAGACATGATTCCTATATCTACTACTTTTCATCATAGTGAGCTACAATAGTTGAGAGTTGTCGTCTTATGCTGCAGCAAAATGTATACATTAATATTGAAGAAAAATGTATTAAAGTAATGCAAAAGTCATCTAACTAGACGTAAGTCACTTTTATAATGCAGTAACTACTGAAGTAATCAAGGTACTTGCCGCGCTATGAACTTATCTGCTATTTCTTTGCTTCTGGGGGGGTCCATGGAACAAAACATTTTGAGATGGGGGTCAGCAGCCAAATGCATATCTAACTAGAAAAAGTGCTCCTCGGAGCACAAGTCTCCGCCAGGTCAGGTAGGTTATTATGGCCTCCTGGTGGCGCTATAATAGGCCAATGTGAAAAGGATGCCATTTATTCCTAGGCCTTGCACGGCAATCGGACACTGCATGCATGATTTGAGGCATTTTGTTCTAAAAATGTGTTTTGCTAAATTTGACCTGCTGGTGGTGCTATTTCAGGCCAATGTTAAAAGGGTGGAATTTGTTCCTCAACATAGTGTGAATGTGCGTTCAAAGTTTCACCGTAATCGGACGCTGCATTCATGATTTGCGGCATTTTGTTCAAAACGGGCCACTCCTGCAAACATTACATGTCAATGTTAGCCAATCAGGATGGCATATGAAAAATCAAATAGATCCGTCTTGATCACATGGCAAAGGTGTGTCCTTGGCCTCTAGAGAGTGTGCATACAAAGTTTTACACTGATCGGTGCAGTTATAGGTAAAAACACGAATCGGCCTGTTACAGCACCACCATGAGGCTGATTTGAACATTTTCAAATGGCATTTCTTCCTCGGCCTAATGGGAATGTGTGTGCACAATTTCACGGAAATTGCATGCTGTGTTCATGATTTGAGGCATTTTGTTCGAAACAGAGTACTCCTGCAAACTTTGAAAGACAATTTTTGCCAATCAGGATGGAATATGAAAAATCTGGAATGAGCCGTTTCTTTTAATGACTATAGAGATACTGTGTACCGATTTGGGGGATTTTTGGCCAAAATTTGTAGGAGTACTGTTCAAAAATGTGTTTTGCACAAATCGGCCTCCTGGTGGCGCTATAAAAGGCCCATGTGAAAAATTTGGAGCAGAGGTTCGGCTTTGGCATCCAGGGACTGTGTGTGCACAGTTTCGCTGCGATCAAGCCAACGGTGCCAGAGATTAGCTGTACACAGACAAGACAGAATCACACACACACACACGCACGCACGCACGCACGCACGGACGGACGGACGGACGGACGGACGGAAAACATACTCTCTCGCCATGCCTTTCGGCCTGGCGGAGACAAAAATGTTTTCTAAATTCAAACGGTATGTTTCTTTGTCAAGGACCCGCAAAATGATATGTATTTGGCCGTCGACCCCCATCTCAAAATAGCTTGTTCCAGGGATCCCCAGAAGCACAGATCGGAGTTAAATACGTTTGCTTTAAAACATAATCATATATATATATACACGCACACATACATACACATATATATATATATATATATATATATATATATATATATATATATATATATATAGATAGATAGATAGATAGATAGATAGATAGATAGATAGATAGATATCGATGTGTTCCTGGTCTTAATGGATTAAAGGTCACTGTGGCCTCAGGGCATGTGTGTTTTTTGAAGGGCATGAGCAAGTGCGCCAATACTGTGGGTGCCTCGGGGCTAAAGCACCCATTAGAAATGACGAGCACCCATCACAAACTCATCACAAAAAAATAAAAATAAAAAAACTCCGACATCTGCACTTCATGAAGTACATTTTTTGTACCAATACAAATTAACCGCATTAAAGTAACAAAAAGGTAACAAACCCGGCCTAGCATGCGCTGCGCACCCAATAGCACGGACATAGGCGCCCCTGGGCATGAGACCAAACTGAGGGGTAGCCACGGAGGCCATGGTCATCTGCTTTTTTCACTAGTCTTTAGAAAATGTCTTTATGTTCTACATTTTTCACAGCTGGCTCTCGGCCTTGACAAATATTGGGGAGGAGACCAGGGTAAAAGGTAAAACAAGGTGTGTTTATTAAATAAGGCCTAATGACAAACAACTAAGGGAAAGGCGAACAGAACATATTGCGGATCCTATGAGGTGTGTAGTCAGTAAATCAGTGGTGTAGGTGTGCATGTGTGGAGCATAGGGTATAGCAGTGGCGGCCATTTTCTGGTTCCACTTCAAAATAGTCAATGCATTTTTCCCATTGACATTTCCAAAAATATTTATATCAATTCATTTAAGCCTAGAATCAAGCCATCCAGGGTCCTGGTGAATCATGACCATAAAACATATTTTTCTGTGTTTTTTTTTTAATTCTATATTTAATTATATGATATACTATATTTAATAAATATGTACGGGTTGTAATGGAGAAAGTGCAAACACCAGGTTGAAGTTCATCCATGACTGTCGGGGCGCAGGTAGACCAACGTGAGTGACGTGAGTTATAGCAAGCGTGGTTTATACTTCGTCGTATGGTGGTGTCGCGAGCCGAAAATAGACGATCTTCAAGCTCACTTGTGGCACATGATCATCCACAAAGACAAAGTTATAATTTATTATCTTTTAGATCGTCTATTTTCAGCTCAACACAGAGCATAAATACCGTTTCACTTTATAGATGCAACACTGAAGTTAAAGGTAGGGTAAGTGATATTTTTGGGTTAAAGCAAAAAGTATTTTGTTAAAAAGTTAAAGCACTATATTCTGATAGTAATCATTGCTATAAAGTGTTTGTACAGTACCAAGAGTCTCCCCGTCTCTCCAGCTCTTTAATAAACAGATAATACATTTTCCGGTAGGTGTCAAAATCTCAGCCAATCAGGAGAAAGTACCCATTTTTAAGCTTAATTTTTATAGTGTTCAGTGTTCCAATTTTGCCTGCTCATTTCTTAGTGTCATCACTTCCAATTTCACTTGTTTAATCAATATCCTGATTGAGCTCTCTATCCTGATATAAAACTGGAACTGAAACTGAAACGAAAATGCATTTTCTGTTTAATAAAGAGTTGGAGAGACAAGGAGACTCCTTTTACTGAACAAACACTCTATAGCAATGAGTACTATCAGAATATAGAGCTATTTAACATTTATTTTAACCAAAGAAAATCACTTACCCTACCTTTAATTAATAATCATGCATTGTGCATCATCAGTTACTGTCTAGTATCATATGGGGGTTTAATTCTTAAAGTATCTGGTTCAAGAGGAAGTGCTCTAACCTAAAAAAAAATGAAATGTTTAATTCATATTTGATATTTAGCCAATATTGTATTTCCTAGTACCCTCATTAAGGTAACAGTTTCCCCAATTGTACTACTTCCAGACTAGTTTTGGTACTGCTAAAACATTAAAGGATAGGTCTGTACAAAAAGGGAGGGTGAAAAAGCTATTTTTCACTTTCAAACATGTTTGGGGTAATTTTAATGTGTACTCTGGCTTTTGATAGCACCCCAGACCGTTTTTAAGTTGCTTCATTCAGTATTTAGATATTTGATATTCATTTGATCAGACACGCCCCCTTCCTATACAAACCCATTGTAACTTCAATTTTGATGTATTCATTGAAAACACCCTTCCTTGGTTCTGGTGACTGTTATTGTCCTTCTAATGCGCGAGGGGCCGTGTCCTTTCAATAACTTTTTTTCATTTGTTTTATTGTATTCTTTTATTATATTTTGTGTGTGTGTTCCAGAAAATCTGACGGCCTTCCCTTGTATCCCCGATACTGTCATCAGAAGCTGTTCAGGACCTGTCTTGTGAGTGGCTTATTATACTTTTATTAAACATACTCCATATTTCTTTGATTTTATTTATGCTGTACTTGATTTAGATTTTTTCCCCAATGTCCTCGGTGTAATTGGTGTCATGTACTATAATGTGGGTTTTGTACTGTATAAACTTGTTTATAATAGTTGGAATCATTTTAGAATAGCTTTGTGTGAGCCATAGCATTTTAATGACAAATAGCTTGCAGTTGATGTGTTGACCATTTCCTGTTTGTCATCACAAGGAAACTGAGGAGAAGCAGACACAGGGCACATCATTGTAGTGATGATAGTTCAGCTCTTTAGCCCAGAACGTTGCTGTTATCGTCCTTCAAGATCTCCCTGACCTACCAACGGCGGTGGCTTACCTCTTTGGGCTGATCTATGCTCTAAACCTCCAGTACCCAAAACAGCTGAGGTACACATTTGAAACAATTCAAAAGGTTTTCATGGGATTTAGAACTGATCTCAGCAAGGGTCAGATCCTAACAAAACAAAATGCGTGAGGGGGCCGTGTCTTTTCAATAACTTCTTTCATTTATTTATTTTTATTTTTTAATGTTTTTTTTTCAATAAAAAAAAGACAATATCAGTCACCAGAACCAACCAGACGGGTGTTTTCAATTAATTTAACATGGTTAAAATGGAGTTTGACGTTACAATGGGTTTGTATAGGGGGCGTGTCTGTTAAAATGAATAAAAAATATCTAAATACTGAATAGAGCAACTTAAAAACTGGTGCTCACAAAAGCCTGAGTAGATGTTAAAATGACACCAAACATGTTTGAAACTGAAACATCCCTTTAAGTGTGTTAAGCAGTGTCTGTAATTATTAATTAAATTTGCAATTTTAAATGTGTCTTTATCGGAGCAATGTCAATTTAAAAAGTTGTTTAAAATGGTTGTATTGTTTGTACAGAGTATAGCTGTTAACAATAACATTAAATTGATAAATATTAAAAACGTATTAGGTTGGGCAAAGTTCTTCAGCTCAAATTATTTTATTTGCTTAGTAAATTTCAGCTCATGTTGTCACCTTTGTCTTACAGATTTACATGCATTGCAAATTCTGCAAATTCAACCACGCTAATGAATCTGTTGTTTTGAAACACTACAGTCTTCACCACAGAGGAGCAAACTGGCCTTGCATCCACACAGACTGCGCCTGCACCTTCAGGACCATCGGTGCATTGAAATCACACCTGTCAAGATTGCACCGGACTGTCCCAAGGCAAGAAAACTCAACATTTTACAGCTGGTTGTGTGAATTCAAAGACATTTGCTCTAGAAAGAACATATTAAAACATTTAAACAATCACCTTAAACAGAGAGAGAGGGTGAGTTGCCCATTCTCAGGATGCAGCTTTGAAACCAACCTCGCCAACAGCTTTACTGTAACCATAGTAGTTCTCACTTCTTGGTACCTGGAACATTTTAGGTCCTATGAGCTTGTGGAGAGCATCTATGCAGATACCGAGATTCTGGATCCTGAGGCTCTCAACAGCTCATGTATCATCCGTTGACTGCATACACAGTGGGAGGGAAGGTGCTCGTGACTCCAAAAGCGTGCCTTCTCCATTGAAGGGACACAAAATGGTAGTCTAAGTAGGAAAAAAATATATTTTCTTTCTTCCATTCAAATCAGATGCTTATATTTAAATGCTCTTCCAAACTGTTAAACCACGACCACTTAATCATTTAAGATAGTATATGAAGAAGCACATTTCTGACTTATTGCAGGTAGTACTGACAAAATCTAGGGTCTCTGCGGGTCCACTAATATTTGTGGAGCTGACTGTACCAGGACATATATAATATGGCCTACCTGTGGACCCCCATTTGATAACATCAACAGAAATCTTGCCACACGATTTGTTCAAAAACAGGTTGTACATTTATTTCATATTTATTCTTAAAAAGATCTTTAAAAACATTGAATTCAACGTTGATACCTGCAGACTCACTGAAAGTCCTTACTGCCTTGTTTATTAATTTCATTTTCTGGAAATTGTCTTCTTTTCCTCTTTTTTCTCATCTAACACATGGTTTATTACTGCTGGTGAAAATCTCGCGAAAAATGTCACATAAAGTGGTGCTTCCTCAAGTACCTGAATCAGCTGAGGATTTGCAAGGCATTCTTTGTGAAAAACGTCAACTTCAAGGAAGCTTTACACTACAGTTTGAGGACCCAGCCTTTAATAACATTCCCTGTAATCTGTTTGATATCCAAGAATTGCCACCTGAACGGGTCATCTTGCACATTCTTTGGGATGAGCCACCGGTACAAGTTGCCCTGCAAGAATCAGACTCTTCGTCTTCCCTGGACACAGCCAGTTTAGCCTCCACAGAGTCACCCCAGAGTCCCTCAGCTTTTATCAGGAATGATATGCGAAGTGTGTCCGAGTGGCCTTCCCCTTTCCCCATTCCAGACTTCTCCTATGATGTGGAATTGAAGTTACGCAAAGACAATGAGGCATATGAGAAGACCAAGAAAGCTATCATCCTGACAAGAGACATGAAGATTGACATTTTGGACAAGATTGCAAAAGCAATGTTTGAAGTGAAAGCCAATCCTACACTAGACCAGACTGAGTCTGTTGCTTCTGCTCTCATCACCAAACACCCCTGCCTACGAGAACCAAGTTTTGAAACAGGGTATGATGGATGGAAAAAAAGCATAAAATACAAACTTTTGAATTACAGGTCCAAGCTACGTAAGGCAGGCTGTGCTGAGGTCAGCATTAACCGCAAAAGCAGGAGCAATGAAGGTGATGGTGCAGGTTCTTCCTTGAAGAGACCAAAGAGAGGGGAGATAAACCATGTCCTTGACCATCCAGATACTGATGACTCGCTGGAGGACGAAAGACTGGCCATGGTTGAGGAGTTTAAGAAGAAGAATAAAAATGTTGCACTCATAAAGCAACAGATGGAACTGACTTTCTCCCTGAGGCGCAGGGAGATAGTGGAGATGCAGCCCATGGTGTCAGAGGTTCAGGAGCGGTGGCCTGCTCTGTTTTCCCAGTCAGAGGTAAGCAGCTGAGCAAAGAATGTTATGTTGTGTTTCTGATTTCATCTTTAAAAAATAAGAATCTCTAGTTGCTTACATCTGTTGATAAAATGTATATTGGGATGTTGAAATTGTGTTTGACTTTGTATTAAAGTATATATATTATATATTTTTAAAGTTGTTCTAAATGTTTTCATCGGATCACCAACAAGAACCTAATGGATGGCTTCAGAGCAGCCATTAGTCAGCACACTCCAGGGCTCCTTAGACTGTATCGGGCCAGAAGCACAGCTTTTCCACCTGAGATGGATCGACTGCTGGACAAGCTGGATAATGAGGTAAATTTCAGACATAATACCATTTCTCTGGACATTATGGACATAAATTATAAAAGTACAAAACAGGTTCTTGAATGCATTAAATGTTGCTATACAGTTTAATGCTGATATTCCTTTTAAGGTGTGTACTCAATAGGTTTAACCCAAATTGTTGTACCATATCAGTTTCCCATGGGCAGCATGTTTTCATATTTGCTCGGAGCTTTCTACATGCAATTTACTGTGTGTGTGTGTGTGTGTGTGTGTGTGTGTGTGTGTGTGTGTGTGTGTGTGTGTGTGTGTGTGTGTGTGTGTGTGTGTGTGTGTGTGTGTGTGTGTGTGTGTGTGTTCCAGACATCTGACATCACAGTACAGCGGCAGACTGTAGTCTTGAAGGGCCTTCCCTTGTATCTCCGAGACTGTCATCAGAAGCTGTTCAGGAACTGTCTTGTGAGTGGCTTATTATACTTTTATTAAACATAGACTCATTAGACATAGAGATTTGTATTCCCACTGTCCTCGTTCTGGTGTAATTGGTGTCATATACTGTATAATATGGGGTACATTTTTGGTGGAGATGGAAATGTTTAATATGTCAAACACACGATGGGAAATGCTTGTTTATGCAATATTTTGAATCATTTTAGAGTAATAGCTTTGTGTAGCCATAGCATTTTAATGACAAATAGCTTGCAGTTGATGTGTTGACCATTTCCTGTTTGTCATCACAAGGAAACTGACCCAAAGGAGGAGCAGACACCGGGAATCACTGTGGGTATCCTAACTGTGTTGGAGGATGATAGTTCAGCTCCTTCGCCCAAGGTCCAGAACGTTGCTGTTATCGTTGAACAACACATCGTCCTTCAAGATCTCCCTGACCTACCAACGGCGGTGGCTTACCTCTTCGGGCTGATCTATGCTCTAAACCTCCAGTACCCAAAAGAGCTGAGGTACACATTTGAAACAATTCAGAAGGTTTTCATGGGACTTGAAACTGATCTCTCAGCAAGGGTCAGATCCTTACAAAACAAACTACTTCAGTGAATCCAGCACATTTAACGAATGGTACTCTATTCTCTCTCTACCTTTTCTGTTCTTTATCTCAAGTTCTCTTTCTTCTCTACCCTTTTTCCCTTTTCTCTCTTATCTCCTTTTTTTCTCCCCATCTTCTCTGCTCTCTCAGTCTGTCACCCTAACTTTCCTTACTCCTCCTTATTCTGTAATTCTTGTTCTGAGAACAAGGTTTGTTCTCCTCTAGATCTCAACAGAGACTGGCCTGGCAGGGCTTTTATAGCCTTCTGGAGGCACCGGACCCAGGTTCTCTCCAATGAGCCATCAGGCAGGAGGCCCCACCCTGCTCACCTATAGGGCAAGAGTTAAATGGCAAGGCATTTATGCGCCAGGGGGGCCTGATTATGGATCCCACCAACGCTCCAGGATATAGACCCGCCTTACCTGTCTGATTGGCTCCCTGGCAGGCATAGTTTTACTGAGGTTAGGGTTAGGGTTAAGGTTAGGTTCAGGCATAGTCTTACTGAGGTTAGGGTTAGGTTTAGGCATCGTTTTACTGAGGTTAGGGTTAGGGTTAAGGTTAGGTATAGGCATAGTTGCAAAAACGAGAACTGTCAATCACAGCGACTACTGACCAATCACAGCGGGTTTGCCAAGAGCTGGCGTGGGATCCATAATAACGCGCCAGGGGGCCACACTCCAAGAGGGGAGTGTGTCCTTTGTTCAGTATATCCTATTGTCCAGAGGGTACATAGACGACATTAAACCAGGATCACATTAGCTCAAGACCAGCATATTTATTAATATCAATGCAGCAATACACAGGAACAACACTGTGAAATATGTGAACCAATAATGCAAGATAAGTAAAATCAAATACTCAACGTATCAGAGGTTTGCTTCGTAAAGGCTCAAGAGCAATTAGTCCACACAGGGAAAAGAAGTCAGTAAAACCAAGGTCTGTAAGTTCGCGGAGAATTCTAATGTAACAGGATGTGTAATGCTACTATATACTACACAACCAGTGAGGGGCCATCCCCAAAAAGGGAGTTTGGATTGGATAGTTTAGAAATGCACGTCAGTGTCATAAGGTGTGCTAAGTGGTTGCTGTGGTGTTCTCAAGTCTGTTAGGGCACACGTGGAGCCAAGACAGCAAGGGTTAAGAGGTGCATGTCAATTTTCTAGCAAAAAACACCACTATGCATACGTTGCAGACAGGATGTGGACAGGTGTTAAAGTTCAGACAATTTGACATTTACTTTTCAGCCTATGCCTCGTATCCTGTTTTTAACCAATTTTAGGTAGTTTTAGTCAATGTTATGTTCAGAAGGTGAAATGGAAATTTCTACTTGTCGTGACACTTGACACCAAATGTAGAACGTGGCACAAAATGTAGAGGCCCAGAAAATGTAAAGTGATGTTCAGTCTTTAAAATGGATGCTGATAAAATATGTGCCATATTTTCCCATGAGCATCCCTCAACCACCCAGACTAGACCAGACTAAATTGTGGGGCATCACAATTTCAATATAGCATTGCATTGATCTTAAAAAGATTTGAGACTCTTGAGGACCGAAACGAGAGAGGAGTAAGGTTTCGCCCACGACTTGCGGAGGGACTCCTTTGGCGCCCGCGTCGTCCTAGCTCCACCTATGCCGTCAAGAAGGGAGGCCTGTTGTGGTGCCCTTTCTTCCGGACGGGGCCACACCACGACTGAGCGTACCGTCGCTCGATGAAGCAGCTCGTGTAGGCTAGCGTCGTCGAGCTCCAGGCCAGGCTCCACTGAGGAGTTTTGCCTCATGGTGGACGGCCTTTGTGTGGGTGGCAGGGAGGCCCTTTCGTAGGAGGGGGGAATGACGTCGTCGTTGTCCTCCGCCGGGAGTCAAGTGAGATGTGGTCGTCCTCGTCTCCTTCCTCCATGGCTTCGTCCTCGAGGTTTTCGTAGACGTGGTCCCCAGTTTCACATCGCGCGAATTGTTTGGGTGGGAAGGGGCTTGTGAAAGAAATATTGATTTGTTGATCTGTTTGTTTATTTCTTTTGTTTGTTAGGGAAAAAGATAGGGACAGAAGTCTATTTAAAGCCTGGAGTGTATTATTTATTTACCATGGGATTTGTCTTATGATTGATTTTGTGGCTTAATGATATAAAGTAATTCCGTTAAAAACCTGCTGATCCTGTTGTTTTTCCTTTAGTTAATGGTTATCCTTTCAAAGTAAAAGGCCAATTGTTACAGTTTTAGTTAACTTTTATGTTCGAAAAATACAAATCAAATCAAAACGGATACAGGTCCTAAACCATGATGGCACCTCAATGTTAAATTCACAGTTTCTTCCAAAATGTTAAAAAAATATATATATATAATAAAAAATAAATGTGTGCTTTGGAAAATGGTTTGAAGTATTTCTATGATTTGAACATGCAGGGTAGATCATTATCAGACCTAAACTTCAATTTCTTGTTTATCCTCAAAATGACTGGATGAATTTTGTAGCAATTTCTAGCATTAGTAGAAATATTTGGCCTTAAATGTCATTTGAAATTGATTTGGCCCCTCATTTATAACATATATAAATGTAAAATCAAATATGAAATAGAAAAAAAATCAATGTAAAAAAGTATGTGTCCCTTTTATGCCCATATATGGAGATCTCTGTATCTGTCAGTCCATGTACCTTTTATACCCATATGTGGAGATTGGAGATTCCTGATGTCATCAGTATATACCCATATATTGTCATGCCCATATACGGGCATATACGTTAGATCGGCTGTTCTGGACAACTGGATATATATTATCCATAATTGCCGCGTTTCCCAAAGAGATTCGTAGAGATGCTGCGTAGAGATGCTGCGCACGTCCTACGACGGGTCTTACGTGCGTACGCACAGGCTGCGCAGTACCTTGACAGGCACGTAGATTTCAGGTCATGCGTAGCCTACGCAGCTTGCGTAGGAGCCTCCTACACAGCTGGGACTCGGCGAAACCTACGCTCTACCCTCATTAGTAGCAGCTGGTTGTGCCCTATCTAAACTGGCTTCGGGAGACACCATCGTCGTAGGTTCCCAAGTCCACGGCGTTACGTGTCTGCTAAAACTACATTCGGGAAACAGCATGCACGTATCCTACTCCTCCTACTCCTGGGAGTGGTTGTAGCCCTGAGAGAGAGAGAGATATATATATATATGTATGTATGTATGTATGTATGTGTGTATGCGTGTATGTGTATATGTATATGTATATGTGTATGTATATATATAATATATATATATATATATATATATATATATATATATATATATATATATATATATATATATATATATATATATATATATATATATAACAAGCTTGTAGATCTGCTATTTTCAAAAGATTACATTTGGGAAATGGGACATTCTGCATACCTTTACTTTTGGTATTTTAAGTATATTTAATTGCATAATGGGGGACACTTTAGTGTTTTATTTACCTTGCAGATGTCACCTCACCGCTGTAATTTAATTCATAAATATATTATTAAAAAGTTGTATTTGGAGTGGACTGCTTCAGGACATCTGACAGTTGGCTCTGGTATTTTTATGATCCATTTCACTGTATATATTCGCAAAGGGTGTTTAAACTGCTGTGTAGCGTAGGACAGCACTACGTAGTTTACGTATTGGGAAACCCAATGGCCGCGTTTCCCAAACTAATTTCAGCTTGCGCAGGAGCCTCCACGCAGCTGCGCAGTAGCAACCCCGTTACGCACTATCTTCGTTAGTAGCAGCTGTGTGTGCCCTACTTGCCATCTAAACTGGCTTCGGGAGACACCATCGTCGTAGGTTCTCAAGCGCACGCCGTTACGTGTGTGCTAAAACTACATTCGGGAGACAGCATGCACGTAAAGACCTCCTGGACGAAGCCTACGTAAAGCCTACGTAAACTACGTAGTGCTGTCCAACGCTACACAGCAGTTTAAACACCCTTTGCGAATATATACAGTGAAATGGATCATAAAAATACCACACACACACACATAAATACATATAAATACATATATTTATGTATATGTATATGTATATGTATATGTATATGTATATATATGTTTATATATATATATATATTTATATATATATATGTATATATATATGTATATATATATATATATACATATATATATATATGTATATATATATATATATATATACTTATATAATCGAGGAGTGACTTCCGCCCCCCGCTGACGCTATACCCACAGCTCTGTAGGCGAGTAAACACAATGCCGACACACCACATCTCGCCAACACAGTAGCCACGGCGTGTGCGCAGAATTTACGGGTGGCGTAGGCCACCTATCATTGCTCACTACACAGTTTCCACGTCGCAACATAATTTATTCCACACACCACATTACGGACAAAACGGAAGGTGAAACAGTTTCGTACCGTTTACCGTGCGCACCACCGACACCAAACAGCGACGGCTTTAGCCGAAACAACACGAAGCGCCGCCATTGAACTCTGCGCATCTCCACAACAACACACAAGCAGGTCCTTCGCTTCAACCCCCCCCCCCCCTTCTTACGTACCTCTTTTGTTCCACCCAGGCCGTTACTTTCACTTCACTCATGTCTCTATCAATCACAATATGTCCGTCCTTCACGTGCCATGTACATCCCAAACACAAAAATAAACGGCGACGGGCACACTACAGCGCGTTGTCCTGCTTTGGTAAACACACCAGGCTAGGTTCATGACACCAAAGGGTTCGACAGTGATGTCATCATTATGCAACCCGGAAGCACAAATACCAAGGATACGTCAGTGATGTCAGTCGGGATGCCGGTCGGGATGCCAGGTTTTCAAAAACAAGCGACAGAAACAAGCAAGGACGTTCATGAAAAAAAAAAAACAGCCGAAGGGGTCCGCCATGTTCCAGGGGGGTCCCCGGGGGTCCCAACACACCCAGGGGGTCCACGGACCACCAGAAAAAAAGAAATATATACATTTTTTTTTTTCTTTTTTTTTTTTTTTTTTTACTTTTGGAAAGTTCTATCCCACCATTTTGGTACCCCAAAATAAGCGCGCCCTCACAGCCCTAGAGCCCCGTGCGCGGCTAGGGGGTCGGCCGCCCGTAGGGCAGCCGGACCTCTAGTATATATATACGTATATATATATATATTAAGGCCAGGCCGTTAACGCCGTTACTGAGGACTCTTATCGCGCGGAAAAAAAATAGAAGGTACGTGCCACCGCCGCCGGGCCAAGCACTGCTGCTCCGGGGAGCCGGGGTGCTCGTCAAATTACAATGTTTGAGTGCAACCGAGGCAAGCCCATCAGCACAGCTTTATCAGCCAAGCTAACTAACCTCCTAGCCCAGTGGATTGCAATCAATTGCCGGCCTATCAGCGTGGTGGAAGATGATGGACTCGAGCTTCTTCTCCGGGCGGCAACAGGCGACCCGTGTTACAGACTACCTGCGAGGCGAACTATCATGAGGAGAATCCATGACCAACACGCCACAGAGAAAGCTGTGAAAGAGGAGAAGTTGGCCGGGGCGGCGTGTGTAGCACTGACTGGGGACCATTGGACATCTGTCAGCAACGATAACTACCTAGGCGTTACTGTACACTTCATCGATGTCAGCTGGGAACTTCACTCGTTCGCCTTGGGTACGTTTATGTCATTTAATTTATTTAACTTACCACGGTGAAGTTGGTTAACATTTACACAGCTTTAGCTAACGTTATCAGGGATCGATTGATTAATTTTACCACAGGCCAACAACATTAGCTACGTTTGCTGTAGAGCAGGGGTCTTCAACAGGGGGTCCGGGACCCCTAGGGGGTCCTCAGAGTTACTACAGGGGGTCCGCCAAATCTTTGTGTGATATGATTTTTTCTTTTACCTTAACCACTTGAACCCTAGCATCACTTTTCTGAGGAGAACTTTAGCCAAAAATAGCAGATCTACAAGCTCACAACGCCTCGCGCTGCGAGGCGTTGTGAGCTTTTAGATCGGCTATTTTTGGCAAAGAGCCATAGGTGTAGTAGAGGGAAAAAATAGCAGTCCACGTAAACAAAAAATGTTGAATCTGAAACACAATTTTATACGATATAGTGGGGGTCCCTGCTTTACCTCTCCCTCAGCTAGGGGGTCCTTGGCCTGAAAACATTGAAGACCCCTGCTGTAGACGAATCCACAAAAGCGCTGCCTGTTGGCAGCCATAGCTGCGTTCTCGCGGTGTTGCGGTGCGGACACCGCAGCTATGGCTGCCTACAGGCAGCGCGTTTGTGGATTCGTGTATAGCCCCGACAACGCCAGCCTGCTGATTTTTAGTTGACTACTACTAGCGAACTTATTCTGATCTACTTTGTCTGTCCTAACGTTAGGTGTGATTAAAACAGAGGAGCGGCACTTTGCAGAAGTGTGTGCCAGGCAGTTTCTGGACGTCGCTAATCAGTGGGGGATAGCCGACAAAATCACCACCATTGGGACAGACAGCGCTCCCAACACGATTGCAGCAGGGAGGATACTGCTTCGAGCACATGCCCTGCGTTGCGCACCTTATACAGAGGGCGTAAGAAACCTAAGGAGGAAAGAAAAAGTAAGGACTTACTTCTGGTCATTATTTGGGTAGAACACACATATTTTGAATGCCTTCGGCAGACTTCAAATGAGCCATTTTAATCTAGATTAATCTAGATTAACTCCAGGATTGCAGATTAATCTAGATTAAAAAAATTAATCTATGGCCACCTCTAATATATATATATATATGTATATAATTACGGCCGGCGCGTAACGTGCAAGCCTATCCAAAAAAAAAAAGACATACAAGCTATCAACACACTGCGACATGCCATGATGATAGCTTGCAGATCTGTTCTTTTGGGTAGGGCGAGCGGCTGTTAGGAGGAACTGCTGCGCTGGTTCTATGTGTAGCCCCCACAGTCATATTAGCCAGAAGTGGCGTGCAATAGACCTGGCTATCGGGCAGGTTTATTGGCATGACTGGTAACACGTCGGACTGGCGAGTGGGAGCTTCGGGTTCGATCCCAGAATGTCCCATTTCCCAAGTCTACTATGCATAAAATCTTTTGAAAATAGCAGATCTACAAGCTTGTGACACGTTGTGAGCTTGTAGATCTGCTATTTTCAAAAGATCTTTTAACCATTCATAAACATGGCGAGCGCAACAGCTGTCACTTCGTGAGAGGAACTGGGGACTTTCATCATAACGTTTAACTATAAAACTTTGAAATTAAGGAAACATGTTTAGCTCAGCATCATTTAATATACCTGTAGTTAACTTGGCATATGCTTAATATTTGTATTAGATGATCGGATCATCCGTGAGAGTACAATTTGTAAACTTCGGGTTCATGCATAGAGGACGAAGCACCTTAGCCGCTCGCCCTACCCAAAAGAACAGATCTGCAAGCTATCGACACGGCATGTCGTAGTGCGTTGACAGCTTGTATGTCTGTTTTTTTTTGGGGTAGGCACGTTACGCACCGGCCCGCCGTAATATGTATTATATATATATATATATATATATATATATATATATATATATATATATATATATATATATATATATATATATATATATATATTTATGTGTGTATACATTTTGTGTGTGTGTGTGTGTGTGTTTCATAGATCTATTCCGCTACGATGGGTGTTACAAGCGCCCCAGGGCGCTCGTAACAAACTGCTGCGTAGGACAGCACTCAGGGCTACGCCTCTCCCAGGAGTAGGCGGGGAGTAGGCTACGTGCATGCTGTCTCCCGAATGTAGTTTTAGCAGACACGTAACTCCGTGCACAGGAGAACCTACGACGATGGTGTCTCCAGAAGCCAGTTTAGATGGCACGTAGGGCACAACCAGCTGCTACTAATGAGGGTAGAGCGTAGGTTTTGCCGAGTCCCAGCTGTGTAGGAGGCTCTTACGCAAGCTGCGTAGGCTACGCATGACCTGAAATCTGCGTGCCTGCTAAGGTACTGCGCAGCCTGTGTGTACGCATGTAAGACCCGTCGTAGGACCTGCGAAGCATCTCTACGCAGCATCTCTACGAAGCTCTTTGGGAAACGCGGCCATCGACCCTTCAAGCTGAAGTGACGATGTGACAACACACAGGTCTCAGCTCTGTACAGACAGATGGCTCTTATGGGGATCTCAGACTTCATGTGGTCATTCTATGACGTCAGTCATTTATGATGTACTGTATTGACGATGTTTGACTCTATAGTTGACTGTTGGCATTTTCAGCTGTTTCTGACATACAAGCCTTCTTTCTGTCAGGTACAATGGGTATTGAATGACCGGGTGGGGAATGCATTCTCAACTTGCATCGTTCCCGAGTAGGCCGGTGCCCAACAGTATTGTATTATGTATTAACAAATTATGCACATTTTGTGTGTGTGTGTGTGTGTGTGTGTGTGTGTGTGTGTGTGTGTGTGTGTGTGTGTGTGTGTGTGTGTGTGTGTGTGTGTGTGTGTGTGTGTGTGTGTGTGTGTGTGTTCCAGTGGATAGATCAGACCTTCCTTCACCCTCCGGACACTTTTTGTTTACATCAGCATGCACGTTGTGGCTTCTGCAGCGCTCCACAGATCGTCAAAACAAGGTGAAAAACGCTGGCAGCAACATAATTTATTAAATAATACCTGGCAGTGAATGTGTTAAGAGCTTACACTTAACCTTAGGTTTTTTTTTGTCATGGTATAATCTTCATCCCACATCAAGTACATTAACAGTAAAAGACACAAAGTACGAAGTACATGAAGAGAGACAGATTTATTGACATTCATTTCAAACTCAGGACAGATACTGGTACACTGGTCAACGTTAAATTGGCTGTTTTTTCCTTAAATGTATAAAATAAAGAATAAATGTATGCTTTGAAAAATTAATGGTCATGAATAATTTTAACATGCACGGTACATCATTATCAGACCTAGACCCTTCAACTTCTTGTTTATGACTGGCTAGTGGCTATCAGAGGTTTTGTAGCATTTGTAGAAATATTGGGCCTTAAATGTAATTAAAACAATATGTGATATGTATTTTCCCAGACATTTGTAAACAAATATTAAAAATAAAATGGTGCCCAGTGTTCTCAGGGGCCCAATCTTCCAGTTACCATGTTTGAATTGCAGACAGTGTACAACATGAGCAGAGAGAAAGCATAATATTTATATTTTTAGTTTTTAGTGAACAAGAAACAATAGAAAAAGACCATGTACATTCTAAATAACATTTGGAAATACTCCTCCCCCCCTTTTTTTCTCCATTTTTTTTATTCCTCCCTTCTGCACACTCTTTTTTCTTAATACATTTGTTTGGTGCCTTTTTTCTTTTTTCCCCCTTCCCACCCTTCCCAAGGTCTGTCCACCCGTAGGCACAGAACGGTAATAGTACTGATATTTTTGGCAATAATATCCACAGTACTCTTAAGTGCATTTGGAAAATTACATTTGGAAATAAAACAACAGACATTTTAGAACAAAAAAAAAACAACCTGACTACGTTTTACATGAATAAAAAGAAACAAAATCTATTAAGACAGACAAAAAAATGGTCAGGCTTTCTGAGAGGCTGTTTCTCTTTGGCATTTTTTTCTTTTTGTCCTTTTCCAACAACCATTGGCACCTGTTGAGGTCCAATTCTAGGCAGAAAAAAAAAACGCGGGTCTCCCTCCGCCAGGAGCCCGGTCCCCGCCGGCCCAGTGCAGGGAGATCACCCATACAGCGTGCAGGGAGGACCCCCTCCCCTTTCTGTCTTGTAAATCAGTAGTTCTCACTGTTTCGTGCCAAGGACCCCACAAAATGATATGTATTGATTGGATGATATGACCCCCCATCTGAAAATGTTTTGTGCCAGGGACCCCCCAGAAGAGAGGGTTTGGGTTAAAAGTTTTTTTTTTAATTCTTTAATAACAGATGTACAAGCTTGCAGTGCAACACGAAGTGACGCGCTGTAAACTTGTAGATCTGCTACTTTTGTAGATATGCTTTTTGGTAGATTTTTGTAGATTTTTTTGGTAGATTGTAGATTTTTGTAGATCTTGTAGATCTGCTATTTTTCAATAGCCAACATTAAAATATAAAATGACACGGGTGCTTTCCCGGTTTCAGTGGTTAATTAAATGAAAACAGGCACACCAGGGTTGAAGAGGTTAATGTGAGATGTTTCTCAGAGGTGCACCTGTCCTGCAAACTGAAATATTAACCATCAAATCTCTTAAAGCAGATTTGAGGGCTGCCTTGGTCGAGGACGATCTCCTTCATCCAGGGAACCATCGCTGTCACGTTGAAGTTCACAGGATGTTGATAACGACCCAAACTTATGGTACCATACAGCGTCCAGGAGGCATCTTCGTTATCGCACATCAGGGGTCCTCCCCAGTCCCACTGAAACAAGAAGCAGTTGTGTTTTTCATTGTGTGTTTTTATGTGTAAATATCATGTGATGTTTTTATGTGTAAATATCATGTGATGTTTTCATCTCTGTTACTCACTGCAATGGGTTGGAACTCAGAGCCTGCAGTACAGAACGTAGTGCTGGTGATCCATTTGTCGGGGTCAGAACCTGCAGGCCAGTCACGTCTGCACTGATCATTGGTGATGATTGTGGCAGAAGTCTCATGGAGCAGGTCACGGTAGCATGATTGTGGTCCTGGGGGGAAAAAAGCACATAGGATTCAAAGTTGAGGACTTTGTACAGTCATTTCTAAATACAGAGGAACATTCTATTTGATTGAATTTGAAATTATGAATTCTCATCCAAATCCTGACTGACTTTGTTCATGTCTATATTTTGAACATCTCTTCAAAATACAGAAGCATGAAAAATTTAAACAAGTGGGTTTACTGCTGTTGTATTACCGTAACTTGCCTGAATGTAAGTTGGGGAAATAACCCAACTAAATGGAGGAGTGACATATCCCGACATTTTCAACTACTTAGTGAATTCTCCAGGATAGTATATGTCTCTATACAGCGTAAGTCCCGCCCCATTATCAGTACATGCTGATAATGTGACCAATCAAATTCTTTGTCAACCTGTATGAATGTGTGTTTATATTGTGTCCTCACCATCCCATGTGGTCATCCCCCATCCAGTGATCGTGCACCTCGTGCCAGCAGGGGGGAATTCATCAGCCTCAGGAAGACACACAGGTTTAACATTCTTGTTAAACTTCGCAGGGCTGGACAGTTTGGCCAACATCATCGCATGCTGAGGAAAGTTGTATTTGGGGTGCCTGAAGACCTATCAGAGAAATGACAGACACGGTTAGATTAACCACATAAGCCGTGTTTGCAAAAGTTTTTTAAAAAAAAGAGAGAGATTAGATTGTAGATATATTTTCAAAGGATTTTTTTTACAAATTGTGGAATATCTTTGACTGAATGAAAAGCAGATAGACGATGAAATGACCAAACAATTTTGTGAAAGTGAAATATCCCATTAAAGACTTTGTTCAGACAGCAGGCTCAGACTTGATAAAAACCATCTGATTCCATCCAGAGAGGCCAAACATCAGATTTGCTGTGTCAGTGTGAACATAGTGTTAGTTATGTAATATATTCTGACACATGTTTGATGTTCATACTGTACCTCTTCAATCCTGATCCGCTGAGTGTCTTCGGTGGTAGATGACAGACTGTGAACTCCTAAAACTACATAGCCTCCGGGTCTGGAGAAGACAACATAAACAAATGATTATGAACATTTGTCCATTAGTAGCAGAGTTACTGGTTGGTTGTTACATTTTACATATTTAACCACTTTAGCCCTACATTCTTCTTTGTACAATGAACAGCGAAAATAGCCAATCTACAAGGTCAAAATATGTTGCTGTGGCACGTTAACTTATAGATCTGCTATTTTCGCTATTCGTTTGAATGTTTTTTGTCAGTTTTGTGACATCTTGTACCTATAATGACTAATGACAGGATAGTGAGGACAAGTTTAAAGGGATGAAGAGACAGAGTGATTAATAATAAACTGTGTTTTCTTATGTCATGGTTATGTATGTTTGTATTACCTGGCCTGGTAGTTAGTCGCAACAATATACTGATTAATCAGTGCACCACCCCCACGAAAGCTTCCATCGGGTCCCTGAAAGATAAAAGGTAAAGTGTGAATCAAAGGCAGACATATCGTAAGCTTAGTTCGGATTATTTGCCGTGTGACACCGTCGTACAATGGAGCATAAATGAAGCACTTCTCCAAGATATTACCTTGTTTTATTAGTGTGTGTGTGTGTGTGTGTGTGTGACACTTCCTAGTGTCCTTGAGCAAGATACTGAATCCCTAACTGTTAGGATTCAGTGTCTTGCTCAAGGACACTCCAACACTCAAACAGGAGAAGGCGGGGCTCGATCGAATGTATATTTATATGTATAATGTATATTTACCCAGATAGCCACCATCCAGGGCCAGGAATGTGGAGCAGCCTCTTTACCGTTGACGATACGTCCAACTGCACGGTTGTCTCGAGTCCCACAATCTTCATCTCTCATCTCTACACATGATAAAACACACCAGGACAGCTCTAAATACATACAATTATATAGCTTACATTTAATGAGACACACACACACACACACACACACACACAGCATTGCTTCAATGACTGTGTGCCAGGACATTAAAACATGAACACACCTTGAATGGCAGATCTGATGAACTTCTTGCTGGATGTCCAGTAAACGGTGGGTATGTCTGGATCGCCACAAACTTTAGGACCCCTGATCACAAAACCTGCCAATAGCCAATCATTGTCTTTTTTAACCATGAGCGGACCACCTCCGTCTCCCTGATAAGACATAAGTAAGTAAGATAAGTAAGCATCGTTCACTCTCCAGCGCTCAGTTTCTGTTAAAGCACACTGTTAACTTTTAATAATGTCAAGTCTTTACAATTTATTTTATTTTTCTACAGAGACAGACTATAGTAGTTTTCTGTTAGCTTGGAATCCCCATCGATGATGTCATTGGCAGGCAGGTTCCTGAGCTGTCTACGGCCCAAATGAGGTTGAAAGTGGGTGAAGTGCTACATTAAGATTTGAATGGGATTTGAATGGCATTCTTACTATGCATGCGTCCTGGCCTCCTTTCATGTTTCCTGCACAGATCATGTCGTCATCTACCTGACTCCAGATCTGCTTACAACTTTTATGGTCAGTTACCGTAACGTTGACTGCTTGAAGAGCTCTGGGGAATGGTAGTATTTCTATAAATACAAACAAACAGAATCATTATCAGTGTGAGTATACGTCTGGCTGCAAGATTAACAACTTTCAAACCTGCGTCCCTATTTTGGGCATGTTATTATGGTGTGAGTTTACAAAGTGTTTACAAAAATGGAAACCGAAATGTCATTATTTATGCGATTATTGTAGAGATGCTGTTTTCACCAAATATCGGCGTATTATGACATGGCCAGAATAGTGAGGCTGTCTGTCAGCAGTCTGTCAAAACATTATTCAGTCAAATTCTACGTGTACTGCACCAGTGGTTCTCAAAGTGGGGTCCTAGGACCTCCAGGGGTACTTGAGATGGCTCCAGGGGGAGCTCAATAAAATGATTGATCGTAAGTGTCCATTTGGTTACATCTGAAAGTGTTAACCAGATGGACACTCTGAATTGGACCCTTACAAGTTTCATTTGGCCACATTTGATCATTTGGTCCCCAGGGTGCCCCGTGCTTACCTTCTCCGACGCGACCCCAACCGTAGACGATGGCCTCCGTACCAGTCGGAAACACACTGCCGTCGTCTGCCAGGCAAACCGGTTGGATGTCATCAGTGAAGTCGACGGGTGAGTCCATTTTCAGCAGAGCGTTGTCGTAACCCCACGGCCCGCTATAGGAAGATCAGAATAATCCAATATTAGTTATCCTATAATACATTTCTAAACCCAAAACCCCCCAAAAAAAAACTGCCACTGTGTGGGACTAAACACAAAAACAACATATCAATGTCACTAACAAGACACGCCACAACGTGCAGAATTACTACGCGCAGTCTGTAGGCCACTTCATACTGCTCAGCACACATCTGCCCCCTCGCAGCATAATTAATTGCGGCCAACACAAACTCACAACATTACAGTCGGCCATGTTGTTCCTTAGCGTCATCGCCGACCACCGCCCAACGAGACCCAAGTGAGGTCAGACAACACACTCCATATTTGGGCATAGCTCCATTGGGAACATCTCCTATTATGGCTTTATATATTGTAGAGACCAACAAACACAAAGCACCGCGCAGCGGATAGGGGGGAGGGGCGCGCAGCGCCCCGACCCTCTAGTTAATAACACTAGAATAATCTACTTTGATTTTGGTCAGTCATGCGCATCCTTACCTTAGAGACCAATTTGGGTTGATCCTGAAATCAATAACGCGTCTCCTAACACCAACACCTGCCTCATCCAGGTTGCTCCTCCCAAACTGGACTCTCAATTTCCTTGGGTTGATGTTTCTGGAAGAGAGAAATACAAAGATCCCATTTAAGTGATATGCTATATTCCTTATCTTTCTTTGTTTTTAGCGGCGCTAGCCAATCCGGCTCTATACCTGACTTTGTCCGTGTGCGTACGTCAACGTTCTGATTGGTCAGGTGCGTACATCAACAAAGTGATTGGTCAAGCTTCACGTGACACGTGGCTATAAACACATTATAAACATATATCGATGACAAAATGTATCAAAGGCGCCACTACCTTCTCACAGGGTGTGATTTTTGGTATTGCTGACAGTTCTCGAAGATGCCTCTCTCCCCCCCCCCCCCCCATCGCTATCCCTTCCCTCTCCCTATATCCCTCTCTCTCCGCCCCCTCTCTCTCTCTCTGCCGCTCGCTCACACAAACTTTGCATGTGCACAGAATGACAGGCTAACGACACAAACACAGGGAGGAGGACCCTAAGCCCCCAATCTCTCAGGAGAATCTGGTGTAATAATATGAATGAACTTACGTGAGGCATTGTGCAGGAAGGTAAACATGTTGGTTGTCCACGACATTCCCGTTGCAGATATGAGTTTTAGATGGTCCACGGACAATCTGAACGCTGACAGCAGACGGAAGCTTCGCTGGCCTTCCTCCAATAATGAATTGGTCAGGTTGGTCATGGGTAGTTACACCTGCCGCCGTCGCACCCACTGGAACAGAGACCACACTAATTAACCACAACTAAAGACCTACGTTTATGGCATATCGCATTTAAAAAAGACAAAATCCAAAGAATTAGGGACAAGTGTTAAATATATCTATATTCTGATAGTAATCATTATAGCTATACAGGAAAGTGATGGAGGAAAGTGATGCACCTGCCATCGCCGCACACACTGGAACAGGGATCAGAGATAGGTTGTAAGAAGTGTTAAATATCTCTATATTCTGATAGTAGCCTAATCATTGCTGTACAGTAAAAGGGGTCTCCCAGTCTCAACAGGAGAGAGAACTCATACAGGATAAACATGTGAAATAGGAAGTGATGCAGACAAAATTGGAACTGGAATATTATAAGATTTGAATCTAAAATCTCTTACCATAGAGCGCAATGATCAGAATGATGTAAGGACGGAGCCACCATTTCTGGAGGCTTATGTCAGCCATCGTGGCACAGAGGCCGCAGAGATCTGAAATAAGAAGGACACGTTGATCACAGCAGTGCCAGGACGAAACCTATGACCTTCATGGAATATAGGCTGCCCTAGCGTGTCTGATATCTGGTCTAGAGGGGCGGGTTCAAAATCTCCGGAGAAAAATTCTGTGAGATCCCATTGGTTCACCGATCTGTCCGTCAGCCACCATGCCCCCCACCATGCCCCTCCTCCTCCCCCAATGTGCAGCATTGAGAGCCCTGATGTCACAACATTTGAAGCGACGCCCACTGCACTCTGGTTGGTTGGGGAAATGAAACGCTTCCTATTCCAGGAACGTCAACAGGGCGTTACTATGGATCCCACGCCAGCTCTTGGCAAACCCGCTGTGATTGGTCAGTAGTCGCTGTGATTGACAGTTATCGTTTTTGCAACTATGCCTATACATAACCTTAACCCTAACCCTAACCTCAGTAAAACTATGACTGCCAGGGAGCCAATCAGATAGGTAAGGCGGGTCTATATCCTGGAGCGTTGGTGGGATCCATAATCAGGCGTCAACAGGCTGGTCCAGGCTCTTATTTTTTAGCAAAACTAAAAAATAAAATCCTGGAGATCGAGGCTACATGGAATAAAACATAAACATAAAACACAAGAACACATTTAGTAATCAAACCTGATTGAAGACTCGCTCTGATGGTATCCAAGCAGGAAGTAAATCCAGATGCGCCTTGGCAGTCTAGGGGAGGGAGAATCACTGGAGAACTAATCCGTGGAAAGAATACGTGGGATCTATACTGCTTCTCTCTGAAGAAGTGGTTGACGTCTCTGGTATCACCGTTGGATCAGAAAGAAAGAACTTGTGGTTTGTGTTGCCTTAAATACCCTTGGCTGCACTGCTAGTGTCATTAGGGTGATGTCAGTCATATCCATATATGGATCCCCCGATATCAGTCATGCCCAAAGATAGGGTCTATGGATGTTTCGGTTAGCTCCATATATGGGGCTCCAGGAGGGGGTCTATGATGTCAGAGCTTGGTATGTCAGTTTATCTCCATATATACAACAACGACGATATGTCATAGATGACTGACGTCATCGACTAGCCAGATGAAGATCCACATGGAAGCAACCCTGGCATTTTATGCCCATATTAGGAGATCCCTGATGTCATACATATATGCCTATGTTGGATGTAGATTTCTGCCCGACAGCGACGACTATAGCCAGATGAAGATCCACATGTAAGCAACGCTGTTATTATACCCCCCCCCCCCCCCTTACACCACGGCACAGAAGAAGTCGCAGGTGTCTAGAAGATGGTGTTGTTGTGAATGTAAACTGTTTGATGTGTTTGTAAATGTATGGGTTCATGTGGAGGATTGCTAATTGATATAAAAATATTTTCGGCACCCGAAATAATAACTTAAGGGACAGTCCGCTACAGTTTGTTTGGGGGGAACCTAATCACGCAAACCGCTGGACAGATCAGCACCTAATAATAATAATAATAATAATACATTTTATTTATAACGCACTTTACATTCTCACGAATCTCAGAGTGCTACAGATTAAAAGCAGAGCATAAAAGCAGCATAGGCAACAAAACAATTTTAATGGACAAAAAAATGTATTGTTTGTGCACACACTGGCAGTGGGCCAAGAAGTACCTCCACTCTGTGACCTCCTTCTCCACTCTGCGGGGCAGTGGGACTAGACTACTCGGTCTTAGTCGGTCATAGTGTTGTTGTTAAGATAGATCGGGGCTGAGGCAACGATCGGCTCCTGAATTCTTACCTTTTTCTGTATCGTATCAAAAAACAAGAAAGTTAGCCCCGGTATTCTACAGATGTCTGTATAGTTCTGATGGTCTGGAAAAAAGTAATCGATGGGTTGAAACAACCTTTTAAAGCAGTTTTGTTTCTGATCATTCATGATCAGTAACGTCAACATGGAGGCACGTTCCTGATTATATTTAGCCCGTCTGCTCCACTCAAAGCCAGGCAGAACTAAAAAGAAAGTTTCAATGTTGTTGAAGACATGATTCCTATATCTACTACTTTTCATCATAGTGAGCTACAATAGTTGAGAGTTGTCGTCTTATGCTGCAGCAAAATGTATACATTAATATTGAAGAAAAATGTATTAAAGTAATGCAAAAGTCGGCTAACTAGACGTAAGTTACTTTTATAATGCAGTAACTACTGAAGTAATCAAGGTACTTGCCGCGCTATGAACTTATCTGCTATTTTTTTGCTTCTGGGGGGGTCCATGGAACAAAACATTTTGAGATGGGGGTCAGCAGCCAAATGCATATCTAACTAGAAAAAGTGCTCCTCGGAGCACAAGTCTCCGCCAGGTCAGGTAGGTTATTATGGCCTCCTGGTGGCGCTATAATAGGCCAATGTGAAAAGGATGCCATTTATTCCTAGGCCTTGCACGGCAATCGGACACTGCATGCATGATTTGAGGCATTTTGTTCTAAAAATGTGTTTTGCTAAATTTGACCTGCTGGTGGCGCTATTTCAGGCCAATGTTAAAAGGGTGGCATTTGTTCCTCAACATAGTGTGAATGTGCGTTCAAAGTTTCACCGTAATCGGACGCTGCATTCATGATTTGCGGCATTTTGTTCAAAACGGGCCACTCCTGCAAACATTACATGTCAATGTTAGCCAATCAGGATGGCATATGAAAAATCAAACAGATCCGTCTTGATCACATGGCAAAGGTGTGTCCTTGGCCTCTAGAGAGTGTGCATACAAAGTTTTACACTGATCGGTGCAGTTATAGGTAAAAACACGAATCGGCCTGTTACAGCACCACCATGAGGCTGATTTGAACATTTTCAAATGCCATTTCTTCCTCGGCCTAATGGGAATGTGTGTGCAAAATTTCACGGAAATTGCATGCTGTGTTCATGATTTGAGGCATTTTGTTCGAAACAGAGTACTCCTGCAAACTTTGAAAGACAATTTTTGCCAATCAGGATGGAATATGAAAAATCTGGAATGAGCCGTTTCTTTTAATGACTATAGAGATACTGTGTACCGATTTGGGGGATTTTTGGCCAAAATTTGTAGGAGTACTGTTCAAAAATGTGTTTTGCACAAATCGGCCTCCTGGTGGCGCTATAAAAGGCCCATGTGAAAAATTTGGAGCAGAGGTTCGGCTTTGGCATCCAGGGACTGTGTGTGCACAGTTTCGCTGCGATCAAGCCAACGGTGCCAGAGATTAGCTGTACACAGACAAGACAGAATCACACACACACACACGCACGCACGCACGCACGCACGCACGCACGCACGGACGGAAAACATACTCTCTCGCCATGCCTTTCGGCCTGGCGGAGACAAAAATGTTTTCTAAATTCAAACGGTATGTTTCTTTGTCAAGGACCCGCAAAATGATATGTATTTGCCCGTCGACCCCCATCTCAAAATAGCTTGTTCCAGGGATCCCCAGAAGCACAGATCGGAGTTAAATACGTTCGCTTTAAAACATAATCATATATATATATACACGCACACATACATACACATATATATATATATATATATATATATATATATATATATATATATATATATATATATATATATATATCTATATATATAGATATATCTATATATATAGATAGATAGATAGATAGATAGATAGATATAGATATATATAGAGATAGATAGATAGATAGATAGATAGATAGATAGATAGATAGATAGATATCGATGTGTTCCTGGTCTTAATGGATTAAAGGTCACTGTGGCCTCAGGGCATGTGTGTTTTTTGAAGGGCATGAGCAAGTGCGCCAATACTGTGGGTGCCTCGGGGCTAAAGCACCCATTAGAAATGACGAGCACCCATCACAAACTCATCACAAAAAAATAAAAATAAAAAAACTCCGACATCTGCACTTCATGAAGTACATTTTTTGTACCAATACAAATTAACCGCATTAAAGTAACAAAAAGGTAACAAACCCGGCCTAGCATGCGCTGCGCACCCAATAGCACGGACATAGGCGCCCCCTGGGCATGAGGGGACTGAGGGGTAGCCACGGAGGCCATGGTCATCTGCTTTTTTCACTAGTCTTTAGAAAATGTCTTTATGTTCTACATTTTTCACAGCTGGCTCTCGGCCTTGACAAATATTGGGGAGGAGACCAGGGTAAAAGGTAAAACAAGGTATGTTTATTAAATAAGGCCTAATGACAAACAACTAAGGGAAAGGCGAACAGAACATATTGCGGATCCTATGAGGTGTGTAGTCAGTAAATCAGTGGTGTAGGTGTGGAGCATAGGGTATAGCAGTGGCGGCCATTTTCTGGTTCCACTTCAAAATAGTCAATGCATTTTTCCCATTGACATTTCCAAAAATATTTATATCAATTAATTTAAGCCTAGAATCAAGCCATCCAGGGTCCTGGTGAATCATGACCATAAAACATATTTTTCTGTTTTTTTTTTTTAATTCTATATTTAATTATATGATATACTATATTTAATAAATATGTACGGGTTGTAATGGAGAAAGTGCAAACACCAGGTTGAAGTTCATCCATGACTGTCGGGGCGCAGGTAGACCAACGTGAGTGGCGTGGTTTATACTTCGTCGTATGGTGGTGTCGCGAGCCGAAAATAGACGATCTTCAAGCTCACTTGTGGCACATGATCATCCACAAAGACAAAGTTATAATTTATTATCTTTTAGATCGTCTATTTTCAGCTCAACACAGAGCATAAATACCGTTTCACTATATAGATGCAACACTGAAGTTAAAGGTAGGGTAAGTGATATTTTTGGGTTAAAGCAAAAAGTATTTTGTTAAAAAGTTAAAGCACTATATTCTGATAGTAATCATTGCTATAGAGTGTTTGTACAGTACCAAGAGTCTCCCCGTCTCTCCAGCTCTTTAATAAACAGATAATACATTTTCCGGTAGGTGTCAAAATCTCAGCCAATCAGGAGAAAGTACCCATTTTTAAGCTTAATTTTTATAGTGTTCAGTGTTCCAATTTTGCCTGCTCATTTCTTAGTGTCATCACTTCCAATTTCACTTGTTTAATCAATATCCTGATTGAGCTCTCTATCCTGATTGGATAAAACTGGAACTGAAACTGAAACGAAAATGCATTTTCTGTTTAATAAAGAGTTGGAGAGACAAGGAGACTCCTTTTACTGAACAAACACTCTATAGCAATGAGTACTATCAGAATATAGAGCTATTTAACATTTATTTTAACCAAAGAAAATCACTTACCCTACCTTTAATTAATAATCATGCATTGTGCATCATCAGTTACTGTCTAGTATCATATGGGGGTTTAATTCTTAAAGTATCTGGTTCAAGAGGAAGTGCTCTAACCTAAAAAAAAATGAAATGTTTAATTCATATTTGATATTTAGCCAATATTGTATTTCCTAGTCCCCTCATTAAGGTAACAGTTTCCCCAATTGTACTACTTCCAGACTAGTTTTGGTACTGCTAAAACATTAAAGGATAGGTCTGTACAAAAAGGGAGGGTGAAAAAGCTATTTTTCACTTTCAAACATGTTTGGGGTAATTTTAATGTGTACTCTGGCTTTTGATAGCACCCCAGACCGTTTTTAAGTTGCTTCATTCAGTATTTAGATATTTGATATTCATTTGATCAGACACGCCCCCTTCCTATACAAACCCATTGTAACTTCAATTTTGATGTATTCATTGAAAACACCCTTCCTTGGTTCTGGTGACTGTTATTGTCCTTCTAATGCGTGAGGGGCCGTGTCCTTTCAATAACTTTTTTTCATTTGTTTTATTGTATTCTTTTATTATATTTTGTGTGTGTGTTCCAGAAAATCTGACGGCCTTCCCTTGTATCCCCGATACTGTCATCAGAAGCTGTTCAGGACCTGTCTTGTGAGTGGCTTATTATACTTTTATTAAACATAGACTCCATGTTTCTTTGATTTTATTTATGCTGTACTTGATTTAGATTTTTTCCCCAATGTCCTCGTTCTGGTGTAATTGGTGTCATGTACTATAATGTGGGTTTTGTACTGTTAAACTTGTTTATAATAGTTGGAATCATTTTAGAATAGCTTTGTGTGAGCCATAGCAGTTTAATGACAAATAGCTTGCAGTTGATGTGTTGACCATTTCCTGTTTGTCATCACAAGGAAACGTATGTTTACGTATGTAAACACGGTTTTATGAATGAAAAGTGAACCTGTAACCATGTGACAACTACCCTCGGATCAGGAGCATTATACCAAATTAATCACACCTGTGGGTGCGACGACACCCTATAAGTGCGTCACGCACCCACACACTCTCCCTCTTTCTACCGACTGGGAAGGCATGACAGGGCCAGCCTTCACCGCCGAGTGACAATGAAGGGTTACAGGTTCACTTTTCATTCATAAAACCGTGTTTACATACGTAAACATACGTTTTATTTCATTTCAAGTGAACCTGTAACCATGTGACAACATGGGTACATAGTACAGTATACCAAATTAGTCATGAGGAGAGTGAAGTGGCCAAACCTACAGGTCAAAAGCCATACAGGAGGAGTAAACCTCATCACAGTAATACAGCAGAACACAACCAATTGAGTTCAAGCATTTTATTTTAACTGAAACACATGTGAAACTCATTTTTCAGGTTAATACCAATAAACTGAAGTGTTCCAATCAAGGAAAGCAACATTCTGGAGCGCAAACCCAGGGTGCCCATATTTAACTGTAAACAAAATAAACTCAGGTGAAGGTAGATTGGCACTCCAGCCAATCCCACCACCGCATCTACATCAAGCGTGCTCAAACGCCGCCTCTCAAGGGCCACACATGAAGCCTCATCATCTGAGGCTTGGGGTGCCATATCCTGCCCTGCACCTGGGACAGCAAGTCAGGTCTGACTGGAAGACACCATGGCTGGCCCTCCAGCATCTCGTAGATCTCTCCCATCCATGGTCTCTGTGGCCAATTTGGCGCCACCAATAATACCTGGGCGCGCAGCAACCTCACCACCCTGAGGAAAGCCGGCAGGAGAGGAAGTGGGGGAAAAGCATACAGCCTCTGCTGTGGCCATGAAAGGCTCAGAGCATCTATCCCCAGTGGTCCTGGTGGTCCATGCATTGATGACCAGAGAGGACAGTGAGTGTTCTCTTCCGTGGCAAAGAGGTCTACTTCTGCCCGACCAAAGTGAAACCATATCTGGTTCACTACCTGGGGGTGCAAGCGCCACTCGCCGGGGTGGGGACCTCCCCTCGACAGCAGATCTGCCGCTACATTCCGGGGTCCCGGAAGATAGAAAGCCCTCAGGGTCACACCATTGGACTGTGCCCACAGGAGCAACTGGTGCACTCTTGCATGCAGAGATGGGGACCTCAGCCCACCCTGGCGGTTGATGTAACACACCACGGCTGTGTTGTCTGTCCTTATCATGACTTGCTTCCCCGACACAAGTGGGAGGAAGTGTCTCAGAGCCAGGCGAACCGCCTCCATCTCGAGGAGGTTTACATGCCACCCCTGCTGTACAGGAGGCCAACGACCCCGAACAGACCTGCCCTCCATGACTGCGCCCCAGCCTGTGCCAGAGGCGTCGGTCGTTATGGTCATCCTGGAGCCACCCTGGCCCAGGGAAACGCCTCTGTGGATGGCCTGGGATCGCCTCCACCATGTGAGGACCTTGAGGCCACCGCGGGACAGGGTAATAACCCTCGACTTGTCCCTGGGCAGACAGAACTTGTGGCGTCCAAACCAATATTGGAGCGGCCGCGTGTGCAACAGGCCCATTGGTACAACCTGGGCAGCTGCTGCAAAGAGGCCCAATAGCCGTTGACACTGCATCACAGACACCGACCTGCGTGACAAGCAGTCTGTGATGCAATTCCCGATTGTCATCTTCCTTTTTTGTGTCAGGCATGCTTTCATGGTGACAGAATCCAGAAGAAGTCCCAAGTACTCAACTGACTGAGCTGGGACTAAGCTGCTCTTTTCTGCATTCAGATGCAGCCCGAGCGAAACCAGATGTGCCAACACAACCTCTGTGTGGCTCCGTGCCAGGCTCTCTGATGGTGCACACACCAGCCAGTCATCGAGATAGTTCAACACCCGAATGCCCCTCCGCCGCAGGGGGATCAGCGCAGCATCCATGCATTTTGTAAACGTTCGGGGTGACAGGGACAGACCGAACGGGAGGACGTTGTATTCAAAAGCCCTCCCCTGAAAGGCAAACCTGAGAAATTGCCTGTGAACCGGCCTGATTGGAATGTGAAAATAAGCATCGCGAAGGTCCACTGTCGTGAACCAATCGCCTGCCCTTATGGCTTGAAACACAGTTCTCAACCTGAGCATTCGAAAGGGAAGCACCTTGAGGAACTTGTTCAGTTGCCTCAAATCCAGAATTGGGCGAAAGCCTCCGGTCCGCTTGGGGACAAGGAAGTAGCTGGAATAAAACTCTCAAAAAGTCTCATTTCTCCTGGAGAGAGAAGCCTTATAGCACCTTTCCCCAGCAAGGCAGAAACCTCTTTGGCCAGAGCGGCAGAACGAGACTGGTCTCTTACTTTTGTCTCCAAAACTCCTCGAAAACGAGGGGGGCGGTCCCTGAATTGCAAACGGTACCCAAACTCCAGAGTACCGATCACCCACGGACAAGTGGTACACTGACGCCAAGCGCTGAGGTTGGCGCTGGAAAAGCCGGTGCCAGACAACTTGCACCGAAAGGGGCGCTGGTGGGGCTTGGCAGATCCACCCATGGTGCGCTCTCGAGATCGAGGCTGGAAACGCAGAGGATCCCGCCCCTGCCGAGAGGAGCTCCGTTCTGAAGAACGAGGCTGCCAGAAGCTCCTTCGCCTTTCTGGCTTAGGCTGGAGCATGGCCCGAGTGCGCTGCCTGACCTTCCGGGCCTCATTCAGCGCAGCATCTGCTGCAGGCCCGAACACTTCCCCAGGTGTTATTGAGGCCTCCATGACAGCAAGTGTATTTGTGTTCGCCAGTCTAGAGGCCATGGCTGTAGACTGATAAGCCTTCACCACCAACCCATCAGTGGACCGGCACTTTTTATTTGGGTGACGGGCAGCCCTATTGCCTGTGGCTGGAGCCCCAGCCAACAGAGCAAAAGTTGGGCCCACTCTGGCTATGCCATCTAGGCCATGCTCTGCCGCACCATTCAGGGTGCTGAGCGTAGAACGGGGTGCAGCAGCCTCCCTGGGTCGTGCCCACGACCTTTGCGCGCTGTGGCGCTGTTGTGCAGCCATACATTCAATGGTCTTACGCATATCCTCCAAGTGCCTCTGCATGAGGTCTACTCTTGGGTCACAGATGCGGCCTTGTTCGGTCCGCTTCCGCTTCTCAGCGGCCTTCCGTCCTACGGCTGGAGCATCCAAAATGGGAGGAACTGGATCCTGGCCAGGTGGCACACCATCCTCTGGGCCATTGTCCCGCTCATCATCTCCCTGACACTCCATGGCAGGGAAAACCCAATATGTCTCTCACCAAAGAGTCTGGAGAAACACACATGCACACATAGCACACACATGCATGCATGTAACATGAAATAATGCAAGCCCAATTTAAGGGCGGACAGAATTGCTGTTTTTACAACAATGAAATCAAAACAACCCTCCAAACAATGCAAAGCCTGATTGCAACAACACTCCGGAGGCATAGGTGGCGACAGCGCACTGTCCAAGATGCGGGTGGCCCAACAATACCACCGGAGAAAAACGGCCGTAGCCGACAGTGTAAACAGCAGCGCTAGGCTACACAAGCCTGCTCCATTGTTGTGGAGTGCTGCCAGTAGGCTATGCTTGCAGGAGTAAAAATGTAACACACTTACCAAAATAGGAATGTGAGTATCCCTCACGCGCAACGAGCGCACAACTGCTACCAAACTGGAACGTGAGGAACGTGTATTGCACGCAACAACACAATTGTCACCTGCAACAACAACACAGATGAATAATAGCCCCACGGCACGCCAAGGGGGTACCTCAACGGCAGCCCAGAGTAGGCATCCAGTACCGTGAGAAATCAAATTCAAATTACACATGCAGCAATTTAACATGCAAGCCCAATTCAAGGGCGGATTAAAGTGCTGCGTTATGACAGAGGATGAGACAACCTCACGGCACGCCAAGGGGGTGCCACATATAAGGCAGCCCAGAGTAGGCATCCAGCACCGTGAGGAATTAAAGTCAAATCACAAGCTGGTATAAGCTCTTACCGACCAGGAGGAAGAAAGAGGGAGAGTGTGTGGGTGCGTGACGCACTTATAGGGTGTCGTCGCACCCACAGGTGTGATTAATTTGGTATAATGCTCCTGATCCGAGGGTAGTTGTCACATGGTTACAGGTTCACTTGAAATGAAATAAAACTGAGGAGAAGCAGACACAGGGCACATCATTGTAGTGATGATAGTTCAGCTCTTTAGCCCAGAACGTTGCTGTTATCGTCCTTCAAGATCTCCCTGACCTACCAACGGCGGTGGCTTACCTCTTTGGGCTGATCTATGCTCTAAACCTCCAGTACCCAAAACAGCTGAGGTACACATTTGAAACAATTCAAAAGGTTTTCATGGGATTTAGAACTGATCTCAGCAAGGGTCAGATCCTAACAAAACAAAATGCGTGAGGGGGCCGTGTCTTTTCAATAACTTCTTTCATTTATTTATTTTTATTTTTTAATGATTTTTTTTTCAATAAAAAAAAGACAATATCAGTCACCAGAACCAAGGACGGGTGTTTTCAATTAATTTAACATGGTTAAAATGGAGTTTGACGTTACAATGGATTTGTATAGGAAGGGGGCGTGTCTGTTAAAATGAATAAAAAAGATCTAAATACTGAACAGAGCAACTTAAAAACTGGTGCTCAAAAAAGCCTGAGTAGATGTTAAAATGGCACCAAACATGTTTGAAACTGAAATATCCCTTTAAGTGTGTTAAGCAGTGTCTGTAATTATTAATTACATTTGCAATTTTAAATGTGTCTTTATCGGAGCAATGTCAATTAAAAAAGTTGTTTAAAATGGTTGTATTGTTTGTACAGAGTATAGCTGTTAACAATAACATTAAATTGATAAATATTAAAAACGTATTAGGTTGGGCAAAGTTCTTCAGCTCAAATTATTTTATTTGCTTAGTAAATTTCAGCTCATGTTGTCACCTTTGTCTTACAGATTTACATGCATTGCAAATTCTGCAAATTCAACCACGCTAATGAATCTGTTGTATTGAAACACTACAGTCTTCACCACAGAGGAGCAAACTGGCCTTGCATCCACACAGACTGCGTGCATTGAAATCACACCTGTCAAGATTGCACCGGACTGTCCCAAGGCAAGAAAACTCAACATTTTACTGCTGGTTGTGTGAATTCAAAGACATTTGCTCTAGAAAGAACATATTAAAACATTTAAACAATCACCTTAAAGTTTAAGGTGATTGTTTAAGGCTTAAAAAGAGAGAGAGGGTGAGTTGCCCATTCTCAGGATGCAGCTTTGAAACCAACCTCGCCAACAGCTTTACTGTAACCATAGTAGTTAACCCTGTACAAGTGGCCTTTGTTGGCAAAAAGCTCACTTCTTGGTACCTGGAACATTTTAGGTCCTATGAGCTTGTGGAGAGCATCTATGCAGATACCGAGATTCTGGATCCTGAGGCTCTCAACAGCTAATGTATCATCCGTTGACTGCATACACAGTGGGAGGGAAGGTGCTGGTGACTCCAAAAGTGTGCCTTCTCCATTGAAGGGACACAAAATGGTAGTCTAAGTAGGAAAAAAATATATTTTCTATCTTCCATTCAAATCAGATGCTTATATTTAAATGCTCTTCCAAACTGTTAAACCACGACCACTTAATCATTTAAGATAGTATATGAAGAAGCACATTTCTGACTTATTGCAGGTAGTACTGACAAAATCTAGGGTCTCTGCGGGTCCACTAATATTTGTGGAGCTGACTGTACCAGGACATATATAATATGGCCTACCTGTGGACCCCCATTTGATAACATCAACAGAAATCTTGCCACACGATTTGTTCAAAAACAGGTTGTACATTTATTTCATATTTATTCTTAAAAAGATCTTTAAAAACATTGAATTCAACGTTGATACCTGCAGACTCACTGAAAGTCCTTACTGCCTTGTTTATTAATTTCATTTTCTGGAAATTGTCTTCTTTTCCTCTTTTTTCTCATCTAACACAGGGTTTATTACTGCTGGTGAAAATCTCGCGAAAAATGTCACATAAAGTGGTGCTTCCTCAAGTACCTGAATCAGCTGAGGATTTGCAAGGCATTCTTTGTGAAAAACGTCAACTTCAAGGAAGCTTTACACTACAGTTTGAGGACCCAGCCTTTAATAACATTCCCTGTAATCTGTTTGATATCCAAGAATTGCCACCTGAACGGGTCATCTTGCACATTCTTTGGGATGAGCCACCGGTACAAGTTGCCCTGCAAGAATCAGACTCTTCGTCTTCCCTGGACACAGCCAGTTTAGCCTCCACAGAGTCACCCCAGAGTCCCTCAGCTTTTATCAGGAATGATATGCGAAGTGTGTCCGAGTGGCCTTCCCCTTTCCCCATTCCAGACTTCTCCTATGATGTGGAATTGAAGTTACGCAAAGACAATGAGGCATATGAGAAGACCAAGAAAGCTATCATCCTGACAAGAGACATGAAGATTGACATTTTGGACAAGATTGCAAAAGCAATGTTTGAAGTGAAAGCCAATCCTACACTAGACCAGACTGAGTCTGTTGCTTCTGCTCTCATCACCAAACACCCCTGCCTACGAGAACCAAGTTTTGAAACAGGGTATGATGGATGGAAAGGCTGTGCTGAGGTCAGCATTAACCGCAAAAGCAGGAGCAATGAAGGTGATGGTGCAGGTTCTTCCTTGAAGAGACCAAAGAGACGGGAGATAAACCATGTCCTTGACCATCCAGATACTGATGACTCGCTGGAGGACGAAAGACTGGCCATGGTTGAGGAGTTTAAGAAGAAGAATAAAAATGTTGCACTCATAAAGCAACAGATGGAACTGACTTTCTCCCTGAGGCGCAGGGAGATAGTGGAGATGCAGCCCATGGTGTCAGAGGTTCAGGAGCGGTGGCCTGCTCTGTTTTCCCAGTCAGAGGTAAGCAGCTGAGCAAAGAATGTTATGTTGTGTTTCTGATTTCATCTTTAAAAAATAAGAATCTCTAGTTGCTTACATCTGTTGATAAAATGTATATTGGGATGTTGAAATTGTGTTTGACTTTGTATTAAAGTATATATATTATATAATTTTAAAGTTGTTCTAAATGTTTTCATCGGATCACCAACAAGAACCTAATGGATGGCTTCAGAGCAGCCATTAGTCAGCACACTCCAGGGCTCCTTAGACTGTATCGGGCCAGAAGCACAGCTTTTCCACCTGAGATGGATCGACTGCTGGACAAGCTGGATAATGAGGTAAATTTCAGACATAATACCATTTCTCTGGACATTATGGACATAAATTATAAAAGTACAAAACAGGTTCTTGAATGCATTAAATGTTGCTATACAGTTTAATGCTGATATTCCTTTTAAGGTGTGTACTCAATAGGTTTAACCCAAATTGTTGTACCATATCAGTTTCCCATGGGCAGCATGTTTTCATATTTGCTCGGAGCTTTCTACATGCAATTTACTGTGTGTGTGTGTGTGTGTGTGTGTGTGTGTGTGTGTGTGTGTGTGTGTGTGTGTGTGTGTGTGTGTGTGTGTGTGTGTGTGTGTGTGTGTGTTTGTGTGTTCCAGACATCTGACATCACAGTACAGCGGCAGACTGTAGTCTTGAAGGGCCTTCCCTTGTATCTCCGAGACTGTCATCAGAAGCTGTTCAGGACCTGTCTTGTGAGTGGCTTATTATACTTTTATTAAACATAAAAGACTCATTAGACATAGAGATTTGTATTCCCACTGTCCTCGTTCTGGTGTAATTGGTGTCATATACTGTATAATATGGGGTACATTTTTGGTGGAGATGGAAATGTTTAATATGTCAAACACACGATGGGAAATGCTTGTTTATGCAATATTTTGAATCATTTTAGAGTAATAGCTTTGTGTAGCCATAGCATTTTAATGACAAATAGCTTGCAGTTGATGTGTTGACCATTTCCTGTTTGTCATCACAAGGAAACTGACCCAAAGGAGGAGCAGACACCGGGCATCACTGTGGGTATCCTAACTGTGTTGGAGGATGATAGTTCAGCTCCTTCGCCCAAGGCCCAGAACGTTGCTGTTATCGTTGAACAACACATCGTCCTTCAAGATCTCCCTGACCTACCAACGGCGGTGGCTTACCTCTTCGGGCTGATCTATGCTCTAAACCTCCAGTACCCAAAAGAGCTGAGGTACACATTTGAAACAATTCAGAAGGTTTTCATGGGACTTGAAACTGATCTCTCAGCAAGGGTCAGATCCTTACAAAACAAACTACTTCAGTGAATCCAGCACATTTAACGAATGGTACTCTATTCTCTCTCTACCTTTTCTGTTCTTTATCTCAAGTTCTCTTTCTTCTCTACCCTTTTTCCCTTTTCTCTCTTATCTCCTTTTTTTCTCCCCATCTTCTCTGCTCTCTCAGTCTGTCACCCTAACTTTCCTTACTCCTCCTTATTCTGTAATTCTTGTTCTGAGAACAAGGTTTGTTCTCCTCTAGATCTCAACAGAGACTGGCCTGGCAGGGCTTTTATAGCCTTCTGGAGGCACCGGACCCAGGTTCTCTCCAATGAGCCATCAGGCAGGAGGCCCCACCCTGCTCACCTATAGGGCAAGAGTTAAATGGCAAGGCATTTATGCGCCAGGGGGGCCTGATTATGGATCCCACCAACGCTCCAGGATATAGACCCGCCTTACCTGTCTGATTGGCTCCCTGGCAGGCATAGTTTTACTGAGGTTAGGGTTAGGGTTAAGGTTAGGTTCAGGCATAGTCTTACTGAGGTTAGGGTTAGGTTTAGGCATCGTTTTACTGAGGTTAGGGTTAGGGTTAAGGTTAGGTATAGGCATAGTTGCAAAAACGAGAACTGTCAATCACAGCGACTACTGACCAATCACAGCGGGTTTGCCAAGAGCTGGCGT
The DNA here is from genome assembly GCF_963454915.1 of Gymnoscopelus microlampas. Taxonomy (NCBI): domain Eukaryota; kingdom Metazoa; phylum Chordata; class Actinopteri; order Myctophiformes; family Myctophidae; genus Gymnoscopelus; species Gymnoscopelus microlampas. The sequence continues at coordinate 40,907,096 of NC_139955.1, forward strand.
GGGATCCATAATAACGCGCCAGGGGGCCACACTCCAAGAGGGGAGTGTGTCCTTTGTTCAGTATATCCTATTGTCCAGAGGGTACATAGACGACATTAAACCAGGATCACATTAGCTCAAGACCAGCATATTTATTAATATCAATGCAGCAATACACAGGAACAACACTGTGAAATATGTGAACCAATAATGCAAGATAAGTAAAATCAAATACTCAACGTATCAGAGGTTTGCTTCGTAAAGGCTCAAGAGCAATTAGTCCACACAGGGAAAAGAAGTCAGTAAAACCAAGGTCTGTAAGTTCGCGGAGAATTCTAATGTAACAGGATGTGTAATGCTACTATATACTACAGGAAACCAGTGAGGGGCCATCCCCAAAAAGGGAGTTTGGATTGGATAGTTTAGAAATGCACGTCAGTGTCATAAGGTGTGCTAAGTGGTTGCTGTGGTGTTCTCAAGTCTGTTAGGGCACACGTGGAGCCAAGACAGCAAGGGTTAAGAGGTGCATGTCAATTTTCTAGCAAAAAACACCACTATGCATACGGTGCAGACAGGATGTGGACAGGTGTTAAAGTTCAGACAATTTGACATTTACTTTTCAGCCTATGCCTCGTATCCTGTTTTTAACCAATTTTAGGTAGTTTTAGTCAATGTTATGTTCAGAAGGTGAAATGGAAATTTCTACTTGTCGTGACACTTGACACCAAATGTAGAACGTGGCACAAAATGTAGAGGCCCAGAAAATGTAAAGTGATGTTCAGTCTTTAAAATGGATGCTGATAAAATATGTGCCATATTTTCCCATGAGCATCCCTCAACCACCCAGACTAGACCAGACTAAATTGTGGGGCATCACAATTTCAATATAGCATTGCATTGATCTTAAAAAGATTTGAGACTCTTGAGGACCGAAACGAGAGAGGAGTAAGGTTTCGCCCACGACTTGCGGGGGGACTCCTTTGGCGCCCGCGTCGTCCTAGCTCCACCGATGCCGTCAAGAAGGGAGGCCTGTTGTGGTGCCCTTTCTTCCGGACGGGGCCACACCACGACTGAGCGTACCGTCGCTCGATGAAGCAGCTCGTGTAGGCTAGCGTCGTCGAGCTCCAGGCCAGGCTCCACTGAGGAGTTTTGCCTCATGGTGGACGGCCTTTGTGTGGGTGGCAGGGAGGCCCTTTCGTAGGAGGGGGGAATGACGTCGTCGTCGTCCTCCGCCGGGAGTCAAGTGAGATGTGGTCGTCCTCGTCTCCTTCCTCCATGGCTTCGTCCTCGAGGTTTTCGTAGACGTGGTCCCCAGTTTCACAAATACAAATCAAATACAAATCAAATCAAAACGGATACAGGTCCTAAACCATGATGGCACCTCAATGTTAAATTCACAGTTTCTTCCAAAATGTTAAAAAAATATATATATATAATAAAAAATAAATGTGTGCTTTGGAAAATGGTTTGAAGTATTTCTATGATTTGAACATGCAGGGTAGATCATTATCAGACCTAAACTTCAATTTCTTGTTTATCCTCAAAATGACTGGATGAATTTTGTAGCAATTTCTAGCATTAGTAGAAATATTGGCCTTAAATGTCATTTGAAATTGATTTGGCCCCTCATTTATAACATATATAAATGTAAAATCAAATATGAAATAGAAAAAAATAAATGTAAAAAAGTATGTGTCCCTTTTATGCCCATATATGGAGATCTCTGTATCTGTCAGTCCATGTACCTTTTATACCCATATGTGGAGATTGGAGATTCCTGATGTCATCAGTATATACCCATATATTGTCATGCCCATATACGGGCATATACGTTAGATCGGCTGTTCTGGACAACTGGATATATATTATCCATAATTGCCGCGTCTCCCAAAGAGATTCGTAGAGATGCTGCGTAGAGATGCTGCGCACGTCCTACGACGGGTCTTACGTGCGTACGTACAGGCTGCGCAGTACCTTGACAGGCACGTAGATTTCAGGTCATGCGTAGCCTACGCAGCTTGCGTAGGAGCCTCCTACACAGCTGGGACTCGGCGAAACCTACGCTCTACCCTCATTAGTAGCAGCTGGTTGTGCCCTATCTAAACTGGCTTCGGGAGACACCATCGTCGTAGGTTCCCAAGTCCACGGCGTTACGTGTCTGCTAAAACTACATTCGGGAAACAGCATGCACGTATCCTACTCCTCCTACTCCTGGGAGTGGTTGTAGCCCTGAGAGAGAGAGAGATATATATATATATGTATGTATGTATGTATGTATGTATGTGTGTATGCGTGTATGTGTATATGTATATGTGTATGCATATATATATATACTAGAGTTTCGGGGGGCTACGCCCCCCTCAACCCCAGCCGCGCACGGGGCCCAGCTTGGGTGCGTGTATATTGGGGTACCCAAATCGCCGGAGTAAAAGTGTCCAAAAAGGAAAAAAAAGAAAAAAAAAAAAAATTTGGAAAAAATGTTAATAGTGATTGTTACTTTGGTGGTCCGCGGACCCCCTGGTGGTCCGCCGACCCCTGTGAGTGTTGGGACCCCCGGGGACCCCCCTGGAACATGGCGGACCCCTTCGGCGGTTTTTTTTTTTCATGCACGGTTTGCTTGTTTCTGTCGCTTGTTTTTTAAAACCTGGCAGCAAACTTGGCAACCCGACTGACATCACTGACCTATCCTTGGTATTTGTACTTCCGGGTTGCACAATGATGACATCACTGTCGAGTCCTGTGGTGTCATGAACCTAGGCAGGTTTGTTTACCAGCTTAGCCTGGGCAGCGTGCTGTGCTGTGGCGGTGGCTGTTTGTTTTTGTGTTTGGGATGAAGATGGCACGTGAAGGACGGACATATTGTGATCGAGACATGAGTGAAGTGAAAGTAACGGCCTGGGTGGAACAAAGGAGGTACGTAAGAAGGGGGGGGGGGTTGAAGCAAAGGAGCTGTGTGTGTGCTGTTGTGGAGGACATGGGCAGAGTGCAATGGCGGCCGCTCGTGTTGTTTCGGCGAAACCCGTCGCCGTGCGGTGTCGGTGGTGTGCACGGTAAACGGTACGAAGCTGCCTCCCCTTCCGTTTTGTCCGACATTTGGTGAGTACAATTAATTATGTTGCGCGGTGGAAAAGGTGTAGTGAGCAATGAGAGGTCCCCTACGCGACGCGTAAATTCAGCGCGGCCGCCGTGGCGAGTCAGTTGGCGACATGTGGTCTGGCGGTGCGTTGTTTATTCGATAACAGAGCTGTGGGGTGTCGCACCCAGGGTGCGGAAGTTGCTCGCCATTTATATAGTTATATATATATATATATATATATATATATATATATATATATATATATATATATATATATATATATATATATATATATATAAATAACAAGCTTGTAGATCTGCTATTTTCAAAAGATTAAATTTGGGAAATGGGACATTCTGCATACCTTTACTTTTGGTATTTTAAGTATATTTAATTGCATAATGGGGGACACTTTAGTGTTTTATTTACCTTGCAGATGTCACCTCACCGCTGTAATTTAATTCATAAATATATTATTAAAAAGTTGTATTTGGAGTGGACTGCTTCAGGACATCTGACAGTTGGCTCTGGTATTTTTATGATCCATTTCACTGTATATATTCGCAAAGGGTGTTTAAACTGCTGTGTAGCGTAGGACAGCACTACGTAGTTTACGTATTGGGAAACCCAATGGCCGCGTTTCCCAAACTAATTTCAGCTTGTGCGTAGCCTAGAACCTGCGCAGGAGCCTCCACGCAGCTGCGCAGTAGCAACCCCGTTACGCACTATCTTCGTTAGTAGCAGCTGTGTGTGCCCTACTTGCTAGGGGTGCCACGGTACAGTTGGCCCACGGATCGGTTTGTACCTCGGTTTTGGGGCCACGGTTTCGGTTCAGTTTCGGTACGTATTTTACATATAAAGAACAAAAAAATGACTCTTCAAAATATTTTCTTTATTTGCTTATGAGCAAATTGAAGTACTTTGTAGAAAAATAAACAGAACAAACAAAAGTAAACAATAAACATGAATTAAAAATTAAAGTGCCTCAACTTAGCCTCAACTATTCCAACATGTAAAACAATTTTCTATTAAACAGACTCTAACTGGTATACACTCACTGTAGTATAAAATATAAAATATCAAAATAAGGTGCACAGTTTTGGCAATAGCCATACCAGTGGTTCTAAACTCTTAAATTTCAAGTTCACCACTTACAGACTTGAAAGGGCCGTTTTTGACCCCCCTAAAGGAACCCAGCTGCCATATACAATTAAATTAGAGGAAACATTTAAATAAAAGTAAATCAAATGCCTAGCAGGCTAGCATTAAACAACTTTAAGCAGTGACTGACTTCACATTCAGTAGGCTTAGGCTATCAGAATTAGAGGAAACTGTTAAATACAAATGGCTTGCAGCAGTAACACTTAACACAATAAACATTAGTACTTCAGTAGCATAGCTTATTTAGGTTGGCTTTTTTTTTTATTCTTCTATTTTGAGATTCTTCTGCAAGAACACAAGCTTGTCAACATTCTCTGCAGAAAGGCGAGAGCGGCATGCACTAACAATGTCCCCTGTAGTGGAGAAAACTCTCTCACTTGCAACAGATGTTCCTGGGACACAGAGGTGACGCTTTGCAACTTTTGCGACACGAGGGTACTTTGCCTCGTTGTCCTTCCACCACACATATGGATCATCCTCCACATCGATGCAGTCCGCTAACCTGTAGAAGTTGAGTTCCTCCTCGACTAACTGAGAAAGGGGCTTGACCTGACGCTGGGTTCTGTAAACCTCTCCGAATAGCTCTGACATGGCTGTCTTCTTCCTGGGAGGAGGGGAGAATGGATTTCGTCCCTCTGTGGATGGGCCTGGCCTGGCCTCTGGCTCTGCTTGACTCTGAGTCTGCAACAATAGTAATAATACACAACAAATGTTTTAAGATATAAAATATTACAGGACAAATGAAAAAAGCTCTCATGCTTTTTATGTTTTTTATCCTTTGCTTTGACACATGTATAATATGTTGCATTTGTGTCCATACATGCAGCATATATATAGTGCAAATATAATGGCAATCATAAAATCACAAAATAGCCTACCTGCTGTTCATGCTCCAAGATTTCTGCAGTGATTTCACTGTAGACCCGGACACGAGATGGTTCATCCAGGAAAGGGAGGGATTTAAACCTGGGATCCATCGCTGTGGTCTTTTGAAGGTACCTTACAAGGTCAGGATCTGTGTACCTACAATTTAGGCATTTAGCACTATTAGCAGACATTCTTAATCTTGATTATAATAATATTGGTTATAGTGGTCCCGACTCCCCATAAGGAACCACTATAACCAAATATGACTAACAAATTATTAGAATGTGATAAAAACAAAATACACAAAATATAACTAAACTAATACACATAAAAAAATCAAACTATAATCCATAGCAACTTGCAATAAGCAAGGACAAAACATGATAGGCTATTAGGTTTAATGCATGGCAATAATAATAATCTAGGAGGATTTATATATAAATACCTTGGAGTAAGGTCCCGTACAATTGCTGCTTTAGCCTCTCTGATGGTTGGACTGTCCTCGGCTAGTGGTGCCATGGCATCAAGGATTTGAACCTTTAGAGGGAGTATCATAGAAGCGGTGGGTGTTGTCTCGCTGCTCATTAATTTAGTGACAGACTTAAGTGGTTTCAGGAGTTGAACGAGTTGTTCTGCCATTCTTTGTTCGTTGTCATTTAACATTGCCATGTCCTTGACATTCTTCTTCACAGCTGTGTCCATTAATGTGGCATAGACGGCAGGCTGCTGTTCCAGATATCGTTCTAACATGTCATGTGTAGTGTTCCAACGAGTACTGACATCCATGATTAACATGTTTGTAGGCAATGTTAATGCCTTTTGTTTCTCAGTCATCTTACTGTTGGCGGTGGTGCTTTTGTGGAAAAACGTGACAACTCGCCTTACTTTCCCTAGAAGACGGGACACTGTGTTGTTGTCAACTGACTTCTTGGCTGCGAGGTTAACAGTGTGGGCGAAGCAGCCTATCTGTGGCCCCAGCGCCTCCACTGCATTGATCGCGTTGACTATATTCGATGCATTATCTGTGGCGACCGGGATGGTTAAAGGCGGCCGCTCCAACTTCCACTCTGTCACTGCGTTTCTCATCTCTTCTGCCAAGTTGGCGCTTGTGTGGCTTTCATGCATTGCACGAGTTTGCAGCACTGCACTTTTGATTTCCCAATCTGACAAATAGTGAGCTGTAACAGTAAGGTAACTTTCCGTTGCACGGGACGTCCAGCCATCAGTGGTCAGCGCGAGGCTTTGGGCTTTAGCCAAATCGTCTACAAGCTCTTGGCGCACTGTTTCATAGATGGCAGGAATTACTTTCTCGCTGAAATGTGTACGGCCAGGCACAATGTAACGTGGGTCGATGGTTTTCACTACGTGACGAAAGCCCACGTTTTCAACCATGGAAAGAGGCTGCATATCTTTAGCAATGCACATCCCAATTGCAAGGGTTATTTTCTTGTGTTTCACAGAACCAAAGCTATAGGGCTGCTGCAAAGTTTCTCGGATAGTCTGTTGTTTTTGTGCCGATGTTACCTGCGCGGCTGGCCTGCTCCAAGCGAGCGCTACATCGGGGTGGTGACGCTGTAGATGTGTGCTCATATTGCTAGTGTTCCCATGTGCATACGCCACACGCTTTAAGCAATGCTTACAGATAGTCTTAGCCCTGTCCACTTTTTTCTCTCCCCCGTCATCATAGTCAACAGGGAAACCAAAGTGTTCCCACACCGCAGATCTGAATGAGGCTGGCGCCTCATCAAACTTTTCTCTCGCACTCTCCTCCACTCCGCCGCTTGCCATGATGACTTTTGTTTCCTGACTCCTGTGGGCTGCGGCTCGGATTTCACACACACAGGCGGTAGGGGGGAGGGGGCGAGCCAGTGATTGGATGTCTACTCGCGGGGCGGGGATTTCTACAGCACAGAGTGCTTGCTGTAGTGTAGGCACAGTTCTGCTGGTCAGTGTGGCCAGCTGTAAGAAATTCTCTGATTGCGAACCGAAAGATTGCGCTTCATAAATGCGTATTGAACCGTGCATGTCGTACCGTACGGTTCGGTTAAAATCCGTGAACCGCGGCACCCTTACTACTTGCCATCTAAACTGGCTTCGGGAGACACCATCGTCGTAGGTTCTCAAGCGCACGCCGTTACGTGTGTGCTAAAACTACATTCGGGAGACAGCATGCACGTAAAGACCTCCTGGACGAAGCCTACGTAAAGCCGTCCAACGCTACACAGCAGTTTAAACACCCTTTGCGAATATATACAGTGAAATGGATCATAAAAATACCACACACACACACATAAATACATATAAATACATATATTTATGTATATGTATATGTATATGTATATGTATATATATGTTTATATATATATATATATATATATATATATATATATATATATATATATATATATTTATATATATATATGTATATATATATATATATATATACATATATATATATATGTATATATATATATATATATACTTATATAATCGAGGAGTGACTTCCGCCCCCCGCTGACGCTATACCCACAGCTCTGTAGGCGAGTAAACACAATGCCGACACACCACATCTCGCCAACACAGTAGCCACGGCGTGTGCGCAGAATTTACGGGTGGCGTAGGCCACCTATCATTGCTCACTACACAGTTTCCACGTCGCAACATAATTTATTCCACACACCACATTACGGACAAAACGGAAGGTGAAACAGTTTCGTACCGTTTACCGTGCGCACCACCGACACCAAACAGCGACGGCTTTAGCCGAAACAACACGAAGCGCCGCCATTGAACTCTGCGCATCTCCACAACAACACACAAGCAGGTCCTTCGCTTCAACCCCCCCCCCCCCCTTCTTACGTACCTCTTTTGTTCCACCCAGGCCGTTGCTTTCACTTCACTCATGTCTCTATCAATCACAATATGTCCGTCCTTCACGTGCCATGTACATCCCAAACACAAAAATAAACGGCGACGGGCACACTACAGCGCGTTGTCCTGCTTTGGTAAAAACACCAGGCTAGGTTCATGACACCAAAGGGTTCGACAGTGATGTCATCATTATGCAACCCGGAAGCACAAATACCAAGGATACGTCAGTGATGTCAGTCGGGATGCCAGTCGGGATGCCAGGTTTTCAAAAACAAGCGACAGAAACAAGCAAGGACGTTCAAGAAAAAAAAAAAAACAGCCGAAGGGGTCCGCCATGTTCCAGGGGGGTCCCCGGGGGTCCCAACACACCCAGGGGGTCCACGGACCACCAGAAAAAAAGAAATATATACATTTTTTTCAATTTTTTTTTTTACTTTTGGAAAGTTCTATCCCACCATTTTGGTACCCCAAAATAAGCGCGCCCTCACAGCCCTAGAGCCCCGTGCGCGGCTAGGGGGTCGGCCGCCCGTAGGGCAGCCGGACCTCTAGTATATATATACGTATATATATATATATTAAGGCCAGGCCGTTAACGCCGTTACTGGCGGACTCTTATCGCGCGGAAAAAAAATAGAAGGTACGTGCCACCGCCGCCGGGCCAAGCACTGCTGCTCCGGGGAGCCGGGGTGCTCGTCAAATTACAATGTTTGAGTGCAACCGAGGCAAGCCCATCAGCACAGCTTTATCAGCCAAGCTAACTAACCTCCTAGCCCAGTGGATTGCAATCAATTGCCGGCCTATCAGCGTGGTGGAAGATGATGGACTCGAGCTTCTTCTCCGGGCGGCAACAGGCGACCCGTGTTACAGACTACCTGCGAGGCGAACTATCATGAGGAGAATCCATGACCAACACGCCACAGAGAAAGCTGTGAAAGAGGAGAAGTTGGCCGGGGCGGCGTGTGTAGCACTGACTGGGGACCATTGGACATCTGTCAACAACGATAACTACCTAGGCGTTACTGTACACTTCATCGATGTCAGCTGGGAACTTCACTCGTTCGCCTTGGGTACGTTTATGTCATTTAATTTATTTAACTTACCACGGTGAAGTTGGTTAACATTTACACAGCTTTAGCTAACGTTATCAGGGATCGATTGATTAATTTTACCACAGGCCAACAACATTAGCTACGTTTGCTGTAGAGCAGGGGTCTTCAACAGGGGGTCCGGGACCCCTAGGGGGTCCTCAGAGTTACTACAGGGGGTCCGCCAAATCTTTGTGTGATATGATTTTTTCTTTTACCTTAACCACTTGAACCCTAGCATCACTTTTCTGAGGATAACTTTAGCCAAAAATAGCAGATCTACAAGCTCAAGCTTTTAGATCGGCTATTTTTGGCAAAGAGCCATAGGTGTAGTAGAGGGAAAAAAGAGCAGTCCACGTAAACAAAAAATGTTGAATCTGAAACACAATTTTATACGATATAGTGGGGGTCCCTGCTTTACCTCTCCCTCAGCTAGGGGGTCCTTGGCCTGAAAACGTTGAAGACCCCTGCTGTAGACGAATCCACAAAATCGCTGCCTGTTGGCAGCCATAGCTGCGTTCTCGCGGTGTTGCGGTGCGGACACCGCAGCTATGGCTGCCTACAGGCAGCGCGTTTGTGGATTCGTGTATAGCCCCGACAACGCCAGCCTGCTGATTTTTAGTTGACTACTACTAGCGAACTTATTCTGATCTACTTTGTCTGTCCTAACGTTAGGTGTGATTAAAACAGAGGAGCGGCACTTTGCAGAAGTGTGTGCCAGGCAGTTTCTGGACGTCGCTAATCAGTGGGGGATAGCCGACAAAATCACCACCATTGGGACAGACAGCGCTCCCAACACGATTGCAGCAGGGAGGATACTGCTTCGAGCACATGCCCTGCGTTGCGCACCTTATACAGAGGGTGTAAGAAACGTAAGGAGGAAAGAAAAAGTAAGGACTTACTTCTGGTCATTATTTGGGTAGAACACACATATTTTGAATGCCTTCGGCAGACTTCAAATGAGCCATTTTAATCTAGATTAATCTAGATTAACTCCAGGATTGCAGATTAATCTAGATTAAAAAAATTAATCTATGGCCACCTCTAATATATATATATATATGTATATAATTACGGCCGGCGCGTAACGTGCAACCCTCTCCAAAAAAAAAAAGACATACAAGCTATCAACACACTGCGACATGCCATGATGATAGCTTGCAGATCTGTTCTTTTGGGTAGGGCGAGCGGCTGTTAGGAGGAACTGCTGCGCTGGTTCTATGTGTAGCCCCCACAGTCATATTAGCCAGAAGTGGCGTGCAATAGACCTTGCTAGCGGGCAGGTTTATTGGCATGACTGGTAACACGTCGGACTGGCGAGTGGGAGCTTCGGGTTCGATCCCAGAATGTCCCATTTCCCAAGTCTACTATGCATAAAATCTTTTGAAAATAGCAGATCTACAAGCTTGTGACACGTTGTGAGCTTGTAGATCTGCTATTTTCAAAAGATCTTTTAACCATTCATAAACATGGCGAGCGCAACAGCTGTCACTTCGTGAGAGGAACTGGGGACTTTCATCATAACGTTTAACTATAAAACTTTGAAATTAAGGAAACATGTTTAGCTCAGCATCATTTAATATACCTGTAGTTAACTTGGCATATGCTTAATATTTGTATTAGATGATCGGATCATCCGTGAGAGTACAATTTGTAAACTTCGGGTTCATGCATAGAGGACGAAGCACCGCAGCCGCTCGCCCTACCCAAAAGAACAGATCTGCAAGCTATCGACACGGCATGTCGTAGTGCGTTGACAGCTTGTATGTCTGTTTTTTTTTTGGGTAGGCACGTTACGCACCGGCCCGCCGTAATATGTATTTATATATATATATATATATATATATATATATATATATATATATATATATATATATATATTTATGTGTGTATACATTTTGTGTGTGTGTGTGTGTGTTTCATAGATCTATTACGCTACGATGGGTGTTACAAGCGCCCCAGGGCGCTCGTAACAAACTGCTGCGTAGGACAGCACTCAGGGCTACGCCTCTCCCAGGAGTAGGCGGGGAGTAGGCTACGTGCATGCTGTCTCCCGAATGTAGTTTTAGCAGACACGTAACTCCGTGCACAGGAGAACCTACGACGATGGTGTCTCCAGAAGCCAGTTTAGATGGCACGTAGGGCACAACCAGCTGCTACTAATGAGGGTAGAGCGTAGGTTTTGCCGAGTCCCAGCTGTGTAGGAGGCTCTTACGCAAGCTGCGTAGGCTACGCATGACCTGAAATCTGCGTGCCTGCTAAGGTACTGCGCAGCCTGTGTGTACGCATGTAAGACCCGTCGTAGGACCTGCGAAGCATCTCTACGCAGCATCTCTACGAAGCTCTTTGGGAAACGCGGCCATCGACCCTTCAAGCTGAAGTGACGATGTGACAACACACAGGTCTCAGCTCTGTACAGACAGATGGCTCTCATGTGGATCTCAGACTTCATGTGGTCATTTATGATGTACTGTATTGACGATGTTTGACTCTATATTTGACCGTTGGCATTTTCAGCTGTTTCTGACATACAAGCCTTCTTTCTGTCAGGTACAATGGGTATTGAATGACCGGGTGGGGAATGCATTCTCAACTTGCATCGTTCCCGAGTAGGCCGGTGCCCAACAGTATCGTATTATGTATTAACAAATTATGCACATTTTGTGTGTGTGTGTGTGTGTGTGTGTGTGTGTGTGTGTGTGTGTGTGTGTGTGTGTGTGTGTGTGTCTGTGTCTGTGTCTGTGTCTGTGTGTGTGTGTGTGTGTGTGTGTGTGTGTGTGTGTTCCAGTGGATAGATCAGACCTTCCTTCACCCTCCGGACACTTTTTATTTACATCAGCATGCACGTTGTGGCTTCTGCAGCGCTCCACAGATCGTCAAAACAAGGTGAAAAACGCTGGCAGCAACATAATTTATTAAATAATACCTGGCAGTGAATGTATTAAGAGGTTACACTTAACCTTAGGTTTTTTTTGTCATGGTATAATCTTCATCCCACATCAAGTACATTAACAGTAAAAGACACAAAGTACGAAGTACATGAAGAGAGACAGATTTATTGACATTCATTTCAAACTCAGGACAGATACTGGTACACTGGTCAACGTTAAATTGGCTGTTTTTTCCTTAAATGTATAAAATAAAGAATAAATGTATGCTTTGAAAAAATAATGGTCATGAATAATTTTAACATGCACGGTACATCATTATCAGACCTAGACCCTTCAACTTCTTGTTTATGACTGGCTAGTGGCTATCAGAGGTTTTGTAGCATTTGTAGAAATATTGGGCCTTAAATGTAATTAAAACAATATGTGATATGTATTTTTCCCCACATTTGTAAACAAATATTAAAAATAAAATGGTGCCCAGTGTTCTCAGGGGCCCAATCTTCCAGTTACCATGTTTGAATTGCAGACAGTGTACAACATGAGCAGAGAGAAAACATAATATTTATCTATATTTTTTTTTAGTGAACAAGAAACAATAGAAAAAGACCATGTACATTCTAAATAACATTTGGAAATACTCCTCCCCCCCTTTTTTCTCCATTTTTTTTATTCCTCCCTTCTGTACACTCTTTTTTTCTTAATACATTTGTTTGGTGCCTTTTTTCTTTTTTTCCCCTTCCCACCCTTCCCAAGGTCTGTCCACCCGTAGGCACAGAATGGTAATAGTACTGATATTTTTGCCAATAATATCCACAGTACTCTTAAGTGCATTTGGAAAATTACATTTGGAAATAAAACAACAGACATTTTAGAACAAAAAAACAACAACCTGACTACGTTTTACATGAATAAAAAGAAACAAAATCAATTAAGACAGACAAAAAAATGGTCAGGCTTTCTGAGAGGCTGTTTCTGTGTTTCTCTTTGGCATTTTTTTCTTTTTGTCCTTTTCTAACAACCATTGGCACCTGTTGAGGTCCAATTCTAGGCAGAAAAAAAAAACGTGTGTCTCCCTCCGCCAGGAGCCCGGTCCCCGCCGGCCCAGTGCAGGGAGATCACCCATACAGCGTGCAGGGAGGACCCCCTCCCCTTTCATTACATTAAAACAGGTAGACCAGGGTGTTTTCTACAAATGTCTTGTAAATCAGTAGTTCTCACTGTTTCGTGCCAAGGACCCCACAAAATTATATGTATTGATTGATTGATTGGATGATATGACCCCCCATCTGAAAATGTTTTGTGCCAGGGACCCCCCCAGAAGAGAGGGTTTGGGTTAAAAGTTATTTTTTTTATTCTTTAATAACAGATGTACAAGCTTGCAGTGCAACACAAAGTGATGTGCTGTGAACTTGTAGATCTGCTACTTTTGTAGAACTGTAGATATACTTTTTGGTAGAATTCTTTTTTTATTGTAGATTTTTGTAGATCTTGTAGATCAGCTATTTTTCAATAGCCAACATTAAAATATAAAATGACACGGGTGCTTTCCCGGTTTCAGTGGTTAATTAAATGAAAACAGGTACACCAGGGTTGAAGAGGTTAATGTGAGATGTTTCTCAGAGGTGCACCTGTCCTGCAAACTGAAAGATTAACCATCAAATCTCTTAAAGCAGATTTGAGGGCTGCCTTGTTCGAGGACGATCTTGTTGATCCAGGGAACCATCGCTGTCACGTTGAAGTTCACAGAAGTTTGTTGATAACGACCCAAACTTATGGTACCATACAGCGTCCAGGAGGCATCTTCGTTATCGCACATCAGGGGTCCTCCCCAGTCCCACTGAAACAAGAAGCAGTTGTGTTTTTCATTGTGTGTTTTTATATCATAAATAAATAAATATCATGTGATGTTTTCATCTCTGTTACTCACTGCAATGGGTTGGAACTCAGAGCCTGCAGTACAGAACGTAGTGCTGGTGATCCATTTGTCAGGGTCAGAACCTGCAGGCCAGTCACGTCTGCACTGATCATTTGTGATGATTGTGGCAGAAGTCTCACGGAGCAGGTCAGAATAGCATGATTGTGGTCCTGGGGGGAAAAAAGCACATAGGATTCAAAGTTGAGGACTTTGTACAGTCATTTATAAATACAGAGGAACATTCCATTTGATTGAATTTGAAATTATGAATTCTCATCCAAATCCTGACTGACTTTGTTCATGTCTATATTTTGAACATATCTTCAAAATATAGAAGCATGAAAAATTTAAACGAGTGGGTTTACTGCTGTTGTATTAACTTGCCTGAATGTAAGTTGGGGAAATAACCCAACTAAATGGAGGAGTGACATATCCCGACATTTTCAACTACTTAGTGAATTCTCCAGGATAGTATATGTCTCTATACAGCATAAGTCCCGCCCCATTATCAGTACATGCTGATAATGTGACCAATCAAATTCTTTGTCAACCTGTATGAATGTGTGTTTATATTGTTTCCTCACCATCCCATGTGGTCATCCCCCATCCAGTGATCGTGCACCTCGTGCCAGCAGGGGGGAATTCATCAGCCTCAGGAAGACACACAGGTTTAACATTCTTGTTAAACTTCGCAGGGCTGGACAGTTTGGCCAACATCATCGCATGCTGAGGAAAGTTGTATTCGGGGTGCCTGAAGACCTATCAGAGAAATGACAGACACGGTTAGATTAACCACATAAGCCGTGTTTGCAAAAGTAAAAAAAAAAGAGAGAGATTAGATTGTAGATATATTTTCAAAGGATTTTTTAAACAAATTGTGGAATATCTTTGACTGAATGAAAAGCAGATAGACGATGAAATGACCAAACAATTTTGTGAAAGTGAAATATTCCATTAAAGACTTTGTTCAGACAGCAGGCTCAGACTTGATAAAAACCATCTGATTCCATCCAGAGAGGCCAAACATCAGATTAGCTGTGTCAGTGTGAACATAGTGTTAGTTATGTAATATGTTCTGACACATGTTTGATGTTCATACTGTACCTCTTCAATCCTGATCCGCTGAGTGTCTTCGGTGGTAGACAGATTGTGAACTCCTAAAACTACATAGCCTCCGGGTCTGGAGAAGACAACATAAACAAATGATTATGAACATTTGTCCATTAGTAGCAGAGTTACTGGTTGTTTTTTACATTTTACATATTTAACCACTTTAGCCCTACATTCTTCTTTGTACAATGAACAGCGAAAATAGCCAATCTACAATGTCAAAATGTGTTGCTGTGGCACGTTAACGTATAGATCTGCTTTTTTGTCAGTTTTGTGACATCTTGTACCTATAATGACTAATGACAGGATAGTGAGGACACGTTTAAAGGGATGAAGAGACAGAGTGATTAATAATAAACTGTTTTCTTATGTCATGGTTATGTATGTTTGTATTACCTGGCCTGGTAGTTAGTCGCAACAATATACTGATTAATCAGTGCACCACCCCCACGAAAGCTTCCATCGGGTCCCTGAAAGATAAAAGGTAAAGTGTGAATCAAAGGCAGACATATCGTAAGCTTAGTTCGGATTTTTGCCGTGTGACACCGTCGTACAATGGAGCATAAATGAAGCACTTCTCCAAGATATTACCTTGTTTTATTAGCGTGTGTGTGTGTGTGTGTGTGTGACACTTCCTAGTGTCCTTGAGCAAGACACTGAATCCCTAACTGTTATGGATTCAGTGTCTTGCTCAAGGACACTCCAACACTCAAACAGGAGAAGCCGGGGATCGATCGAATGTATATTTATTTGTATAATGTATATTTACCCAGATAGCCACCATCCAGGGCCAGGAATGTGGAGCAGCCTCTTTACCGTTGACGATACGTCCAACTGCACGGTTGTCTCGAGTCCCACAATCTTCATCTCTCATCTCTACACATGATAAAACACACCAGGACAGCTCTAAATACATACAATTATATAGCTTACATTTAATGATACACACACACACACACACACACACACACACACACACACACACACACACACACACACACACACAGCATTGCTTCAATGACTGTGTGCCAGGACATTAAAACATGAACACACCTTGAATGGCAGATCTGATGAACTTCTTGCTGGATGTCCAGTAAACGGTGGGTATGTCTGGATCGCCACAAACTTTAGGACCCCTGATCACAAAACCTGCCAATAGCCAATCGTTGTCTTTTTTGACCATGAGCGGACCACCTCCGTCTCCCTGATAAGACACAAGTAATCATTGTTCACTCTCCAGCGCTCAGTTTCTGTTAAAGCACACTGTTAACTTTTTACAATGTAAAGTCTTTACAATTTATTCTATTTTTCTACAGAGACAGGCTATAGTAGTTTTCTGTTAGCTTGGAATCCCCATCGATGATGTCATTGGCAGGCAGGTTCCTGAGCTGTCTACGGCCCAGATGAGGTTGAAAGTGGGTGAAGTGCTACATTAAGATTTGAATGGGATTTGAATGGCATTCTTACTATGCATGCGTCCTGGCCTCCTTTCATGTTTCCTGCACAGATCATGTCGTCATCTACCTGACTCCAGATCTCCTTACAACGTTTATGGTCAGTTACCGTAACGTTGACTGCTTGAAGAGCTCTGGGGAATGGTAGTATTTCTATAAATACAAATAAACAGAATCATTATCAGTGTGAGTATAAGTCTGGCTGCAGGATTAACAACTTTCAACCCTGCGTCCCTATTTTGGGCATGTTATTATGGTGTGTGTTTACAAAGTGTTTACAAAAATGGAAACCGAAATGTCATTATTTATGCGATTATTGTAGAGCTGCTGTTTTCACCAAATATCGGCGTATTATGACATGGCCAGAATAGTGAGGCTGTCTGTCAAAACATTATTCAGTCAAATTCTACGTGTACTGCACACCAGTGGTTCTCAAAGTGGGGTCCAAGGACCTCCAGGGGTACTTGAGGTGGCTCCAGGGGGAGCTCAATAAAATGATTGATCGTAAGTGTCCATTTGGTTACATCTGAAAGTGTTAACCAGATGGACACTCTGAATTGGACCCTTACAAGTTTCATTTGGCCACATTTGATCATTTGGTCCCCAGGGTGCCCCGTGCTTACCTTCTCCGACGCGACCCCAACCGTAGACGATGGCCTCCGTACCAGTCGGAAACACACTGCCGTCGTCTGCCAGGCAAACCGGTTGGATGTCATCAGTGAAGTCGACGGGTGAGTCCATTTTCAGCAGAGCGTTGTCGTTACCCCACCGCCCGCTATAGGAAGATCAGAATAATCCAATATTAGTTATTAATAACACTAGAATAATCTACTTTGATTTTGGTCAGTCATGCGCATCCTTACCTTAGAGACCAATTAGGGTTGATCCTGAAATCAATAACGCGTCTCCTAACACCAACACCTGCCTCATCCAGGTTGCTCCTCCCAAACTGGACTCTCAATTTCCTTGGGTTGATGTCTCTGGAAGAGAGAAATATAAAGATCCCATTTAAGTGATATGCTATATTCCTTATTGTCTCCGCCAGGAGACATTGTTTTCACTTTCCACATGTCAAGCTAACATTGGTCAAGCCTCACGTGACACGTGACAATACGGTGAAATAGTGTGATCTGATTGGCTAGTGACGTATAGCGGCCTATAAATACATGTGTCACTTTGAAAGAGTCTTAGCCTCTTTCAAAGTGAGGTAAGACAGGAATAATCACACTTACACAGACAGGACAGATAGGACACTTACATAGGACACTTACATAGTAGACAGGACGGATAGGACACTTATACAGACAGGACGGATAGGACACTTATACAGACAGGACGGATAGGACACTTATACAGACGGATAGGACACTTGTGTCATGTTACTATGACACAGTAACATGTTCTATTTTTTGTAAGAATTAGAACATAAGAAGTAGAACATTCCCAACATTCCCAAGTCTGCTGGCGGAGACTTGTGCTCCGAGGAGCACTTCAACGTTGTGCGTACGTCAACGTTCTGATTGGTCAGGTGCGTACGTCAACAAAGTGATTGGTCAAGCTTCACGTGACACGTGGCTATAAACACATTATAAACATATATCGATGACAAAATGTATCAAAGGCGCCACTACCTTCACACAGGGTGTGTTTTTTTGTATTGCTGACAGTTCTCGAAGATGCCTCTCTCTCCCCCCCATCGCTCTCCCTTCCCTCTCCCTATATCCCTCTCTCTCTCCGCCCCCTCTCTCTCTCTCTGCCGCTCGTTCACACAAACTTTGCATGTGCACAGAATGACAGGCTAACGACACAAACACAGGGAGGAGGACCCTAAGCCCCCGATCTCTCAGGAGAATCTGGTGTAATAATATGAATGAACTTACGTGAGGCATTGTGCAGGAAGGTAAACATGTTGGTTGTCCACCACATTCCCGTTGCAGATATGAGTTTTTGATGGTCCACGGACAATCTGAACGCTGACAGCAGACGGAAGCTTCGCTGGCCTTCCTCCAATAATGAATTGGTCAGGTTGGTCATGGGTAGTTACACCTGCCGCCGTCGCACCCACTGGAACAGAGACCACACTAATTAACCACAACTAAAGACCTACGTTTATGGCATATCGCATTTAAAAAAGACAAAATCCAAAGAATTAGGGACAAGTGTTAAATATATCTATATTCTGATAGTAATCATTATAGCTATACAGGAAAGTTATGGAGGAAAGTGATGCACCTGCCATCGCCGCACACACTGGAACAGGGATCAGAGATAGGTTGTAAGAAGTGTTAAATATCTCTATATTCTGATAGTAGCCTAATCATTGCTGTACAGTAAAAGGGGTCTCCCAGTCTCAACAGGAGAGAGAACTCATACAGGATAAACATGTGAAATAGGAAGTGATGCAGACAAAATTGGAACTGGAATATTATAAGATTTGAATCTATAATAAATTGCACAAAAAAAAAACATTATGAAATTTGTCTTACCATAGAGCGCAATGATCAGAATGATGTAAGGACGGCACCACCATTTCTGGAGGCTTATGTCAGCCATCGTGGCACAGAGGCCGCAGAGATCTGAAATAAGAAGGACACGTTGATCACAGCAGTGCCAGGACGAAACCTATGACCTTCATGGAATATAGGCTGCCCTAGCGTGTCTGACATCTGGTCTAGAGGGGCGGGTTCAAAATCTCCGGAGAAAAATTCTGTGAGATCCCATTGGTTCACCGATCTGTCCGTCAGCCACCATGCCCCTCCTCCTCCCCCAATGTGCAGCATTGAGAGCCCTGATGTCACAACATTTGGAGCGACGCCCACTGCACTCTGGTTGGTTGGGGAAATGAAACACTTCCTATAGACGGGTTTCCTGTTAGTAAACATGAGAGGATATGACCGCGCAGAGGAGGGGTAAGCCTATAGAGGGCGCCATTACCCGCAGCAGCTCTGGTCAAATGTCCATTCATAAAAGAAATGATCTTCACCGGGTTTAATGAAAGTAGATTAAATTATGCAGTTTGTAATACCTTGTTTACTCAATAAAAATGATTTGTCGGAAGTTGGATCTGTTTGTATATAATAGCAGCATTATGCCTATTATGCCTATAATAGCAGAATTATGGCTATCTAACTCCCGAACACAACAACAGAGTTGTTGTGTTCGAGAGTGAACGGCGCTTCCGGTTCGTTTCCCCCGAGCATGCGCAGATTGCGCATTCTGCTCTGTGATGACGTCGCGCGGAAATCCGTCTATTCCAGGAACGTCAACAGGGCGTTACTATGGATCCCACGCCAGCTCTTGGCAAACCCACTGTGATTGGTCAGTAGTCGCTGTGATTGACAGTTCTCGTTTTTGCAACTATGCCTATACCTAACCTTAACCCTAACCCTAACCTCAGTAAGACTATGCCTGCCAGGGAGCCAATCAGATAGGTAAGGCGGGTCTATATCCTGGAGCGTTGGTGGGATCCATAATCAGGCGTCAACAGGCTGGTCCAGGCTCTTATTTTTTAGCAAAACTAAAAACTAAAATCCTGGAGATCGAGGCTACATGGAATAAAATATGAAATAAAACAAGTAAAACAAGAACACATTTAGTAATCAAACCTGATTGAAGACTCGCTCTGATGGTATCCAAGCAGGAAGTAAATCCAGATGCGCCTTGGCAGTCTAGGGGAGGGAGAATCACTGGAGAACTAATCCGTGGAAAGAATACCTGGGATCTATACTGCTTCTCTCTGAAGAAGTGGTTGACGTCTCTGGTATCACCGTTGGATCAGAAAGAAAGAACTTGTCTATTGTGTTTCCTTAAATACCCGTGGCTGCATGCTGGTGTCATTAGGGTGATGTCAGTCATATCCATATATGGAGCCCCCGATGTCATGCCCGAAGATAGGGTCTATAATGTCAGGCTTGGATGTTTCGGTTAGCTCCATATATGGGGCTCTAGGGGGGGGTCTCTGATGTCAGAGCTAAGCTTGGTATGTCAGTTTTCTCCATGTATAGAGTTCCAGGAGAGATTATGCTGTAGCATCAGTCCAATGGTGGAAAAAGTACTCAAATGTTTTACTTAAGTATCAATACTGCAATGTAGAAGTACTCTGTTACAATTAAAAGTCCAGAATTCAAAATTGACTTGAGTAAAAGTACAAAACTATTGGTATCAAAATGTCCTTCAATACTTTACACCACTATATGTTAGGTTATCCTTTCAAAGTAAAAGGCCAATTGTAACAGTTTTAGTTAACTTTTATGTTCGAAATCAACATTAGCAAATCAAAACGGATACAGGTCCTAAACCATGAGGGCACCTCAATGTTAAATTCAGTTTCTTCCAAAATGTTAAAAAATATATGTAATAAAAAATAAATGTGTGCTTTGGAAAATGGTTTGAAGTATTTGTATGATTTGAACATGCAGGGTAGATCATTATCAGACCTAAACTTACATTTCTTGTTTATCCCCAACATGACTGGATGAATTTTGTAGCAATTTGTAGCATTAGTAGAAATATTGGGCCTTAAATGTCATCTGAAATTGATTTGGCCCCTCATTTATAACATATAAATGTAAAATCAAATATGAAATAGAAAAAAATAAATGTAAAATGTGTCCCTTTTATGCCCATATATGGAGATCTCTGTATCTGTCAGTCCATGTACCTTATATACCCATATATGGAGATTGGAGATCCCTGATCATGGTCGTCAGTATATACCCATATATTGTCATGCCCATATACGGGCATATAATTTAGATCGGCAGTTCTGGACAACTGGATATCCATAATGCCTATATATGGTTTCGGGGGGCGTGGCAGCTAAAATGAATATCAAATAACTAAATACAAGCAACTTAAAAACTGTCTGGGGTGTTCACAAAAGCCAGAGTAGACGGTAAAATGACCCAAAACATGTTTGAAAGTGAAATATCTATTTATCACAGTAACTGTATTTTTATCTATAGGCCTACATGTCATACATTCAATGTAAAATTCAAATTAGTTTTATTGCACAAAAGTAAACTCAGAGTAATGTAATATTTTGCCTTTCAAAAGTGAAACTATCTAAGCTAAACTAAACTTAAAAGGGCATTTCACTTTAAAACATTTCTGTCTGACATTCACATTTTTAGCTGCTGGTCAGATCTAAAAATGAGTAACTGAATATGGGCTCAATGTGAACATAGTCAAACAGAAAGGACAAGTGTGGCATATATTTGTCATTAAGAATGGGGAATTAGGTGAGAGCGTTGGTCAGTAAATTCATAACATCCCTGTTAAATGCCTTCTACTATTCTGAGGTCCAATAAGATCCATAAATACTGAAGGTAATAAGGAATTGAATACATATTTTAGGATGTTTTAGTAGGTCTCTCTCTAGCAGCTGTATTGTATGTGTATGTGACACCCAGAATCTTTGAACCTTGACAGGACAACAGTGACGCACGCAGGTACACATTGTGATAACATACCTAGAGTCTACTGAAATCTGATGTATATTGCAGGTGTTCCTTCAGAATCCTCTGCACCACACCACCTTCATCTTCTGCTCTCACACTGTTGATATTGACCTCTAGTTTCTTCTCTATGAGATAATCCACCATTGAGAGAACCTCCCACTGGTCACCTTGACTCTGTGCTTTGTGCAGGGACGTGCACACATAGACACTAGGTGGTGCTAGAGCACCTGCCGTTTGCCCTCTGGACAGCAATGTGCCCTTTTGAAAGTTCGTTTTTAAAGTGTTTTTTTTTTTTTTAACAGTGTACAGTATGTGGCCCATGGTAACGTCGATCAATTCTGGATTAAAAGCTTCTAATATGCCCCAAATGCGCGTTATAAATGTCGTCAAAAACATCCCCACACGTGCCCCGCGGCACTCTCGTACGTGCCCTGCAGCCCCTCCCTTCCCTGCTCTCAACGTGAACGCGCAGCGCAGTGCAGAGCAGAGCAGGCAGCCACTCACTCAGGCAGAGTGAAGCCAAGCAACACAGTCAGTGTTCGTCCCCTGCGCGGGTTTTCTTTCACTTCTCTCTTTCATTCAGTTTTTGCACTGATTGACAGCCACCAGGTAACAAATACAACGAGTGTATTGTTTAATCCCCTAAAATCAGATGCCAAACTATAACTTCACTCTTCTTTTCTTCAATTTCTTGCATCCATTTAGTCTCGTTGTGCAGAAAGTCTCATTCAGCGCAGCTGTGCCTTAATTAGCGTTTTCCAGTGGTGGAAAAAGTACTCACAACATTTCTAGTAAAAGTAAAAGTATCAATACTGCAATGTAGAAATACTCAAAAAAGAATTTACTTGAGTAAAACTACAAAAGTATTGGTATCAAAATGTACTTAAAGTACCAAAGTTAAGTAACTTAAGTAAAAAAAAAAAGTGCTCATTATGCAGAATATCCCATTTCACAAGTTTTGAAATGTATAAAAATCTTTTGAAAATAGCAGATCTACAAGCTCCCAATGCGTCATTATGAGCTTGCAGATCTGCTATTTTCAAATGGCTGAAATGTATAGGGCTGAAGTGATGAAATGTATGTTTTGTAATAATAATCTACTAAATCTACAAAGTAAAGTTTTCAAATAATTGTAGTGGAGTAAAAGTAGAATATTTGCATCTGAGATGTAGTGGAGACAGTAGAAGTAAGTGTATTGAAAATGGGAAATACTCAAGTAAAGTAAAAATGGCTCAAAAAAATGTTGATTTATATTGGTCAAACAGAACCGAATTAGACCCGAATTAGACCCGAATTAGACCGAGTTAGACCCGAATTAGACCGGAATTAGACCGAGTTAGACCCAAATTAGACCCGAAAAATTTTGCGCCCGCGCGCTTCGCGCGCGGGCGCGTGTTGTGGGCGCCACAGAAGGTGCCCTTTTTTTTCACTTGAGCACCTGCCCCTCTAAATGTCTGTGCACGCCCCTGGCTTTGTGGTGTTTACAATATGATGACAGCTGAATGGATGTTCTCCTTTACAGAAGAATCTTCATACTGTTGTGTCATCTCTATAGATATAG
This sequence comes from Gymnoscopelus microlampas, assembly GCF_963454915.1. Classification (NCBI taxonomy): domain Eukaryota; kingdom Metazoa; phylum Chordata; class Actinopteri; order Myctophiformes; family Myctophidae; genus Gymnoscopelus; species Gymnoscopelus microlampas. The sequence goes on from NC_139955.1 coordinate 40,930,525, forward strand.
ACCAGAGCCCACGATTTCGTCCCAAGCAGTGGAGTAAAGTAACTAAGTACATTTACTCAAGTACTGTACTTAAGTACAATTTTGAGGTACTTTTACTTTAATGGAGTATTTCCAATTGTCTATACTTTTACTTCTACTCCACTACATCTCAGAGGCAAATATTGTACTTTTACTCCACTACAATTATTTGAAAACTTTAGTTACTAGTTAATTTGCAGATATTAATTATCACATTATAAAACATACATTAACCACTTTAGCCCTATTTTATATCTAGAGTAAATTATATATATATATCAATTTTAACCAAAATATATCACCTACGCACTTATAAGCTCTTATCTTGTACTTCGGCCCTTCAAAAAGTTAAAATATAGGCTTTTTACTTGTAACAGAATATTTCTACATTATGGTTTTGCTATTTTTACTTAAGTAAAACAAACTCTGACTACTTCTTCCACCACTGGTCAATATGCACGGCCAACAGTAGCCTACTACTTTGACTGTGCAGAGCTAATCATCAGGTCTTATAAGATCTGCAACTGGAGCGATAGTCTCAAATTGATTTTATGTTTGGAGGTTAAAAACTAGCCTGGTAAACCCTCCCTCCAGAAATCTCAATTGTATTTTATTTCAGGAATCAAATGTAAATGAGATTTCCGGAGGGAGGGTTTACCAGGCTAGTTAAAAACAGGAAATGTATGTCAGGATCTGTTTCCTTTTTTTATTTATTTTGTAGTGGTTGTTTTCTGTGGTGTGCTTAGGTTTTACGTTACTGCTGTGTTCCTTTATTTTGAAGTAATGTCCCTAGTGTTTCCTGTTGGTCCTTTTAGCTGTTGTCTGTCTTGTCTTGTCTTGTCTTATCTACCCTGTGTGTATTGTTCATTTGAGTCACCTGTGTCCTCTTAACACCAGCCTATCCCTGTGTTGATTATCTTTGAGTTTCACCTGTATAGTCCCCTGTGTTCCTTCCTGTTTGTGTTGCATATACAGTATGTGAGTGTTATTTTTTTGGGGTCCTCTGTTCCTTTGTTTGCACTTTGAGTTGGCATCTGATCAAGTTTTCATTGGGTCAACATTTATAAGACCCACAGACACACTTTTAATCAATTTCACTTTCAAAATGTTCAAAGAAAATTGCCGATCTACAAGCTCTCAAGACATCACATAGTGGTGTGCTGTGAGCTTGTAGATTGGCTATTTTGGCTACTTCTGCCTGGCTGACACTATTGTACGACGAATTAAGGCCATAATTTACGTGGGGAAAAAACATACAATGTTGAAAAATGGAGATTACTGCCCAACAGCAACGATATGCAGGTTTCAGCTATTAGTTTCTCCAGAGATGATACGCCTTGCAATTGTTCCAATACAGAGTGTATGGCACCATAACCTAATTTATAAATGATGTGTATAATACATTAGGGATATAATATAGGCTATTTTAATGTATTGAGATCTCCACCAAGTGGCAGTGTAACCTTGGGTATAAATGCTGGGTGTCCTGCATTGTACTGTATCTTCAAAAACATAAACAAACAGTATTCATTGCTGTGTAGGCCAATATGTTAGAAAATAAAACTCGACAGAAACAGGTACAAATCTGTTCTGCAAGAATTGCATGAACACATTTCCCAAAAAATAAGCAATCAGTGGAAATTTGCAAATGGCAGGTGATGTACCTGTGTTGAATTCAGTTACTTAGCTTGTCTTTGAGCCTGTGACAGATGTGGTGCATTTGATAGACATCACTCAGTTGTCAAGACTCAAGGTCAGACTAAAACCATATAGAGGTAAAAGTCTATAAACTAATTTTGGTGCTGTGTGGGATTTTAGACACGGAGAGGATCCGTGTAGAATGCTTAACCTCTGGTGGGTGGAGAGATATAGAAGAGAGGGATTGACATTTCCTCAAAGAGTTTATATAAATGAGGGCAGGACATAAATATTAAATAAATATTCAATTTAAATGCAATAAAATGCTATGCAAATATTTCATTTAAACCCAAATTAAGTGTACGGTGCGTAATCAAACACTAAATCGCCTGTGTCAGTGGAATTCAATGACAGCTTTTGTCAGTTTTGAGGCCAATACTGCATATATCTCAAGTGAAGCACAAGAAATAAGGATGAAGAACATGAACATTGAACATAGTTTCATAACCAAGTAGATTTTTGGTAGAACATTGGATTGTGTAGCCGTATAAGAAGACAATGGCATGCAATTCTGTTTTTTAAGGAAAAAATGTGAGACTATGGTTTGCCCTGATGCAGAACATGTTTGATAGACACTTCTCACAAAGGTAGGGTTAGATCGTATAAACCTGACAGGAGAGATCTGTATTTGAATTTAGCCCTGTCAACAATTTTGACATGGAACCCAGTACCCAGACCATACCCAGTGTCAGAGTATCTGTTGCACACGCCTGTCTGTCTGTGTCCATTTTATGCCCATATTTGGAGATCCCTGATGTCATAAATATATGCCTATATATGGGCATATTGGTTGGAGATTTCTGCCCGACAGCGACGATATGTCATAGATGACTGACGTCATAGACTAGCCAGATGAATATCCACATGGAAGCAACGTTATTGTTTTTACTTTAAAACGTATAAATATATACGCTTGTAGATCTGCTGCTTTTGTGTGACGCTGTTGTACGATCAAGTGGGTGTTAATTAATTCATGAAAAAACACCAAAAAGTTAGAATAAGGAGGTTTCTGCCCGACAGGAACGATAGACTGTATGTTTCCCAACACTGTTCAGTGTAAACATAGGCTGACTATCCAGGGTCCAATAATGATGAGCCCTGATGAACCTAAAATATCCAATCATTAAAAAAATAAATCCATTTAAACTTTGAAAATCATCTCTGGAGTGTCAGGGAACTTGCTCTTGCTGGACTGCAAACAACCTAAATGTATGTAAGATAAATAACAACAAAACAATTTATTGGCAGATGTGATTTACCGTAAATTCTCTAATAGTGACCCAGGCTTTTATTTGTTTTCAATTGTAGTCTGTTTTATTTGTTTAAACTGTAAACCTGTACCAGGTTTTTATTGAAGGAGGCATGTAAGAGAGAGGCCTATATTTCTATTTTTCAAATAGAAATATCTATTTTTCAAATAGAAATATCATATATAGAAATATATATAGATATATATATATATATATAGAAATGTATATATATATATAGAAAATATATTTTTTCAAAAAAAAAGTATTAGAAGAGAGGCTTTTAATTGCTTCTTTCAACAACACCTTTTAATATCAGTGCATTGCTGTACTGCAATTTTGATCATAAAACCATTTTCTTCAGGAAAAACAACTGTGGAATTGGCAGATCTACAAGCTCACAACGTGTGACACGTTTGTGACCCTGAAGCCAGCTCTACAGAAGTCCCTGGTCGTTGTGCTACACCAGAATGCTATGTGTAGTAGCACTAGCATCACCCAGGATGAACATGTTGATGTTGTCAACAAACATCAGTATGGCAGGGGGGGGCGACCAAGGCTGAGTGAGATGGCAACCGGGAGAACGAGGCTGGTCTGTCACTGCCTTTGACGCCGGAAGCTCCAAGCAGGGTAGGAAAGCACTGGAGAGCTAGCCAGATGTATGGAGGACGGAGATGACTGGAGACGCAGCTGGAGGGCTCATCTGGGGATGAATTAGAGATTGCGGGGCTCTATCTCTCTATCCAAAGTTTGACCCTGGCCATCACTTACACAACAGTCAAGTAGAAGACGGCTCAAGGTAGGAACTTTTTTTCTCCTTCTTTCTTTGCTGCTGCTGCTGCTTGTGTTGTTTGCTGTTTGTATAGACGAATCCACAGACGCGCTGCCTGTAGGCGGCCATTGCTGCGGTGTCGCGGTGCGGAGCATTGACACCGCAGCTATGGCTGCCTACAGGCAGCGCGTCTGTGGATTCGTCTATACTAATGTGATTCAAGCTGTTGCACTGTTGGTGTCATTTTGAGACATTTTGGGACCCAATGATCGGGTGGCAATGAAACATGTTCAGTGGCTGCCGTTGTCAAGGCAGTGAGTTGTAACAGGAAACAGTATATGTGTGTGTGGCTCTTGGTACTTTGAATTATCCTATGAGTGAGTTTGCAAGTTCAATCTAGAGGTTTTGACATATCATCATTTCAAAATGTTCATTTGCAATAGGCTCTTTGCACGTCAGCCATTTTGGAAACAATTTGGGCCTCTTCCTTCACAGGTCTTGCCTATATACGATTTCTTTCTTTCTTTCTTTCTTTCTTTCTTTCTTTCTTTCTTTCTTTCTTTCTTTCTTTCTTTCTTTCTTTCTTTCTTTCTTTCTTTAGTCTTTGCAGACTTTTCTTTCCTTTGCACTTTTAACTTATTTTGTCCTTTACTCATGCTAAAACAGGATTGCATAACTGTTAAAAAATACAACCTTTGCATCTACTGTTTGTTTGCAGCTTGTATGGTGCCCTATAGGCCAGTGGTTCTCAAACCTATTCATGTCAAGGACCCCCAAATGAATGTTGGACTATGCCGTGGAACCCCTTCAAGACCCGTGGGGGTCCCCAGACCCCACTTTGAGAACCACTGCCCAGATCAATTGTTCTCAAAGTGGGGTTTAGCCTATTTAGACCTGAGACCTGAAAAGTTAATATTTTGGACATTGTTGGTTTCTGCCCGACAGCAGAGATATAATATTAATACCCTAGATTCAAAAACTGGTTCCCTGTGCTGTGCAGGGGAAAGATTTCAGCTCTTGTGTTTTCTTTTTCCTCAACACTGATCTAACAGAGCACAAATTCTTATCATTATTTTGACCTTCAGTCAGTACCACTTGTCAACCAGTAGGTGTCACACCAGACCACACGATCGACATTTCTCAATAGAAGAGCAGCTTCAATCTTTATTGAAGACTCATTTTTCACTACAGCCTTTGACACCGTTTGATAGTGTACATTTTATGACTTTGTAATGCTGTTTTTAGACCTTTTTATTTCTGTTTGTAATGTATTATTTGTCATGTGTCTTTTTGTCTTCTGTTTTTCTTTCCATTGTCAGTCTTGTTCTTTATTCTGACCTTGTGCAGCACTTTGGTTTGTTAATGTGCTTTATAAAGTTTGAGTTGAGAGTTGAGTTGAGGGAGACCAAATACAATTAACCAACAGTTGTGGTGTATTGTATTAACATACTCATAACATGTTATTCACAACAAACAAAAGACAAACATAGTGGAACTTCAATTGTGAACTCAATCAAGCTTAAACACTATAAAAGAGGCAACAGATGCATCTGTCCTCCACAGTCATACCAACATACAGTAGGTCCATATAATAGACAGACAGACAGACAGACAGACAGACAGACAGACAGACAGACAGACAGACAGACAGAGCCATACCAATATACAGTAGGTCCATATAATAGACCAGTGATTCTCCTTTCAATTTCAAGGACCTGAGTTTGTTATGCATAATTAGGCCACAGACCCCTGTAACTCTGAGAGTGTACAATAATGGATCCATATGTACACTCTCACAGTTACAGACCTGTAAGAGACCATTTTGGTTCCTTACTATCAACCATTTAGCTGGGGACCCCCTGGAATCCACTCAAGAAGGACCCCTGGGGGTCCCCGGACCCCACTTTGAGAACCACTGTAATAGACGGGACACATCATTATCACGGATGATTAAAAATATGCTTCGTGTTTCTTTTAAAATAAAGTAAAATGTATTGTAAATTAATAAATATTATAACAACTAAATGAAAAAAATAAATGCATATTGGTTCCGCCTTGTTGTTGCAACCCAAGACAGAAGTGAGGGGGTCCTCACTTGGTCCCTGGTAGGCTGTTCCACACCCTGGACAGCAGTGTGGAGAAAGGTTCTGTCCAAGGTGTCCAAGGTGTTTTGGAGCCTGGGAGGCTCAGAGCATGTTCTGGTGTGGCTGTGCATAGGCGGGTGGTTGGTTCGCCGTCTGGTGTATGGTGGAGGGAGCATATCCTGGAGGTCCGTGCATGGGAGAGTGGTGGGTGTGCATTTTGTACAGCAGTGGTTCTCAACCTTTTTCAGGCTGCAACCTAAGGCTAGGGATGAGCAGCTTCCTGGTCAACTCCTGTTATTTTGAGGGCTTTCTTCTGGATGTTGTCAAGTAGACCCAATACCACAAAAAAGAAAGACATGCCATCTCCGGTTTGCTTCCCATATCTGCGTGAAGTAGGTGGCCGCTGAATTATAATTATTGGAGCCGTACGTCAAAAGCCACTCAATCTTCCCAAGATTTTCATACTAAAAAGGCTTTCTTCAGAGAGACAAATCAGGAGAAAATCTACTTTGTTATCAACCTTTCTCTGTCCCAGTAACACACTCTCGTGGGATTTAGCACCAATAAACATTGGACGTTCGCGAGATCAGACGGCGCCAACTTAGGAGACAATCTTTTCTCTAACGACATCCAATTGGGATGTCGTGTCTTTAATAATTGTATATCTTTGAGTAGACTAAGATCATAATGTGTAGGTACTCCATGACACTGTGGACCTGTAGCTTGTAGACAGTTTACTGGTCACTCCTCAGGGCTGCCAGTTTCTGACCGTTCCGGATAGAAACTTTGGTCAGGTGTTTCGACCAAGACAGGCTTGTATGATGTTGATAATCAGGACATGGGACCAGCATACGTTGCATTGTAGGTTGAACATAGTCTACACGTTCAGTAAGGATATCGGATATCGTCTCTGTCGGGTGGAAACCTGTCCAAAACTGTTACTTTTCAGGATTGAAATTCTAAAATAGCAAAAGTAGCAGATCTACAAGCTCAAAACGTGTCGCTTCACGCTGCGTTTCGAGCTTGTAGATCTGCTACTATTGATGCTTTTGTGTGACGCTGTAGTGATCAAATAGGGTGAGTAGGGTGTTAATCTACGCAAATTGTAAGGAAGTCTTAGCAATGAGAGTGAAAATAAACAGTCCGTTATCTGCTTAACTGGTGGTCAGTTGCGCTCATAGCATGGCACACAAACTGGCAAACTTTTTGTGTTTTTATCTCTCAAGACAGGGACCTACCCAGTTCGCAGGCCCTGGGTAGGCAACCCGGCCAGGCGGAGACCTGTTCTCTGATGAATGAGCAAACCTTTTCTAGTTGTGTATCTGGAGAGAGAGAGAGAGAGAGAGAGAGAGAGAGAGAGAGAGAGAGAGAGAGAGAGAGAGAGAGAGAGAGAGAGAGAGAGAGAGAGAGAGAGAGAGAGAGTCCTACAATAGTCAGGATAATGGATTCAAAAGATGGTTCAACAGGTATTTGTCATCTCTCCTCCTTCTCTTTCTTTCTGCTTCCCTTTCTCTACATCTATCTCTCCATGCGTGTTTCTCACTCTATCCCTTGCTCTCTGTCCTGAGCTATGGGTCCTCTATAAAGGTATCTTTTATGTGTTTGCTCCTGTTTGCGAGTGTGCGTGTGTGCGTGTGTGCGTGTGTGTGTGTGTGTGTGTGTGTGATGGCTAGACCAGATGTGCCCCAGAGGTCTACCAGTACACAACCCCACATAGACGGGGTCAGATCCACACTCACTGTGTGTGTGTGTGTGTGTGTGTGTGTGTGTGTGTGTGTGTGTGTGTGTGTGTGTGTGTGTGTGTGTGTGTGTGTGTGTGTGTGTGTGTGTGTGTGTGTGTGTGTGTGTGTGTGTGTGTGTGTGTGTGTGAGACAGCTACACTCAAGAGACATTACGTCTGATTTATAGGTCCTCTTCCAGACACCACCTCCTGCAACAACCCCTGAATTCTCTCTCTCGCTCTCTCTCTCTCTCTCTCTCTCTCTCTCTCTCTCTCTCTCTCTCTCTCTCTCTCTCTCTCTCTCTCTCTCTCTCCGTGTGTGTCTCTATCTCTCTCTAAGTGGGTCATCTCATCACATCATTTCTGTATAGTTAGCATGTAAGACCACAGCAGGCCTATGGAACATCACAGTATGTATATCCATTGACTTTCAGAGTCTGCTTTGGTTACTGCATCTTAACCACCCACTAGACTTAGTGAACTGGACCTGTACTTGGACCACCTTTTTGCATCAACACCACATCTCTCACAACGTGTCGCATCGTGACAATTGTTTCCATTGTGGGCCTATGTATTCAATTAATCAGCATAGCATGGAAAATTAACACAATAATACATGTCATCAACAAATCACAAACTCTATGTGGTCCCTTGTGGTCTCCTTTCAGGACAGTTTTGAAAGAAACCAGTGTTCAGTGGTGGAAAGTAACTAAGTATGTTTACTTAAGTACAATGTTGAGGTAATTGTACTCGAGTATTTCCAATTTTCTATATATACTATACTTCTACTCCACTCCACTACTCAGAGGCAAATATTGTACTTTTACTCCACTACACTTATTTGAAAACTTTAGTTAGCCTACTAGTTACTTTTCAAATTATTACATTATGAAACATACATTAACCACTTTAGCCCTATTTTATACATAGGCTATTTGAAAATAGCAAATCTACAAGCTCACAACGCGTCAGCTCTGTCAGATCTGCTATTTTCAAACGTTTTAGTACTTTCACTTTTGGTACTTTAAGTACATTTAGATGCCAATACTTTTGCACTTTTACTCAAGCCAATGTTTTATTCTGGACTTTTACTTGTAACAGGGTATGTCTATATTGCAGTATTGATACGTTTACTTAAGTAAAGAATGTGAGTACTTTTTTCCACCACTGCCAGTGTTACACATACTTCAGTGGTTCTCAAACTTTTTCATGTCAAGGACCCCCAAATTGACACTTATATTAGCCCACGGACCCCCATTTCAAAAGATATGCCAGGGACCCCCCATAAGAGACGTTTTTTTACGGCTCTAGCAGTGATTCTCAACCATTTTCATTTCAAGGACCACCAGTTTGACATGCATTAGGGCTACGGACCCCCATTTCATGGCATTTCTATCACTTGGACCACAATTCATATTGTAAAATCTATGTCAATTTAACTCTGAGAGTGTACAAATGGAACCAAATGGATTTGTACACTCTCAGAGTTACAGACCCACAAGGGTCCATTTGGAGCCTAATCTATAATTTAGCTGGGGACCCCCTGGAACTCCCTCAAGGACCCCTGGGGGTCCCCGGACCCCACTTTGAGAACCAATGCCATACTCCACATGCGCGCACACAGCTGCCAGTGGAAGGGTCATGCACTTGTTTCCTGCAGTGATGTTACAGTGTGCAATGCATTCTGGGATGATTAATCCCCTCTTATCTCTTCTCACTGGATTTCCTGTTTCCGTAAGTAAATCATGCACAGTATACATCTGCTGCTATGCTCACGCACCTTTAATCTTATCTCAGGTACCATATGTAAATGATAAAAAAAAATATCCAGGGTGCAGTCGGTAGCGCTGTCGCCTCACAGCTAGAAGGTCCTGGGTTCGATTCCCGCCAGGGACGCTGTGGGTGCTGGGGGCGTGTCTTCTCCTCCGCGTCATCAGCGCCCATACCCAGGGTGGGGTTGGCGAAAGGGCCTACTCTGTGTGGAGTTTGCATGTTCTCCCCGTGTCTCCTAGGGTAGTTAATACCCTCAAAAAAACATGTAGTAATCCTGGACGCTATACCGCCTCCCCCATGACAGCCGGGGCGCCTGATGGAGGAGAAGGGAACTGGTTGGAATAACGTGTTCCTTCCACGCGCTACGTCCTACCGGGGAAACTCCCCCCTGTCAGGTGACACGAAGGTCAGTTGGCTCTCATGCATTGAAGGAAGCATGAGCTCGGCCCTGGCCTCCCTGGCTGTGGGGGACTGGTGTAGCGCTGGTGTAGCGCCCAGGATCACTTAGGAAATTGGCACCGGGTGAAAAAAATGGGTTACAAAAATCGCGTGATAAAAAATAAAAATAAATCTCCACTTGTTTGATCTCCTCCTGAGATGTAGTGGAGTAGAAGTAGAAAATATTGGAAATTGGAAATACTCAAGTAAAGTACAAATACCTCAAAAGTGTACTTAAGTAACAGTACTTGAGTAAATGTTCTTAGTTACTTTGCACCACTGTCAGCATGTGACGTCGCGGTTACCTCTTCAAACTGTGCCTGTATGGTCACACGATGTCACGCGTTTGGCGGCTTGAGAGTGAGCATGCGTTGCACATTCAGCTGCGTTTAGTGGTCAAAATGGCTGCTGTGAAAAGAGCTTATTATCATCAGCAGCACTGGACCTATACATTTAAATTCTATATGTTTTGGCTGCAAGTACTCATATGACCTGAAAGAGTATTTATGGTCAGTGTGGGACACTGGGAGTGGGGCCAGCATCTTCATCACGTCTGCTGCCCAACATACAGAGAATATATGGCTCGTTAAAATACTTGTAAAATTGTGAATTGCCTGAGAAAACCTGTAAACATCAGTGCTCCAATGTGATGGTGAAAGAGAAGTCAAATTAAATAAAAAACAATCCCTCTGAAATCACTGTACACATGAGACCTTGTTTTTAGGGTGTGTGTGTGTGTGTGTGTGTGTGTGTGTGAGAATTAAGTGTCACACTTCAATAATCACTGGCGGTAAGATGGAACGGACCGCTTCGGGTTCATTTTTATACCCCCGGAGTCAACCTCTTAAAGGAGAATTTTGGACTAAGTTTTTCTTACCTTTTCTATGATGTTACGATATCTTAGGATGAATGGTACAGTAGAACATTTTCATAAATGTGCGCGGATAGGCCTTGCGCTAGATCGCATATTTTTATAGCTTTTTTTTGTGAGATCTGACGTTCATAGTGACAGAACCCTATGCAACCAAAAAAAAAAAAAAAAACTAAGTCTTGCTAGACGAGATTTCAATCTCGAGATTTCAATCTCGTCTAGCGAGACTACTGTTTTTTATATGAACGTAAGATCTAAAAAAAAAAAAGAAAAAAAAGTTATTAAAATATGTGATCTAACGCCTATCCGCGCACATTTTAAGCTGTGGCGGACCCAGGATGGAGTTATGAAAATGTTCTACTGTACCATTCATCCTAAGATATCATAACATCATAGAAAAGGTAAGAAAAACTTAGTCCAAAATTCTCCTTTAAGTCCTATATATACACGTCATCATACAGTATGATGAATAGCTAAAACTTATCTAATTTAGCTCCGGCTTCTTTCAAAACTTTCCTGAAAAAGCATCGGTCAGAAAACTACAAGTGGAGATAAATCCCCTTGTAATAAGAGGTGTTACACTGCCATGCCACAGATGTTTTTTTTCTCCTCCGAATATATAACAATTTGTATTTGTTGATGACATGTATTGTTGGACATAGGACTTTTTTGTGTTATCCTTTTAGCCCAAGTGTATTATTTTACCTCTGTGTTGTTTACATCTTTGAGTAATGAGGTATTCAGTCAGTCAATCAATCAGTAACAAAAAATAGCCAATCTACAAGCTCACAGTGAGCTTGTAGAACGTTTGTTTTTGAAACCTTATTAGTGGTTGAATTAGCACTGAGGATTCACCCGGGATTTCACCGCCTCCCCAGTATTTGTGTCAGCTTGTCGGCTGTTCTGCATTGGCATGTGTTTACAGTGTGAACACACTTCACCGTCCCTCTGAATCACCTGCTCCCTCTCTCTCTTTTACTCTTACTCTGTCACTCTCTCTCCTATCCATCTCCATCTCTTTACCCCCCTCAACCACCAGGGGTTCACTGGGTTGTAATATAGTTAGAGTTCAACACAGGTGAGCACTATGGGCAATGTGTGTGTGTGTGTGTGTGTGTGTGTGTGTGTGTGTGCGTGTGTGCACGTGTGTTGAATCCTGCTCATTTGTATGATTGATAGATCATACAAAGTCTTCGACACATCTGAATTCCAACGACAACTGGTTCACCCAAGTTCACCGAAGCACCTTCAGAGAGAACGATGTCACGATTTCAACTTGCTGAACAAAATCTTAATCACTCGAACCCTAGCGTCCCTGCAGGGCATGTCAGGCAAAAATAAGGAATTGTTTTTTAACCCTATTGTATACTTTGGCAATTCTTCAAAATAATTTCAAAAATATCTATAAAGTGCGAAATTTTGAAAGAAAGTTTTGCTCAAATCTTTTCAGATGGGTTTTTTTGGCCAAATACTTAGGGGTCAATGTGGGAGTCCATGACATGAACATATTTGACTACCACTGTTCAAGGGGTCATATTGTCTTGGCATATCGTTGCTGTCGGGCAGAAACCAGCTAAGTCCATTTTTGAGCTTTTGAATTTGTTTTCATAAATCAGTGCTATTGAACACCCTTTACGATCGTGTGTTGGTTCAAAAAATGTTGAACCAATGAAAAGTATTAAAAGGCGCTTCTGACTAAACCAGCTTAATTCCATTGGATCCTCAAACTTTGTGCTTAACCAGCTAACTCCACCAAAGGGGGGTGGAGTTAGCTGGTTTTGCTGACTCCAGGCTCCACATCCTTTTGACCTCCAACCTCATTGTGAGCTTGGAGGTCCATTCAGCTGTTCTTATCAATGATGAACAAAACCTCCTAACTCCACTTTTTTTTTCTTTTTTTTTTTCATTTCCTGAAAATGTTACATTTTGGAGTTACAGTAGCTGGTCTTGGCGCCCGACAGCAGAGATATTTGAATCTGTCCACAGGGTTCTACAGAAATAACAACATTCTAACACCATGAACATTGCCAAAGTTGCTTTTTTATGCTCAGAAACGTGATGTGTTGATGTTGGAGACTGTGCTACTTAAAAGTTTTATGATAATTTGAAGTTTGTGGCCTGAAGAGTTGTACATTTCCATAGTTATGAAATAAGCATGCATGGGTGTGTGTGGTTGTACTTCATCCAGAGCCAGCCAGTATGTTTTGGCCCTGAGTAAGTACAATTAAGTACAATTTTTAGGTATTTGTACTTTAGTTGAATATTTCCAATTTCCAATACTTTTACTTCTACTCCACTACATCTCAGAGGCAAATATTGTACTTTTACTCCACTACAATTATTTGAAGTAATTAGTTACTAGTTACTTTTCAGATATAAATTATGATATTATGAAACATACATGAACCACTTTAGCCCTATTTTATACACAGGCTATTTGAAAATAGCCGATCTACAAGCTCACAATGCGTCTCTATATCTGCTATTTTCAAACATTTTAGTACCCCCATATAGGTGCAGGAAAATGTCCTATCTATATATTGCTAGAGAGCAACATTGTATGCCTGAGAGAGTATATGTGTCTGTATGCACCTGTCAATGTGAGTGAGAAAGATTGTGTGTTTCAACCAGTCGTGGAAAAAGTACTCAAATTCTTTACTTAAGTAAAAGTACCAATACTGCAATATAGAAATACTCTGTTGCGATTCAAGTTAAATCCCTGTGACCAACTGGGCCCTGTCCAGGAGGAGGGCGTAACGTACCGGTACACCTGATACTGCCTCATTCCCACCACAGGCCTGCAGAGCTCTGCAACCTGAGCTGTCACTGTTGACAGATTTCGCGAGAGAAACAAGCAACCGGGTCTACGAAAACAAGCCCAAAAGAAGCGATTAGAACCACATGAGCACTTAGTTTAAACTTATGCATCGGCTATTTTAAAATATTTGAAAATAGCCGATCTACAAGTTAGTGAGCTTGTAGATCTGCTATTTTCAAAAAGGAAATCTTGAAAAAGTGAAACATTTTTTATATTTTTTGAAACATTTTAACAACACAAATGCCATTCCACAAACTTTTTTTCAGATGGGGGGAGGGGGCTCACAACGTAGATTATAAAATAATGTTTGAGAATCACTGGTTTAAACAACATATGGGGAGCGAGCCCAAATAAGTAACTACACTTGAGAAACAAGCCCAAAAAAACCTGCAACCCACAACTACCGGTGTTTACAAGGGACTATTTAGAGGAAAACAAGCACAAAGTCACTTATAATAAGCAGACTTGGCAACACTGTGAGCTGTCTAATAAGGATTTTTTATGTATTTTCCGTAAATGAATGCACTACTTCATCATACAAGAGTGTCACACAAAATTGGTGAAAAATGTTGCGAGCTTATAGATCGGCTATTTTTACTATGTTTTTTTTTTATAATAAAAAAGAAACGTTTAATGGACATTTAGAAGTTTCTACCGACAGCGATGATATAGTATAGAACACTGTACTGTACCAAGGCCATACTGTTGATAACCCAAAAACAAAACGAAAACAAAACAAAATCAACGCAACATACAACGAGGATAAGGATTCATGAGGATCGATTTAGCTGCGGATCTCCTTTTCTTGTCTGATTCTCGTATTCTCAAAGGGCCCTGTCTAAAAGACTACATAACTCGCTCCATAAGAGGATCTTGTCCATAAGCCAGGATCTGATCTCCCTGCCCTGTATCATGGTTATATTCCCACGCCATTACATGCATGCTCCATTACACGCTCAGCTGTTGTGATCAAACCTAACATGAAAACATGTTGGAGCATGACACCCATGCGCAGCCAAGCCTAAAATTACTTGTTCTACTGGATCTCTTATCCACTAGTGACTCCCTTTTTTGTCTAGTTTTTATATGTTGACAAAACTATCAATATATTTGGTCATAGTTTTTTTCATCATAGCTTAGATTATATTTAGTTTTTATTTACTGAAACAATGCAGGCTATAAACTCCTCACAAAAAGTTTGGAAACTCAACTCAGGTCGATTATTTCTCCCCTTCAATAATACAAATTTGTATCATTTTTATCGTTGATAAGTCACCTTTACAACGAGGTATAACTTGTAAGGATTGTGCAAACGTGGAATGAGCAACACAGCTAAATGTGTGGGTGTCATGAACTGTCTGTTCAGTTGCGTACCTTTATTATGTAATGATGTCCTAGTGTTTCCTGTTATGCCTGGTTGCCGCTTCCTGTCTTGTCTCACCAGTCTGTAATTGCAATTGCAGTTCACCTGTGTCTTGTTCAGTTCCAGCCAATCATGTGTTGATTGTAGCTATGTTTCACCTGTGTCTACTTAGTCTTTGTCTATTTAAACCTACCTGTGTTCATTGTTTTTTAGCCAGTTTATAACCATTGTTACTGCGTGTTTTTCTGCCTTTGATCACCCAAAATGACTCAATTACACACATCATGAAGCATTGAATTCATTGAGATATTTTAGTTTTTGTCAAATTCCTTAGCCAATAATTTGATTACCGGCGGAAAGATGCTAATGTATCCGGTAGAAGACTCAAAGAGACTCCTTGACTCTTTGAGTCTCCTACCAGAGAGACCGCTGGTCATCAACATTATATATTATTGGTTTTGGGGCGACAAAAACAATGCGACAAAAACAAAAAAGTCTCCATGAATTCAAGGCTTCATGGGGTGTGTAATTGATAGACAATAAGTCGTTGTTTGGGTGAACTACTCCTTTAATAAATACTGGACTTGTTCTGCCTGCTTGCCCTGTTCTGCTTCTGGGCCCTCACCTGACACGTACCGTGACAGTGGGTGGCGGCCCAATTTGCCAAAATCCCCCAATATGCTTCTGTTGGTAATCGCTCAGAGCCTCTGTCTGAAGACACAATGAAGCAAGTAAAACCAAGCCATGATCCATTATCAAATGCTGACTTATACTGTAGGTAATACAGTTCATAAAAACATGTTATCACTAAAAACAATAAAGTGAGAGTCAGTTTAGCCACCGGAAGAAAATGTGGAATCAAAAACAAGTTACTGCTAAAGCAAAATGCCGAAACAACATGCATGTGCATTTTACAGTCTCTTGGCTGTGTAGTAACCTGGCATGGTCTGTGATGTGGACAGATGGGTTTTTAGTGAACTGGAGTAAATTTATAACGCAGATGGTAGATTAGAATGGCAGAAAGCTTCCAGACCACTGACTGTCAGGGAACCTTTACCTTTTGATAAGAGAGTCTACAGTATATGCATGGATTATAACTGATTGTAATCATTCACTGTTATGGCTCGGCTCTAGGCCACAACAAATAACGGGGGAAAGATGTTAAAGCCGAAATGAATTGTGATTTTATTCATTAAGAATGAAAGAATTGAACAAACAAACAAAAAATGCAGTTTCCAACATACTTTGGCAGGGAAACAAGCTACCGACTGAACTAATGAATACAGAAAATAAGCTAAACAAAAGTGCTCTTCTGTGGCTGCTTCTCTGGCCCGGGGAAGACTGAAGGTACACAATTATATACATACTGGGCAGGTCTTTTCTAATCTGTGGGGAGACAGTGGCCAGGTGTCTCCCCTTCCCCTGATTAACTTTGAATCCACCCTGCAACCAGCACTGCAACAGGGAACAGTTCACACAGCAGAGTCTTGGCAAAAGCCCCAGGGGGCCGTCACATTCACTCACTCATGGGACGCTATAGACGGATTTCCGCGCGACGTCATCACAGAGCAGAATGCGCAATCTGCGCATGCCCGGGTGAAAGGCGCGTTCGAAAATACAGCCCTGAGCGGCAGTGAGCGCACTGGCCAATACAAACTAATAGGCGAGTGTGCTCCGGTGCGTAATTTCCAAACGCACCCATAGGCTTCCCCCTCCTCTGCGCGGTCATATTCCTCCCATGTTTACTAACAGGAAACCCGTCTATAGGAGCAGGGGTCATCAGTATGTCCGTGGCAAAGACTTGGTCTTGTCCGTGGCAAATTTTTGATTTACACACCATTATAATGTTCTTATTTTGATCATAAGACCCAATTACTGAATGTCAAGTCTCCAGTTTTTCTTCAGAATACTGTATGTATGACTCTGATTTACTATGACACTATACAGTAAATGACACATTAGGAGTCCTACTAGTGGTTCTCAAATGTTTTATTTGCAAGGACCACCATAACTCTGAGAGTGTACAAATGGGACCAAATGGTCCCATTTGTACACTCTCAGAGTTACAGACCTGTTATATGGTCATTCGGGGCTAGTTCTTTATGTGTTTCTGGTAATATTGCTGTCCACTCAGTCTGTGGCAAAAACAAATATTTTGACCAAAATGTCCACCACAAGACAGCATGGTGATGACCCCTGTATAGGAGGTGGACAGTCAGCACTTGGGGGTCCGCTCATAATTCCGACCTCCCATTATTCCGACATCCCAATTGTCCGACAAACATTTTGTTAGTGTACCACTTGAATCCCAGCATCCATATTCTGGGGTGGGGACGACAACTTTATAGCCACAAGTTACTGATATACAAGCTCACAACTCGTTGCGTTACGACGAGAATGGCTGCCATGTTAAGTGGTCAGGTGGGTGGGGCGCGAACACTTTCAAGGTTTTCAATGGGCCCTGATCCAGAAAAGGTTGCAAACTGCCTTGGTTGAGGTATAGTGGACTAATACACATGAGATACGACTGGGTTGAGGTAGTGGACAATACACATGAAATACGACAAAGGCAAGACAAATGGAGTGCGGGACGTTTCATGGTCTGTCCGTTAATGGAAACTTGGCTTTGTGTTCCAGCGACCGACTGAAGAAGAGAAGAGTGCGTGACAAGAGCTGAGTGGAGATAGAGAAACCGGAGCTTTCCTCCCACTTGGTCTCTGCTCGTATCACTTAGAATAGTCAACTCATCACAGCTGTGCTCTCTCTGTGCTGTGCTGGTAATCCAGTGTGAGGGAGAATAGATCACAGTCTGGGTAGCTCAGTCAGTAGAGCACTCGCCTTTAGGCTTGGTCCGAGGCATTAGTAGACACCCTTGTTCTCGGACAGTTTTCCAAACTGATAATTGCTTTGGTTAAAAAGTTAACGCTCTGTAGTGTATATTCAGAGATTAATCATTGCTAGTAGAGTGTGTATTTGGTAAGAGGGGTCGATCTCCCCATCTCTCCAGCTCTTTAGTAAACAGAAAATAAATGTTCGGGTGGGACACCAATTTCCTCCATCCATCAGAGAGAACCCATGTATCAGTTTACATGTTATTGTATTCCAGTTCAAATTTTGTCTGCTATTGTTTCGGGTTTTTTTGCTTCCAATTTCACTTCTTTATCACGTATCCTCTCTTGATTATAGATCAGATTTGGTGTCTGTTTAGTAAAAAGCTGGAGTGACGGGTGAGGAGTTCAAGTGTCTCTGGGTTTTGTTCTGGAGTGAGGGGACGGTGGGGCATGAGATCAGCCGGAGTATCGGAGCAGAGAGAACAGCCCTGCGCTCGCTTTACCGCACTATTGTGATGAAGAGAGAGCTGAATCGGAAAGGCAAAGTTCTTGATCTTCTTGGTCAACTTTCTACTCTCACCTATGCACATGAAATTTGATGTGTTTTTTTTGTCGGTTTGTGATGCTTTTTAGATGGTCTGTTGTTGTATGTTGCACTGCAAGTGATTCTGCTTCGTCCATGAGAGCCCCTGCCATTTGAGGTGGTTAGGGCATCTAGTGAGGATGACTTCCCAGGGAGTGTTTCCAGGCACGTCCAGCTGCTAGGGGTGCCACGGTACAGTTGGCCCACGGATCGGTTTGTACCTCGGTTTTGGGGCCACGGTTTCGGTTCAGTTTCGGTACGTATTTTACATATAAAGAACAAAAAAATGACTCTTCAAAATATTTTCTTTATTTGCTTATGAGCAAATTGAAGTACTTTGTAGAAAAATAAACAGAACAAACAAAAGTAAACAATAAACATGAATTAAAAATTAAAGTGCCTCAACTTAGCCTCAACTATTCCAACATGTAAAACAATTTTCTATTAAACAGACTCTAACTGGTATACACTCACTGTAGTATAAAATATAAAATATCAAAATAAGGTGCACAGTTTTGGCAATAGCCATACCAGTGGTTCTAAAACTCTTAAATTTCAAGTTCACCACTTACAGACTTGAAAGGGCCGTTTTTGACCCCCCTAAAGGAACCCAGCTGCCATATACAATTAAATTAGAGGAAACATTTAAATAAAATAAATCAAATGCCTAGCAGGCTAGCATTAAACAACTTTAAGCAGTGACTGACTTCACATTCAGTAGGCTTAGGCTATCAGAATTAGAGGAAACTGTTAAATACAAATGGCTTGCAGCAGTAACACTTAACACAATAAACATTAGTACTTCAGTAGCATAGCTTATTTAGGTTGGCTTTTTTTTTTATTCTTCTATTTTGAGATTCTTCTGCAAGAACACAAGCTTGTCAACATTCTCTGCAGAAAGGCGAGAGCGGCATGCACTAACAATGTCCCCTGTAGTGGAGAAAACTCTCTCACTTGCAACAGATGTTCCTGGGACACAGAGGTGACGCTTTGCAACTTTTGCGACACGAGGGTACTTTGCCTCGTTGTCCTTCCACCACACAAATGGATCATCCTCCACATCGATGCAGTCCGCTAACCTGTAGAAGTTGAGTTCCTCCTCGACTAACTGAGAAAGGGGCTTGACCTGACGCTGGGTTCTGTAAACCTCTCCGAATAGCTCTGACATGGCTGTCTTCTTCCTGGGAGGAGGGGAGAATGGATTTCGTCCCTCTGTGGATGGGCCTGGCCTGGCCTCTGGCTCTGCTTGACTCTGAGTCTGCAACAATAGTAATAATACACAACAAATGTTTTAAGATATAAAATATTACAGGACAAATGAAAAAAGCTCTCATGCTTTTTTTGTTATCCTTTGCTTTGACACATGTATAATATGTTGCATTTGTGTCCATACATGCAGCATATATATAGTGCAAATATAATGGCAATCATAAAATCACAAAATAGCCTACCTGCTGTTCATGCTCCAAGATTTCTGCAGTGATTTCACTGTAGACCCGGACACGAGATGGTTCATCCAGGAAAGGGAGGGATTTAAACCTGGGATCCATCGCTGTGGTCTTTTGAAGGTACCTTACAAGGTCAGGATCTGTGTACCTACAATTTAGGCATTTAGCACTATTAGCAGACATTCTTAATCTTGATTATAATAATATTGGTTATAGTGGTCCCGACTCCCCATAAGGAACCACTATAACCAAATATGACTAACAAATTATTAGAATGTGATCAAAACAAAATACACAAAATATAACTAAACTAATACACATAAAAAATCAAACTATAATCCATAGCAACTTGCAATAAGCAAGGACAAAACATGATAGGCTATTAGGTTTAATGCATGGCAATAATAATAATCTAGGAGGATTTATATATAAATACCTTGGAGTAAGGTCCCGTACAATTGCTGCTTTAGCCTCTCTGATGGTTGCACTGTCCTCGGCTAGTGGTGCCATGGCATCAAGGATTTGAACCTTTAGAGGGAGTATCATAGAAGCGGTGGGTGTTGTCTCGCTGCTCATTAATTTAGTGACAGACTTAAGTGGTTTCAGGAGTTGAACGAGTTGTTCTGCCATTCTTTGTTCGTTGTCATTTAACATTGGCATGTCCTTGACATTCTTCTTCACAGCTGTGTCCATTAATGTGGCATAGACGGCAGGCTGCTGTTCCAGATATCGTTCTAACATGTCATGTGTAGTGTTCCAACGAGTACTGACATCCATGATTAACATGTTTGTAGGCAATGTTAATGCCTTTTGTTTCTCAGTCATCTTACTGTTGGCGGTGGTGCTTTTGTGGAAAAACGTGACAACTCGCCTTACTTTCCCTAGAAGACGGGACACTGTGTTGTTGTCAACTGACTTCTTGGCTGCGAGGTTAACAGTGTGGGCGAAGCAGCCTATCTGTGGCCCCAGCGCCTCCACTGCATTGATCGCGTTGACTATATTCGATGCATTATCTGTGGCGACCGGGATGGTTAAAGGCGGCCGCTCCAACTTCCACTCTGTCACTGCGTTTCTCATCTCTTCTGCCAAGTTGGCGCTTGTGTGGCTTTCATGCATTGCACGAGTTTGCAGCACTGCACTTTTGATTTCCCAATCTGACAAATAGTGAGCTGTAACAGTAAGGTAACTTTCCGTTGCACGGGACGTCCAGCCATCAGTGGTCAGCGCGAGGCTTTGGGCTTTAGCCAAATCGTCTACAAGCTCTTGGCGCACTGTTTCATAGATGGCAGGAATTACTTTCGCGCTGAAATGTGTACGGCCAGGCACAATGTAACGTGGGTCGATGGTTTTCACTACGTGACGAAAGCCCACGTTTTCAACCATGGAAAGAGGCTGCATATCTTTAGCAATGCACATCCCAATTGCAAGGGTTATTTTCTTGTGTTTCACAGAACCAAAGCTATAGGGCTGCTGCAAAGTTTCTCGGATAGTCTGTTGTTTTTGTGCCGATGTTACCTGCGCGGCTGGCCTGCTCCAAGCGAGCGCTACATCGGGGTGGTGACGCTGTAGATGTGTGCTCATATTGCTAGTGTTCCCATGTGCATACGCCACACGCTTTAAGCAATGCTTACAGATAGTCTTAGCCCTGTCCACTTTTTTCTCTCCCCCGTCATCATAGTCAACAGGGAAACCAAAGTGTTCCCACACCGCAGATCTGAATGAGGCTGGCGCCTCATCAAACTTTTCTCTCGCACTCTCCTCCACTCCCGGCACTCCGCCGCTTGCCATGATGACTTTTGTTTCCTGACTCCTGTGGGCTGCGGCTCGGATTTCACACACACAGGCGGTAGGGGGGAGGGGGCGAGCCAGTGATTGGATGTCTACTCGCGGGGTGGGGATTTCTACAGCACAGAGTGCTTGCTGTAGTGTAGGCACAGTTCTGCTGGTCAGTGTGGCCAGCTGTAAGAAATTCTCTGATTGCGAACCGAAAGATTGCGGTTCATAAATGCGTATTGAACCGTGCATGTCGTACCGTACGGTTCGGTTAAAATCCGTGAACCGCGGCACCCTTACCAGCTGCATGGGAGGAGGCCACGGGGCAACCAAGGAGGTGGAGGGATTTTTGTCTCCACGCTGGCCTGGGAACGACCTCGGGATCCCCCAGTCAGAGCCAGGTATAGGGACTGTCTGGGGGTCCCCTGCTGGAACCGCGTGACATCAGATTATATAATGCAAATATAAACATAATGCATGCACTCAAAATAAAGGGATTGCCTCGTACTTTGTAACTTGATGACAGCAAAGGATTACATCACAGGATCACATTTTTACATGAGGAATCCAACACATCAATTGTGACCATGACCTTTGACCTTTTCAACCCAAATATTATTATTATTGATGATGATGATGATAAACATGTAATATATTTTCGGCGCATGAAAAACAATCCATCTCTTCTTGAGTTATCTTGCTATCTGTCAAACAGACAAACCCAATTGGGGGGGGGGGGCTTTTGTGTTCTGTATACAGGTCGTGAACACATGCACGCGCACATACGCACAAGTCAATCTCTATTGTTATTGTCTCCGCCAGGCCAAAAGGCATGGCGAGAGAGTATGTTTTGCACCCCTGAAATTTCACACGCACATTCCCACTAGGCCGAGGAAGAAATGCCACCCTTTTCACATTGGCCTGTTATAGTGCCACCAGCAGGTATAATTTAGCTAAACACATTTTTGGCTCAAAATGCCTCAAATCATGAATGCAGTGTCCAATTGCCGTGAAAGGCCTAAGAAGAAATGGCACCCTTTTCACATTGGTCTATTATAGCACCACCAGGAGGCCACAATAACGTACCTGACCTGGCGGAGACCTGTTCTCCGAGGAGCACTTTTTTTTGTTTATCTAGTAATTTCTCTGGAGGATAAGCCCCTTGAGATGCAGCATCTCATATTCGAGGGGGGGGGGGGGGGGTCGAGGGGGTCCTCTATATGAGAGAGAGGATGACACAGGAATGCAGTGGTGTAAAGTAACTAAGTACTTGTACTCAAGTTCTGTACTTAGTACAATTTTGAGGTGTTTTTACTTTACTGGAGTATTTTCGATTTTCAATACTTTTACTTTATACTCCACTACAATTATTTTAAAACTTTAGTTTCTAGTTACTTTGTAGATTTTGATTATTATTGCGAAACCACTTCAAAAAAACTTTAGCAATTTGAAAATAGCCGATCTACAAGCTCACAACGCGCTGCAAAGCGACGCGTTGTGAGCTCGTAGATCTGCCATTTTCCAAGGACTTTTATACATTTGAAAACTTGTGAAATGGGACACATTTTGCATAACGAGTACTTTTACTTTTGGCACTTTAAGTATATTTTGATGCCAATACCTTTTTTACTTTTACTCAAGTATATTGTGAATACCGGACTTGCACTCGTAACAGAGTATTTCTACAATAGGGTATTGATACTTTTACTTAAAGGAGGAGTTCACCGAAATAATGACTTATTCTCTATCAATTACACACCCCATGAAGCCTTGATTTCATGGATTTATTTTTGTTTTCGTGGCATTCCTAAGACAATAATTTGATGACCGTGTGTATTTCCGGTAGGAGACACAAATAATCTACTTTGTGTCTCCTACCGGATACATTAGCCGGTAGGAGATGGGAATCAAATTATTAGCTTAGGAATGCAACAAAAACAAAAAAGAATCCATGGATTCAAGGCTTCATAGGGTGTGCAATTGATAGAAAATAAGTCCTTTAAGTAGAAAAAGTACTTTTTATTCCACCACTGCAGGAATGTCAGAGATATATACTGCATGCCAGTGATTTTTGGCCCATGCAGTGGCACCAGTCATCATTGTCATCATCATCATTTGAGATGAGCTGTTGACAGAGGAAGGTAGAGAGGAGCAAGAGCTGAGAACGAAGGAGAGAGGAGAAAGATGATAAAGTGCCGAATGAGGTCAATCTGACAGTCGTACAAAAGAATGAATGGGATCTGTGTAAATCTAGGACCGCAATACTGAAAATATGTTATGAAAGGTTCCCTAAGAAGCTTCCAGTGGTGTGAGATGTACTCGGATATTTCACTTGAGTAAAAGTAGCAATGAAAATACTCTGTTACAAGTAAAAGTACAAAAGTGTTGGCATCAAAATATACTTAAAGTACTAAAATGTTTTAAAATAGCAGATCTACAAGCGATGCGACGCGTGAGCTTGTAGATCTTACTTCTACTCCACTACCTCTCGGATCCAATTATTGTACTTTTACTCATTACAATTATTTGAACATTGTATTAAATAGTTACTTTGTAGAATTTGATTTTTATTACAAAAGATGCATTAACCACTTCAGCCCTATATATATAGGCCTGAGTCCACGCATTGTGTCCACGCATTGTGAGCTTGTAGATCGGCTATTTCTTTTAAAAAGTACACATTTGAAAACTTAAAATGGGACGTTCTGCATAATGATTACCTTTACTTTTGGTACTTTAAGTACATTTTGATGCCAATACTTATGTACTTTTACTCAAGTACATTTTGAATTCCAGACTTTTACTTATAACAGAGTATTTCTATATTGCACTATTTATACTTTTACTTAAGTAAAACATTTTAGTACTTTTCCCGCAAGCTTTCATTCATAATAAAGTTGATGTCATTCACTTCGTGTGAATTATATTGAACATGAGCTGACATGCACAGTAAGTGTAGTATGAGTGCATACAAGCCGCTGGCTCAGGCTCAACATAATGGAGACTGTATCATAATGGACTGTTCTGTATTCACAAGCTTTATGTAATGTGTGTCATACTCTGTCGTACAAAGGTGTCGCGTGCCGAAAAACAGCAACAGATCTACAAGCTCACAGCGTGTCGAGTTGAGAGGAAGAGAATAGCAGAGAGAGAGAGATATAGTGATACCCATGTACTGTAAGTGAAGGTTTTTAAAATGAAACTCTTGAGTAAATTGAGGAAAAAGGGGGAGAGAGGGGGAAAGTCATGTGAACCAGAGAGAGTGAGAGAGAGAGAGAGAGAAAGAGAGCGAGAGCGAGAGCGAGAGAGAGAGAGAGAGAGAGAGAGAGAGAGAGAGAGACGGGGGGGAAATGGAATGGAGGGGGTGAATGAGGGAGCGTAGGTGTAGGAGAGATGAAGAGCAGTAAGCAGCATTCCTCCCTGCCCCGGTCCCCCCTCTCTCTCTCTCACACACACAAACACACACACACACACACACACACACACACACACACACACACACACACACACACACACACACACACACACACACACACACACACACACACACACACACACACACACACACACACACACACAAACAAACGCACATACGCATGCACACACGCACGCACAGGAAGAGAGAGGTAGAGGTGGGGAGAAAAGAGAGAGTAAATGAGTAGAGGGGATAGAGAGAAAGAGAGAGGTTGATCTGAAATCCAGATGCCTTGAGGACCAACAGTGGGTCAAACTAACGCACACGCACACACACTCGCGCACGCACACGCACGCACGCACACACGCACACACACACACACACACACACACACACACACACACACACACACACACACACACACACAAACAGCGCTCTCCATCTCCACTCTCTCTCACACAGACCAGAGCACACTGGTGGCTGCACAAGTCAGCAAAACCTTCACAGGACTGAAACATCAACTGGGATACTTTTTATCTGTTACTTGTTACTTTTTTATCTGTTTCTTGTAAAACGTTTACTTTCCACCTCCCAGTACAGGACTTGTCATTGGACCTAATTTTTGTAGCTCTATACATTTTTTTATTTTCATTCTTTTATATATATATATATATAGTTTTCCTTTCTGCAGACATTTTCAGGTGAGTCTCTCACTAGGTTTTTAAATGCTACCAGATGTTGAATGACTGTTCACAGAGCATTTGAGGTCAAAGTTGTATTGACCACACAGTTGGCCAGTTCTTCTAAAAGCTTGAGAAAATTGCTATTACAGGATTCCACAAGTTGAGAGAAATAGATTAGTATTTGTCCGTATGTTGAAGGTAAATTAATTGGTATTTCCTGGCTATAGGTGATTAATTGGAAGATGTATGAATGATCTAACCACCTGTTGAGTCATCTTCTGTGGAATCTAAAGAAATCATCAGCTTACAGTTGTCGTCTTTATGCTGATAAACTGCTGTCAAAGTGACAATTTGCTGTCACATTGAAAGAAAGAAGTCCTGTCTCACTTAAAAGCTAATTTCACACTCTCTGTCATGTAGTGAAGAATGTGGTTTGTGTCCACGTTATTGATTGATTTTTCCTGAGCGGAAAATAAGAGCCAGCCACAAGTCAGGTGATGGTTATTTGGCTGCAAACGCCCTCTAACAACGAAAGGTCTGCTTTAGTGGTTCTTTGGTTTTTGTTCATGGTTTAGTGCAGATCCTTTTCTTCTCAGATAGATTTAGAGCTTTTGGCACTGCATGCATTACCCCTTTCCAACAATGTGGATACAGCTCTGCAGATAAAAACACATTTCCACTCTACAAGTAGATTTTGGAATGAGAAGTAGTCATTTTTTATTTTCTGCACTTTTGAGCAAACTCTCAAGGGACACCTGAACTCGCTTCATAGCATGATAATCTACTATGCCACACCGGCAGGGACTGGGAGGTCCTACAGTGGACATTTGGAGGCAATTGAAATCAATGTATCTGGTAAAAAAAAAAAAAGAATAAAAAAAAAGATTATAGCTGGCTTCAAGGAACATAAAGCAAAAATACAGACAGAAGCCTACAGTACACTCCAAAATTGTTTCATTATGAAAGTGACACATGTTTTATAGAATATCAAAAACATATTTTATTTTAGGATTTCTAGATTTGAATGTTCAAAAGCCACAGTGGATTGATTTTAATCTGAAGTAAGGACAACGGAAATATTGGAGGCTCTTTCTGATGTTGTTGTTGGTACCCCAACCCAGGCAATTGGAGAGCTATTACATTTAGCCAATTTCATGCGAGAAAATTATATCTATATATATTTTCTTTTAAGTAACTGATTTTCCACTTATGGCATATATGCTGACAGGTTGTGACACAAGGGAGCACTAACTCCATTCAAAACCCATTTTATAATTTCCAATGTAACTACAGTAGCCCATGTGTTCGTCAATCTGATAATCTGATCTGTGTTGAAATGCTTGCTAATCCAATGTGTTGAATACATGAGGTTTGAATCTTGCTAGGACAATAGCACACATACTGTAGCCTATTATCAGTGGTTCTCAAAGTGGTTCTCAGGGGTCCTTGAGGTGTTCCAGGGGGTCCCCAGAAAAAGTTACTTAATATAGATTGAGATCTGTTTGAACCACTCTAACCCTATATTACATCGGCTATTTGAAAATAACCGATCTACAAGCCCACGTGTCACATTGTGACGCGGTATGAGCTTGTATGGGTATCCATGCCTCTGCATTTGATATCCCCCCTCTGGTCATTAGTTTTTCTGGTGAGAAAACAATTTAAAGGCGTTGTTACATAGCTCTATATTCCAATTTGTAACAGGTGTCTGCTCATCTCTCCTGCTCTTTAGTAAGCAGAACAATGGAAAAAATGAAACAAACAACATGAGCAGACATCATTCGAACTGGAACAGTCTTTTCCCCCTTTTTTTTTTTACTTCACTTACACACCTTTTAATAAGAAAAATATGTGAACCACATTAACCGTGGCATGGCCCAACAAATATATTATTAAATTTTTCTACAATAGATAGGGGTGCATTAGCCAAAACTAGCAGTTCTACAAGCTCACAACGCATCGCTACGCACCACGTTGTTCTGAGCTTGTAAATTGGCTACTTTTTGGCAAAGATATTTGGTGTAGATGGGGAAAAAAACTGTCCAAGTACAAAGCCAACTTACTTAGGTCTGTTTTATTAAGTCTAGACAAGGGTCCACACACACACACACAGACACACACACACACACACACACACACACACACACACACACACACACACACACACACACACACACACACACACACACACACGCACACACCACATGCTATATCGTGGACAGCAGCATGGGAGCCATGTGTGAGTGAATCATAATATGATTCTTTGTGTCAGAAAGATGAAGCTCACTGGCAGTCAAGACCACAGCTGCCCGATTCAAGATAACACATGTCCAGAAAGCAATGCAACCTACGATCATATTGTAGGCTGCAGTGCTTTCTGGACATGTGTTATCTTGAATCGGGCAGCTGTGGTCTTGGCTGTCAGTGAGCTTCATCTTTCTGACACAAAGAAGATGTATTGACTCTAACACTGATGCACTTAAAGGGCAAGACCACTTTGGTAGAGGTTTGGGTTGTGTAGTTACCTTGCCATGATGTAACCCCAAAATATGCTCCTCATTGACTTACATTGTATGATGAAACAGCTCTCAAAGTCACTCTTTTAGCATGTAAACAAACACAAACAAAGCTGATTCAGACAATACAGAACATCACCAAACCCAGTACTGTTTATTTTTTAATAAAAATGTCAACTTCCTGGTGATTTTACTATTTGAAGATCCAGATCCGTGGATCCAGGCCGTTTTTTTGTCCTTAATAAAAAATAGCAAAATCAATCAGAAAGTTAACATTTTTATTTAAAAAACAAACAGTACTAGGTTTTGTAATGTTCTATATTGTCTGAAACAACTTTGTTTGCGTTATTTTGCGTGGTAAAAGAGTGACTTTGAGAGCAGTTAAATCATAAGTCAATGAGGAGCATATTTTGAATATCAATTTCTAATCAATGGAACAATTATTCTTTATTTCTTGTCCACCTTTGGAGTTACATCATGGCAAGGTAACCACACAACCCAAACCTCTACCAAACTGGCCTTGCCCTTTAAGACACAGCCTTCCTCCCCTGCCCTCCTCTTTTTTCATCTTTCTTGCTTTACTCTATTCACCTCATTCTTAGCCCTTCTCCAGTGCAGCGCCATTGCCATTTTCTGCTGCTTCAATATCTGGTCACTTCCTCCCTAATAGGCTGCAGGTGTAACGCAGGTAATCAGTGTGTTGCCAGATTTTGCAAGAGAAACAAGCGGCAACAACAAGCACACAAGAAGCAACTATAGGCTAAGTTTTACCACTTTACATCAGCTATTTGAAAATAAAAGATCTACGAGCTCGCAACGTGTCACATTGCGACACGTTGTGAGCTTGTAGATCTGCTATTTTTGAGAGCTTCTGTTCTAAAACACTGTTCTAAATCCTAAGAGTTTTCTGAAAAACTTGCTATATATAGGCCCTATAAATATATAAATCTAAAATTTAAAGTTTAATGATTAAAGTCTGAACAAGAATGCATTACCAATAATCTGCATAATGATGAGCACTTTTGGACACTGTTAAGCACAGTGGTGTAAAGTAACATACTTTTACTACACTACAATTATTTAAAAACTTTAGTTACTTTGCATATATAAATTATTACATTATAAAACATACATTAACCACTTTAGCCCTATTTTATACCGAGGCTCTTTGAAAATAGCAGATCTACAAGCTTGTAGATCTGCTATTTTCAAACATTTTAGTGCTTTTACTTTTGGTACTTTAAGTACATTTTGATACCAATACTTTTGTACTTTTACTCAAGTAAATTTAGAATTCCTGACTTTTACTTGTAACAGAGTACTTCTACATCGCAGTAATGCTACTTTTACTTAAGTAAAACAATTGGAGTACTTTTTTCCAACACTGGTTAAGCTTTTATTGATACAAAACTTTTGAAAATGTATTCAAGCCACATTTTGTATGTAGTACTTTTACTCGTAACAGCATTGTGGTATTGTAAAGTAAGAAAATCCGAGTAGCGCTCACATTCGTGCCACGCTGCGAGCTTGTACATCAGCTATTTTTGAACATTTTGGAAAATCTTGGAAAATCTTGAAAGTGTTTGAAAAGGTTTGAATGATGTTGATTTTTTTTTTAACACAAATCTTCTCTTCTGGGTTGGTGTCCCCGGAACAAAATAATGTGTACTCTGGCTTTTGATAGCACCCCAGACCGTTTTTAAGTTGCTTCATTCAGTATTTAGATATTTGATATTCATTTGATCAGACACGCCCCCTTCCTATACAAACCCATTGTAACTTCAATTTTGATGTATTCATTGAAAACACCCTTCCTTGGTTCTGGTGACTGTTATTGTCCTTCTAATGTGTGAGGGGGCTGTGTCCTTTCAATAACTTTTTTCATTTGTTTTATTGTATTCTTTTATTATATTTTGTGTGTGTGTTCCAGAAAATCTGACGGCCTTCCCTTGTATCCCCGGTACTGTCATCAGAAGCTGTTCAGGACCTGTCTTGTGAGTGGCTTATTATACTTTTATTAAACATAGACTCCATGTTTCTTTGATTTTATTTATGCTGTAGGCCTACTTGATTTAGATTTTGTTTCCCAATGTCCTCATTCTGGTGTAATTGGTGTCATGTACTATAATGTGGGTTTTGTACTGTATAAACTTGTTTTGCAATAGTTGGAATCATTTTAGAATAGCTTTGTGTGAGCCATAGCATTTTAATGACAAATAGCTTGCAGTTGATGTGTTGACCATTTCCTGTTTGTCATCACAAGGAAAGCTCTTTAGCCCAGAACGTTGCTGTTATCGTCCTTCAAGATCTCCCTGACCTACCAACGGCGGTGGCTTACCTCTTTGGGCTGATCTATGCTCTAAACCTCCAGTACCCAAAACAGCTGAGGTACACATTTGAAACAATTCAAAAGGTTTTCATGGGATTTAGAACTGATCTCAGCAAGGGTCAGATCCTAACGAAACAAAATGTGTGAGGGGGCCGTGTCTTTTCAATAACTTCTTTCATTTATTTAATTTTATTTTTTAATGATTTTTTTTTCAATAAAAAAAAGACAATATCAGTCACCAGAACCAAGGACGGGTGTTTTCAATTAATTTAACATGGTTAAAATGGAGTTTGACGTTACAATGGGTTTGTATAGGAAGGGGGCGTGTCTGTTAAAATGAATAAAAAAGATCTAAATACTGAATAGAGCAACTTAAAATGGTGCTCACAAAAGCCTGAGTAGATGTTAAAATGGTAGCCTAAGTAGGAAAAAAATATATTTTCTTTCTTCCATTCAAATCAGATGCTTATATTTAAATGCTCTTCCAAACTGTTAAACCACGACCACTTAATCATTTAAGATAGTATATGAAGAAGCACATTTCTGACTTATTGCAGGTAGTACTGACAAAATCTAGGGTCTCTGCGGGTCCACTAATATTTGTGGAGCTGACTGTACCAGGACATATATAATATGGCCTACCTGTGGACCCCCATTTGATAACATCAACAGAAATCTTGCCACACGATTTGTTCAAAAACAGGTTGTACATTTATTTCATATTTATTCTTAAAAAGATCTTTAAAAACATTGAATTCAACGTTGATACCTGCAGACTCACTGAAAGTCCTTACTGCCTTGTTTATTAATTTCATTTTCTGGCTAACCCTTTTCTTCTTTTCCCCTTTTTTCTCATCTAACACAGGGTTTATTACTGCTGGTGAAAATCTCGCCAAAAATGTCACATAAAGTGGTGCTTCCTCAAGTACCTGAATCAGCTGAGGATTTGCAAGGCATTCTTTGTGAAAAACTTCAACTTCAAGGAAGCTTTACACTACAGTTTGAGAATCTTTAGTTGCTTACATCTGTTGATAAAATGTATATTGGGATGTTGAAATTGTGTTTGACTTTGTATTGAATTTTTAAAGTTGTTCTAAATGTTCTCATCGGATCACCAACAAGAACCTAATGGATGACTTAAGAGCAGCCATTAGTCAGCAGCACACTCCAGGGCTCCTTAGACTGTATCGGACCAGAAGCACAGCTTTTCCACCTGAGATGGATCGACTGCTGGACAAGTTGGATAATGAGGTAAATTTCAGACATAATACCATTTCTCTGGACATTATGGACATAAATTATAAAAGTACAAAACAGGTTCTTGAATGCATTAAATGTTGCTATACAGTTTAATGCTGATATTCCTTTTAAGGTGTGTACTCAATAGGTTTAACCCAAATTGTTGTACCATATCAGTTTCCCATGGGCAGCATGTTTTCATATTTGCTCGGAGCTTTCTACATGCAATTTACTACGTGTGTGTGTGTGTGTGTGTGTGTGTGTGTGTGTGTGTGTGTGTGTGTGTGTGTGTGTGTGTGTGTGTGTGTGTGTGTGTGTGTGTGTGTTCCAGACACAGCACAGCGGCAGACTGTAGCCTTGAAGGGCCTTCCCTTGTATCTCCGAGACTGTCATCAGAAGCTGTTCAGGACCTGTCTTGTGAGTGGCTTATTATACTTTTATTAAACATAGACTCCATGTTTATTTGATTTTATTTATGCTGTACTTGATTTAGATTTTTATTCCCACTGTCCTCGTTCTGGTGTAATTGGTGTCATATAATAAAGAAATACATCACATGGATACAACTGGGACGCATCATCAGTGTTGTAGCCTGGGGTCATAGGGTGTTTCGGGTCTCGCAACATACAACATACACCCTCGCCCAGGTGACCCAGCCAGGGTTGATCAAGCCCTGACTTACGTCCCAGTAGCACCCACGGTCAGTCCTATAGGGAAAGACAGGGCCACTCAGTCCGCTTCTCCGGAAGTACTCTGCCGGGACTCTGGGAGGCTCTGGCACGTGGAGGGACTAGGTACTGTGGGTTGTCCCCTGGCCGGGCTCCTCCTTCGTCTCACCAGGTCCAGGACCTGAGCGCTGCGCCAGATCAGATGCACCGCCCCGATCCAAACATTTCCTTCTGGCGTGATGGTTCCTTGGGCCGATACCACTAGATTGGGCCGTCTAATGGTATTAGCTCCGCTTGCGGTACGCTGGAATGGAATGGCCCTCCTAAAGGCCTCACCGCGGGTTTGTTGGGCTTCTTCCTCACGGAAGACACAGCATGGGGCGCTAACCCATACTGCTCCCGGGATACCGTCTACATTCCGGCTGTCAACAGTATCTCCTGTGGTCACCAAACTATTCCTGGTTGTCACGTAGTCTATACATTCCTATGAGCCACTATAAATAGAATGACTAATAAAGAAATACATCACATGGATGCAACTGGGACGCATCATCAGTGTTGTAGCCTGGGGTCATAGGGTGTTTCGGGTCTCGCAACATACAACATACACCCTTGCCCAGGTGACCCAGCCAGGGTTGATCAAGCCCCGACTTACGTCCCATATACTGTATAATATGGGGTACATTTTTGGTGGAGATGGAAATGTTTAATATGTCAAACACATACGATAGGAAATGCTTGTTTATGCAATATTTTGAATCATTTTAGAGTAATAGCTTTGTGTAGCCATAGCATTTTAATGACAAATAGCTTGCAGTTGATGTGTTGACCATTTCCTGTTTGTCATCACAAGGAAACTGACCCAAAGGAGGAGCAGGCACCGGGCATCACTGTGGGTATCCTAACTGTGTTGGAGGATGATAGTTCAGCTCCTTCGCCCAAGGTCCAGAACGTTGCTGTTATCGTTGAACAACACATCGTCCTTCAAGATCTCCCTGACCTACCAACGGCGGTGGCTTACCTCTTCGGGCTGATCTATGCTCTAAACCTCCAGTACCCAAAAGAGCTGAGGTACACATTTGAAACAATTCAGAAGGTTTTCATGGGACTTGAAACTGATCTCTCAGCAAGGGTCAGATCCTTACAAAACAAACTACTTCAGTGAATCAAGCACATTTATCGAATGGTACTCTATTCTCTCTCTACTTTTTCTGTTCTTTATCTCAAGTTCTCTTTTTTCTCAACCCTTTTTCCCTTTTCTCTCTTATCTCCTTTTTTTCTCCCCACCTTCTCTGCTCTCTCAGTCTGTCACCCTAACTTTCCTTACTCCTCCGTATTCTGTAATTCTTGTTCTGAGAACAAGGTTTGTTCTCCTCTAGATCTCAACAGAGACTGGCCTGGCAGGGCTTTTATTGCCTTCTGGAGGCACCGGACCCAGGTTCTCTCCAATGAGCCATCAGGCAGGAGGCCCCACCCTGCTCACCTATAGCGCAAGAGTTAAATGGCAAGGCATTTATGCGCCAGGGGGGCCTGATTATGGATCCCACCAACGCTCCAGGATATAGACCCGCCTTACCTGTCTGATTGGCTCCCTGGCAGGCATAGTTTTACTGAGGTTAGGGTTAGGGTTAAGGTTAGGTTAGGTATAGGCTGCAGGCATAGTTGCAAAAACGAGAACTGTCAATCACAGCGACTACTGACCAATCACAGCGGGTTTGCCAAGAGCTGGCGTGGGATCCATAATAACGCGCCAAGGGTTAAGAGGTGCATGTCAATTTTCTAGCAAAAAACACCACTATGCATACGGTGCAGACAGGATGTGGACAGGTGTTAAAGTTCAGACAATTTGACATTTACTTTTCAGCCTACGCCTCGTATCCTGTTTTTAACCAATTTTAGGTAGTTTTAGTCAATGTTATGTTCAGAAGGTGAAATGGAAATTTCTACTTGTCGTGACACTTGACACCAAATGTAGAACGTGGCACAAAATGTAGAGGCCCAGAAAATGTAAAGTGATGTTCAGTCTTTAAAATGGATGCTGATAAAATATGTGCCATATTTTCCCATCAGCATCCCTCAACCACCCAGACTAGACCAGACTAAATTGTGGGGCATCACAATTTCAATATAGCATTGCATTGATTCGTTTGGGAAACCCAATGGCCGCGTTTCCCAAACTAATTTCAGCTCGTGCGTAGCCTAGAACCTGCCTAGGAGCCTCCACGCAGCTGCGCAGTAGCAACCCCGTTACGCACTATCTTCGTTAGTAGCAGCTGTGTGTGCCCTACTTGCCATCTAAACTGGCTTCGGGAGACACCATCGTTGTAGGTTCTCAAGCGCACAACGTTACGTGTGTGCTAAAACTACATTCGGGAGACAGCATGCACGTAAAGACCTCCTGGACGAAGCCTACGTAAAGCCTACGTAAACTACGTAGTGCTGTCCAACGCTACACAGCAGTTTAAACACCCTTTGCGAATATATACAGTGAAATGGATCATAAAAATACCACACACACACACATAAATACATATAAATACATATATATATATATATATATGTATATGTATATATATATATATGTTTATATATATATATATATATGTATATATATGTATATATATATATATATATATATATATATATATATATATATATATATACTTATATAATCGAGGAGTGACTTCCGCCCCCCGCTGACGCTATACCCACAGCTCTGTAGGCGAGTAAACACAATGCCGACACACCACATCTCGCCAACACAGTAGCCACGGCGTGTGCGCAGAATTTACGGGTGGCGTAGGCCACCTATCATTGCTCACTACACAGTTTCCACGTCGCAACATAATTTATTCCACACTCCACATTACGGACAAAACGGAAGGTGAAACAATTTCGTACCGTTTACCGTGCGCACCACCGACACCAAACAGCGACGGCTTTAGCCGAAACAACACGAAGCGCCGCCATTGAACTCTGCGCATCTCCACAACAACACACAAGCAGGTCCTTCGCTTCAACCCCCCCCCCCCTTCTTACGTACCTCTTTTGTTCCACCCAGGCCGTTACTTTCACTTCACTCATGTCTCTATCAATCACAATATGTCCGTCCTTCACGTGCCATGTACATCCCAAACACAAAAATAAACGGCGACGGGCACACTACAGCGCGTTGTCCTGCTGCATTTGGTAAACACACCAGGCTAGGTTCATGACACCAAAGGATTCGACAGTGATGTCATCATTATGCAACCCGGAAGCACAAATACCAAGGATACGTCAGTGATGTCAGTCGGGATGCCTGTCGGGATGCCAGGTTTTCAAAAACAAGCGACAGAAACAAGCAAGGACGTTCATGAAAAAAAAAAAGAACAGCCGAAGGGGTCCGCCATGTTCCAGGGGGGTCCCCGGGGGTCCCAACACTCCCAGGCGGTCCACGGACCACCAGGGGGTCCGCGGGCCCCCACGTAAAAAAGAAATAAATACATTTTTTTCAATTTTTTTTTTTTACTTTTGGAAAGTTCTATCCCACCATTTTGGTACCCCAAAAAAGCGCGCCCTCACAGCCCTAGAGCCCCGTGCGCGGCTAGGGGGTCGGCCGCCCGTAGAGCTGATGTATACCTGGTCGAATTACTCTGTGTCTGTGTGTGTGTGTGTGTGTGTGTGTGTGTGTGGGGGGGGGGGGCGTGAACAAGTCCGAGCGGTGCGGGTCATGGGTGAAAAATTACCATATCAAACATCAGCTGCGTGACAATGGAGGACGCTGTGAGCAGTGTGAAGCCGGGTTTGCTTCAGGGCAATTTTATTTACAAAAAGCTTCCTAATGGAAACCTCGACAAGACCAAGGCGATTTGCACTTTGTGCAAAGCTGAAATGGCTTACTGTAGGAGTTCCTCGAGTCCGAAATATCACCTAAGCAAAAAGCATCAAATTTATCTTAGCAAGGAAGGTACGTGCCACCGCCGCCGGGCCAAGCACTGCTGCTCCGGGGAAAAGTGCTCGTCAAATTACAATGTTTGAGTGCAACCGAGGCAAGCCCATCAGCACAGCTTTATCAGCCAAGCTAACTAACCTCCTAGCCCAGTGGATTGCAATCAATTGCCGGCCTATCAGCGTGGTGGAAGATGATGGACTCGAGCTTCTTCTCCGGGCGGCAACAGGCGACCCGTGTTACAAACTACCTGCGAGGCGAACTATCATGAGGAGAATCCATGACCAACACGCCACAGAGAAAGCTGTGAAAGAGGAGAAGTTGGCCGGGGCGGCGTGTGTAGCACTGACTGGGGACCATTGGACATCTGCCAGCAACGATAACTACCTAGGCGTTACTGTACACTTCATCGATGTCAGCTGGGAACTTCACTCGTTCGCCTTGGGTACGTTTATGTCATTTAATTTATTTAATTTACCACGGTGAAGTTGGTTAACATTTACACAGCTTTAGCTAACGTTATCAGGGATCGATTGATTAATTTTACCACAGGCCAACAACATTAGCTACGTTTGCTGTAGAGCAGGGGTCTTCAACAGGGGGTCCGGGACCCCTAGGGGGTCCTCAGAGTTACTACAGGGGGTCCGCCAAATCTTTGTGTGATATGATTTTTTATTTTACCTTAACCACTTGAACCCTAGCATCACTTTTCTGAGGAGAACTTTAGCCAAAAATAGCAGATCTACAAGCTCACAACGCCTCGCGCTGCGAGGCGTTGTGAGCTTGTAGATCGGCTATTTTTGGCAAAGAGCCATAGGTGTAGTAGAGGGAAAAAAGAGCAGTCCACGTAAACAAAAAATGTTGAATCTGAAACACAATTTTATACGATATAGTGGGGGTCCCTGCTTTACCTCTCCCTCGGCTAGGGGGTCCTTGGCCTGAAAACGTTGAAGACCCCTGCTGTAGACGAATCCACAAAATCGCTGCCTGTTGGCAGCCATAGCTGCGTTCTCGCGGTGTTGCGGTGCGGACACCGCAGCTATGGCTGCCTACAGGCAGCGCGTTTGTGGATTCGTGTATAGCCCCGACAACGCCAGCCTGCTGATTTTTAGTTGACTACTACTAGCGAACTTATTCTGATCTACTTTGTCTGTCCTAACGTTAGGTGTGATTAAAACAGAGGAGCGGCACTTTGCAGAAGTGTGTGCCAGGCAGTTTCTGGACGTCGCTAATCAGTGGGGGATAGCCGACAAAATCACCACCATTGGGACAGACAGCGCTCCCAACACGATTGCAGCAGGGAGGATACTGCTTCGAGCACATGCCCTGCGTTGCGCACCTTATACAGAGGGCGTAAGAAACGTAAGGAGGAAAGAAAAAGTAAGGACTTACTTCTGGTCATTATTTGGGTAGAACACACATATTTTGAATGCCTTCGGCAGACTTCAAATGAGCCATTTTAATCTAGATTAATCTAGATTAACTCCAGGATTGCAGATTAATCTAGATTAAAAAAATTAATCTATGGCCACCTCTAATATATATATATATATATATGTATATAATTACGGCCGGCGCGTAACGTGCAAGCCTATCCAAAAAAAAAAAGACATACAAGCTATCAACACACTGCGACATGCCATGATGATAGCTTGCAGATCTGTTCTTTTGGGTAGGGCGAGCGGCTGTTAGGAGGAACTGCTGCGCTGGTTCTATGTGTAGCCCCCACAGTCATATTAGCCAGAAGTGGCGTGCAATAGACCTGGCTATCGGGCAGGTTTATTGGCATGACTGGTAACACGTCGGACTGGCGAGTGGGAGCTTCGGGTTCGATCCCAGAATGTCCCATTTCCCAAGTCTACTATGCATAAAATCTTTTGAAAATAGCAGATCTACAAGCTTGTGACACGTTGTGAGCTTGTAGATCTGCTATTTTCAAAAGATCTTTTAACCATTCATAAACATGGCGAGCGCAACAGCTGTCACTTCGTGAGAGGAACTGGGGACTTTCATCATAACGTTTAACTATAAAACTTTGAAATTAAGGAAACATGTTTAGCTCAGCATCATTTAATATACCTGTAGTTAACTTGGCATATGCTTAATATTTGTATTAGATGATCGGATCATCCGTGAGAGTACAATTTGTAAACTTCGGGTTCATGCATAGAGGACGAAGCACCGCAGCCGCTCGCCCTACCCAAAAGAACAGATCTGCAAGCTATCGACACGGCATGTCGTAGTGCGTTGACAGCTTGTATGTCTGTTTTTTTTTTGGGTAGGCACGTTACGCACCGGCCCGCCGTAATATATATATATATATATATATATATATATATATATATATATATATATATATATATATTTATGTGTGTATACATTTTGTGTGTGTGTGTGTGTTTCATAGATCTATTCCGCTACGATGGGTGTTACAAGCGCCCCAGGGCGCTCGTAACAAACTGCTGCGTAGGACAGCACTCAGGGCTACGCCTCTCCCAGGAGTAGGCGGGGAGTAGGCTACGTGCATGCTGTCTCCCGAATGTAGTTTTAGCAGACACGTAACTCCGTGCACAGGAGAACCTACGACGATGGTGTCTCCAGAAGCCAGTTTAGATGGCACGTAGGGCACAACCAGCTGCTACTAATGAGGGTAGAGCGTAGGTTTTGCCGAGTCCCAGCTGTGTAGGAGGCTCTTACGCAAGCTGCGTAGGCTACGCATGACCTGAAATCTGCGTGCCTGCTAAGGTACTGCGCAGCCTGTGTGTCCGCACGTAAGACCCGTCTTAGGACCTGCGAAGCATCTCTACGCAGCATCTCTACGAAGCTCTTTGGGAAACGCGGCCATCGACCCTTCAAGCTGAAGTGACGATGTGACAACACACAGGTCTCAGCTCTGTACAGACAGATGGCTCTCATGTGGATCTCAGACTTCATGTGGTCATTTATGATGTACTGTATTGACGATGTTTGACTCTATATTTGACCGTTGGCATTTTCAGCTGTTTCTGACATACAAGCCTTCTTTCTGTCAGGTACAATGGGTATTGAATGACCGGGTGGGGAATGCATTCTCAACTTGCATCGTTCCCGAGTAGGCCGGTGCCCAACAGTATCGTATTATGTATTAACAAATTATGCACATTTTGTGTGTGTGTGTGTGTGTGTGTGTGTGTGTGTGTGTGTGTGTGTGTGTGTGTGTGTGTGTGTGTGTGTGTGTGTGTGTGTGTGTGTGTGTCTGTGTCTGTGTGTGTGTGTGTGTGTGTGTGTGTTCCAGTGGATAGATCAGACCTTCCTTCACCCTCCAGACACTTTTTATTTACATCAGCATGCACGTTGTGGCTTCTGCAGCGCTCCACAGATCGTCAAAACAAGGTGAAAAACGCTGGCAGCAACATAATTTATTAAATAATACCTGGCAGTGAATGTGTTAAGAGCTTACACTTAACCTTAGTTTTTTTTTGTCATGGTATAATCTTCATCCCACATCAAGTACATTAACAGTAAAAGACACAAAGTACGAAGTACATGAAGAGAGACAGATTTATTGACATTCATTTCAAACTCAGGACAGATACTGGTACACTGGTCAACGTTAAATTGGCTGTTTTTTTCCTTAAATGTATAAAATAAAGAATAAATGTATGCTTTGAAAAATTAATGGTCATGAATAATTTTATGACTGGCTAGTGGCTATCAGAGGTTTTGTAGCATTTGTAGAAATATTGGGCCTTAAATGTAATTAAAACAATATGTATTTTCCCAGACATTTGTAAACAAATATTAAAAATAAAATGGTGCCCAGTGTTCTCAGGGGCCCAATCTTCCAGTTACCATGTTTGAATTGCAGACAGTTTACAACATGAGCAGAGAGAAAACATAATATTTATCTATATTTTTTTTTAGTGAACAAGAAACAATAGAAAAAGACCATGTACATTCTAAATAACATTTGGAAATACTCCTCCCCCCCTTTTTTTCTCCATTTTTTTTATTCCTCCCTTCTGTACACTCTTTTTTTTCTTAATACATTTGTTTGGTGCCTTTTTTCTTTTTTTCCCCTTCCCAAGGTCTGTCCACCCGTAGGCACAGAATGGTAATAGTACTGATATTTTTGCCAATAATATCCACAGTACTCTTAAGTGCATTTGGAAAATTACATTTGGAAATAAAACAACAGACATTTTAGAACAAAAAAACAACAACCTGACTACGTTTTACATGAATAAAAAGAAACAAAATCAATTAAGACAGACAAAAAAATGGTCAGGCTTTCTGAGAGGCTGTTTCTGTGTTTCTCTTTGGCATTTTTTTCTTTTTGTCCTTTTCTAACAACCATTGGCACCTGTTGAGGTCCAATTCTAGGCAGAAAAAAAAAACGTGTGTCTCCCTCCGCCAGGAGCCCGGTCCCCGCCGGCCCAGTGCAGGGAGATCACCCATACAGCGTGCAGGGAGGACCCCCTCCCCTTTCATTACATTAAAACAGGTAGACCAGGGTGTTTTCTACAAATGTCTTGTAAATCAGTAGTTCTCACTGTTTCGTGCCAAGGACCCCACAAAATTATATGTATTGATTGATTGATTGGATGATATGACCCCCCATCTGAAAATGTTTTGTGCCAGGGACCCCCCCAGAAGAGAGGGTTTGGGTTAAAAGTTATTTTTTTTATTCTTTAATAACAGATGTACAAGCTTGCAGTGCAACACAAAGTGATGTGCTGTGAACTTGTAGATCTGCTACTTTTGTAGAACTGTAGATATACTTTTTGGTAGATTTTTTTTTTTATTGTAGATTTTTGTAGATCTTGTAGATCAGCTATTTTTCAATAGCCAACATTAAAATATAAAATGACACGGGTGCTTTCCCGGTTTCAGTGGTTAATTAAATGAAAACAGGTACACCAGGGTTGAAGAGGTTAATGTGAGATGTTTCTCAGAGGTGCACCTGTCCTGCAAACTGAAAGATTAACCATCAAATCTCTTAAAGCAGATTTGAGGGCTGCCTTGTTCGAGGACGATCTTGTTGATCCAGGGAACCATCGCTGTCACGTTGAAGTTCACAGAAGTTTGTTGATAACGACCCAAACTTATGGTACCATACAGCGTCCAGGAGGCATCTTCGTTATCGCACATCAGGGGTCCTCCCCAGTCCCACTGAAACAAGAAGCAGTTGTGTTTTTCATTGTGTGTTTTTATATCATAAATAAATAAATATCATGTGATGTTTTCATCTCTGTTACTCACTGCAATGGGTTGGAACTCAGAGCCTGCAGTACAGAACGTAGTGCTGGTGATCCATTTGTCAGGGTCAGAACCTGCAGGCCAGTCACGTCTGCACTGATCATTTGTGATGATTGTGGCAGAAGTCTCACGGAGCAGGTCAGAATAGCATGATTGTGGTCCTGGGGGGAAAAAAGCACATAGGATTCAAAGTTGAGGACTTTGTACAGTCATTTATAAATACAGAGGAACATTCCATTTGATTGAATTTGAAATTATGAATTCTCATCCAAATCCTGACTGACTTTGTTCATGTCTATATTTTGAACATCTCTTCAAAATATAGAAGCATGAAAAATTTAAACGAGTGGGTTTACTGCTGTTGTATTAACTTGCCTGAATGTAAGTTGGGGAAATAACCCAACTAAATGGAGGAGTGACATATCCCGACATTTTCAACTACTTAGTGAATTCTCCAGGATAGTATATGTCTCTATACAGCATAAGTCCCGCCCCATTATCAGTACATGCTGATAATGTGACCAATCAAATTCTTTGTCAACCTGTATGAATGTGTGTTTATATTGTTTCCTCACCATCCCATGTGGTCATCCCCCATCCAGTGATCGTGCACCTCGTGCCAGCAGGGGGGAATTCATCAGCCTCAGGAAGACACACAGGTTTAACATTCTTGTTAAACTTCGCAGGGCTGGACAGTTTGGCCAACATCATCGCATGCTGAGGAAAGTTGTATTCGGGGTGCCTGAAGACCTATCAGAGAAATGACAGACACGGTTAGATTAACCACATAAGCCGTGTTTGCAAAAGTAAAAAAAAAAGAGAGAGATTAGATTGTAGATATATTTTCAAAGGATTTTTTTTTTTACAAATTGTGGAATATCTTTGACTGAATGAAAAGCAGATAGACGATGAAATGACCAAACAATTTTGTGAAAGTGAAATATTCCATTAAAGACTTTGTTCAGACAGCAGGCTCAGACTTGATAAAAACCATCTGATTCCATCCAGAGAGGCCAAACATCAGATTAGCTGTGTCAGTGTGAACATAGTGTTAGTTATGTAATATGTTCTGACACATGTTTGATGTTCATACTGTACCTCTTCAATCCTGATCCGCTGAGTGTCTTCGGTGGTAGACAGATTGTGAACTCCTAAAACTACATAGCCTCCGGGTCTGGAGAAGACAACATAAACAAATGATTATGAACATTTGTCCATTAGTAGCAGAGTTACTGGTTGTTTTTTACATTTTACATATTTAACCACTTTAGCCCTACATTCTTCTTTGTACAATGAACAGCGAAAATAGCCAATCTACAATGTCAAAATGTGTTGCTGTGGCACGTTAACGTATAGATCTGCTTTTTTGTCAGTTTTGTGACATCTTGTACCTATAATGACTAATGACAGGATAGTGAGGACACGTTTAAAGGGATGAAGAGACAGAGTGATTAATAATAAACTGTTTTCTTATGTCATGGTTATGTATGTTTGTATTACCTGGCCTGGTAGTTAGTCGCAACAATATACTGATTAATCAGTGCACCACCCCCACGAAAGCTTCCATCGGGTCCCTGAAAGATAAAAGGTAAAGTGTGAATCAAAGGCAGACATATCGTAAGCTTAGTTCGGATTTTTGCCGTGTGACACCGTCGTACAATGGAGCATAAATGAAGCACTTCTCCAAGATATTACCTTGTTTTATTAGCGTGTGTGTGTGTGTGTGTGTGTGTGTGTGTGTGTGTGACACTTCCTAGTGTCCTTGAGCAAGACACTGAATCCCTAACTGTTATGGATTCAGTGTCTTGCTCAAGGACACTCCAACACTCAAACAGGAGAAGCCGGGGATCGATCGAATGTATATTTATTTGTATAATGTATATTTACCCAGATAGCCACCATCCAGGGCCAGGAATGTGGAGCAGCCTCTTTACCGTTGACGATACGTCCAACTGCACGGTTGTCTCGAGTCCCACAATCTTCATCTCTCATCTCTACACATGATAAAACACACCAGGACAGCTCTAAATACATACAATTATATAGCTTACATTTAATGATACACACACACACACACACACACACACACACACACACACACACACACACACACACAGTATTGCTTCAATGACTGTGTGCCAGGACATTAAAACATGAACACACCTTGAATGGCAGATCTGATGAACTTCTTGCTGGATGTCCAGTAAACGGTGGGTATGTCTGGATCGCCACAAACTTTAGGACCCCTGATCACAAAACCTGCCAATAGCCAATCGTTGTCTTTTTTGACCATGAGCGGACCACCTCCGTCTCCCTGATAAGACACAAGTAATCATTGTTCACTCTCCAGCGCTCAGTTTCTGTTAAAGCACACTGTTAACTTTTTACAATGTAAAGTCTTTACAATTTATTCTATTTTTCTACAGAGACAGGCTATAGTAGTTTTCTGTTAGCTTGGAATCCCCATCGATGATGTCATTGGCAGGCAGGTTCCTGAGCTGTCTACGGCCCAGATGAGGTTGAAAGTGGGTGAAGTGCTACATTAAGATTTGAATGGGATTTGAATGGCATTCTTACTATGCATGCGTCCTGGCCTCCTTTCATGTTTCCTGCACAGATCATGTCGTCATCTACCTGACTCCAGATCTCCTTACAACGTTTATGGTCAGTTACCGTAACGTTGACTGCTTGAAGAGCTCTGGGGAATGGTAGTATTTCTATAAATACAAATAAACAGAATCATTATCAGTGTGAGTATAAGTCTGGCTGCAGGATTAACAACTTTCAACCCTGCGTCCCTATTTTGGGCATGTTATTATGGTGTGTGTTTACAAAGTGTTTACAAAAATGGAAACCGAAATGTCATTATTTATGCGATTATTGTAGAGCTGCTGTTTTCACCAAATATCGGCGTATTATGACATGGCCAGAATAGTGAGGCTGTCTGTCAAAACATTATTCAGTCAAATTCTACGTGTACTGCACACCAGTGGTTCTCAAAGTGGGGTCCGAGGACCTCCAGGGGTACTTGAGGTGGCTCCAGGGGGAGCTCAATAAAATGATTGATCGTAAGTGTCCATTTGGTTACATCTGAAAGTGTTAACCAGATGGACACTCTGAATTGGACCCTTACAAGTTTCATTTGGCCACATTTGATCATTTGGTCCCCTGGGTGCCCCGTGCTTACCTTCTCCGACGCGACCCCAACCGTAGACGATGGCCTCCGTACCAGTCGGAAACACACTGCCGTCGTCTGCCAGGCAAACCGGTTGGATGTCATCAGTGAAGTCGACGGGTGAGTCCATTTTCAGCAGAGCGTTGTCGTTACCCCACCGCCCGCTATAGGAAGATCAGAATAATCCAATATTAGTTATTAATAACACTAGAATAATCTACTTTGATTTTGGTCAGTCATGCGCATCCTTACCTTAGAGACCAATTAGGGTTGA
Organism: Gymnoscopelus microlampas; assembly: GCF_963454915.1. Taxonomy (NCBI): domain Eukaryota; kingdom Metazoa; phylum Chordata; class Actinopteri; order Myctophiformes; family Myctophidae; genus Gymnoscopelus; species Gymnoscopelus microlampas. The sequence continues at coordinate 40,975,430 of NC_139955.1, forward strand.
TCCTGAAATCAATAACGCGTCTCCTAACACCAACACCTGCCTCATCCAGGTTGCTCCTCCCAAACTGGACTCTCAATTTCCTTGGGTTGATGTCTCTGGAAGAGAGAAATATAAAGATCCCATTTAAGTGATATGCTATATTCCTTATTGTCTCCGCCAGGAGACATTGTTTTCACTTTCCACATGTCAAGCTAACATTGGTCAAGCCTCACGTGACACGTGACAATACGGTGAAATAGTGTGATCTGATTGGCTAGTGACGTATAGCGGCCTATAAATACATGTGTCACTTTGAAAGAGTCTTAGCCTCTTTCAAAGTGAGGTAAGACAGGAATAATCACACTTACACAGACAGGACAGATAGGACACTTACATAGGACACTTACATAGTAGACAGGACGGATAGGACACTTATACAGACAGGACGGATAGGACACTTATACAGACAGGACGGATAGGACACTTATACAGACGGATAGGACACTTGTGTCATGTTACTATGACACAGTAACATGTTCTATTTTTTGTAAGAATTAGAACATAAGAAGTAGAACATTCCCAACATTCCCAAGTCTGCTGGCGGAGACTTGTGCTCCGAGGAGCACTTTTTCTAGTCTTTCTTTGTTTTTAGCGGCGATCCTGCTTTATACCTGACTTTGTCCGTGTGCGTACGTCAACGTTCTGATTGGTCAGGTGCGTACGTCAACAAAGTGATTGGTCAAGCTTCACGTGACACGTGGCTATAAACACATTATAAACATATATCGATGACAAAATGTATCAAAGGCGCCACTACCTTCACACAGGGTGTGTTTTTTTGTATTGCTGACAGTTCTCGAAGATGCCTCTCTCTCCCCCCCATCGCTCTCCCTTCCCTCTCCCTATATCCCTCTCTCTCTCCGCCCCCTCTCTCTCTCTCTGCCGCTCGCTCACACAAACTTTGCATGTGCACAGAATGACAGGCTAACGACACAAACACAGGGAGGAGGACCCTAAGCCCCCGATCTCTCAGGAGAATCTGGTGTAATAATATGAATGAACTTACGTGAGGCATTGTGCAGGAAGGTAAACATGTTGGTTGTCCACCACATTCCCGTTGCAGATATGAGTTTTTGATGGTCCACGGACAATCTGAACGCTGACAGCAGACGGAAGCTTCGCTGGCCTTCCTCCAATAATGAATTGGTCAGGTTGGTCATGGGTAGTTACACCTGCCGCCGTCGCACCCACTGGAACAGAGACCACACTAATTAACCACAACTAAAGACCTACGTTTATGGCATATCGCATTTAAAAAAGACAAAATCCAAAGAATTAGGGACAAGTGTTAAATATATCTATATTCTGATAGTAATCATTATAGCTATACAGGAAAGTTATGGAGGAAAGTGATGCACCTGCCATCGCCGCACACACTGGAACAGGGATCAGAGATAGGTTGTAAGAAGTGTTAAATATCTCTATATTCTGATAGTAGCCTAATCATTGCTGTACAGTAAAAGGGGTCTCCCAGTCTCAACAGGAGAGAGAACTCATACAGGATAAACATGTGAAATAGGAAGTGATGCAGACAAAATTGGAACTGGAATATTATAAGATTTGAATCTATAATAAATTGCACAAAAAAAAAACATTATGAAATTTGTCTTACCATAGAGCGCAATGATCAGAATGATGTAAGGACGGCACCACCATTTCTGGAGGCTTATGTCAGCCATCGTGGCACAGAGGCCGCAGAGATCTGAAATAAGAAGGACACGTTGATCACAGCAGTGCCAGGACGAAACCTATGACCTTCATGGAATATAGGCTGCCCTAGCGTGTCTGACATCTGGTCTAGAGGGGCGGGTTCAAAATCTCCGGAGAAAAATTCTGTGAGATCCCATTGGTTCACCGATCTGTCCGTCAGCCACCATGCCCCTCCTCCTCCCCCAATGTGCAGCATTGAGAGCCCTGATGTCACAACATTTGGAGCGACGCCCACTGCACTCTGGTTGGTTGGGGAAATGAAACACTTCCTATAGACGGGTTTCCTGTTAGTAAACATGAGAGGATATGACCGCGCAGAGGAGGGGTAAGCCTATAGAGGGCGCCATTACCCGCAGCAGCTCTGGTCAAATGTCCATTCATAAAAGAAATGATCTTCACCGGGTTTAATGAAAGTAGATTAAATTATGCAGTTTGTAATACCTTGTTTACTCAATAAAAATGATTTGTCGGAAGTTGGATCTGTTTGTATATAATAGCAGCATTATGCCTATTATGCCTATAATAGCAGAATTATGGCTATCTAACTCCCGAACACAACAACAGAGTGAACGGCGCTTCCGGTTTGTTTCCCCCGAGCATGCGCAGATTGCGCATTCTGCTCTGTGATGACGTCGCGCGGAAATCCGTCTATTCCAGGAACGTCAACAGGGCGTTACTATGGATCCCACGCCAGCTCTTGGCAAACCCACTGTGATTGGTCAGTAGTCGCTGTGATTGACAGTTCTCGTTTTTGCAACTATGCCTATACCTAACCTTAACCCTAACCCTAACCTCAGTAAGACTATGCCTGCCAGGGAGCCAATCAGATAGGTAAGGCGGGTCTATATCCTGGAGCGTTGGTGGGATCCATAATCAGGCGTCAACAGGCTAGTCCAGGCTCTTATTTTTTAGCAAAACTAAAAACTAAAATCCTGGAGATCGAGGCTACATGGAATAAAACATGAAATAAAACAAGTAAAACAAGAACACATTTAGTAATCAAACCTGATTGAAGACTCGCTCTGATGGTATCCAAGCAGGAAGTAATTCCAGATGCGCCTTGGCAGTCTAGGGGAGGGAGAATCACTGGAGAACTAATCCGTGGAAAGAATACCTGGGATCTATACTGCTTCTCTCTGAAGAAGTGGTTGACGTCTCTGGTATCACCGTTGGATCGGAAAGAAAGAACTTGTCTATTGTGTTGCCTTAAATACCCTTGGCTGCAGTGCTAGTGTCATTAGGGTGATGTCAGTCATATCCATATATGGAGCCCCCGATGTCATGCCTGAAGATAGGGTCTATAATGTCAGGCTTGGATGTTTCGGTTAGCTCCATATATGGGGCTCTGGGGGGGGGGGGGGGTCTCTGATGTCAGAGCTAAGCTTGGTATGTCAGTTTTCTCCATGTATAGATTTCCAGGAGAGATTATGCTGTAGCATCAGTCCAATGGTGGAAAAAGTACTGAAATGTTTTACTTAGGTAAAAGTATCAATACTGCAATGTAGAAGTACTCTGTTACAATTAAAAGTCCAGAATTCAAAATTGACTTGAGTAAAAGTACAATATTATTGGTATCAAAATGTCCTTCATTACTTTACACCACTATATGTTAGGTTATCCTTTCAAAGTAAAAGGCCAATTGTTACAGTTTTAGTTAACTTTTATGTTCGAAATCAACATTAGCAAATCAAAACGGATACAGGTCCTAAACCATGAGGGCACCTCAATGTTAAATTCAGTTTCTTCCAAAATGTTAAAAAATATATGTAATAAAAAATAAATGTGTGCTTTGGAAAATGGTTTGAAGTATTTGTATGATTTGAACATGCAGAGTAGATCATTATCAGACCTAAACTTACATTTCTTGTTTATCCCCAACATGACTGGGTGAATTTTGTAGCAATTTGTAGCATTAGTAGAAATATTGGGCCTTAAATGTCATCTGAAATTGATTTGGCCCCTCATTTATAACATATAAATGTAAAATCAAATATGAAATAGAAAAAAATAAATGTAAATTGTGTCCCTTTTATGCCCATATATGGAGATCTCTGTATCTGTCAGTCCATGTACCTTATATACCCATATATGGAGATTGGAGATCCCTGATCATGGTCGTCAGTATATACCCATATATTGTCATGCCCATATACGGGCATATAATTTAGATCGGCAGTTCTGGACAACTGGATATCCATAATGCCTATATATGGTTTCGGGGGGCGTGGCAGCTAAAATGAATATCAAATAACTAAATACAAGCAACTTAAAAACTGTCTGGGGTGTTCACAAAAGCCAGAGTAGACGGTAAAATGACCCAAAACATGTTTGAAAGTGAAATATCTATTTATCACAGTAACTGTATTTTTATCTATAGGCCTACATGTCATACATTCAATGTAAAATTCAAATTAGTTTTATTGCACAAAAGTAAACTCAGAGTAATGTAATATTTTGCCTTTCAAAAGTGATACTATCTAATCTTAACTAAACTTAAAAGGGCATTTCACTTTAAAACATTTCTGTCTGACATTCACATTTTTAGCTGCTGGTCAGATCTAAAAATGATGAGTAACTGAATATGGGCTCAATAGAACATAGTCAAACGGAAAGGACAAGTGTGGCATATATTTGTCATTAAGAATGGGGAATTAGGTGAGAGCGTTGGTCAGTAAATTCATAACATCCCTGTTAAATGCCTTCTACCATTCTGAGGTCCAACTAATATCCATAAATACTGAAGGTAATAAGGAATTGAATACATATTTTAGGATGTTTTAGTAGGTCTCTCTCTAGCAGCTGTATTGTATGTGTATGTGACACCCTGAATCTTTGAACCTTGACAGGACAACAGTGACACATGCAGGTACACATTGTGATAACATACCTAGAGTCTACTGAAATCTGATGTATATTGCAGGTGTTCCTTCAGAATCCTCTGCACCACACCACCTTCATCCTCTGCTCTCACACTGTTGATATTGACCTGTAGTTTCTTCTCTATGAGATAATCCACCATTGAGAACCTCCCACTGGTCACCTTGACTCTCTTTGTGGTGTTTAAAATATGATGACAGCTGAATGGATGTTCTCCTTTACAGAAGAATCTTCATACTGTTGTGTCATCTCTATAGATATAGACCAAAGCCCACGATTTCGTCCCAACTAAGTTCCATGACAATGGTACATTTACTGTAGCGCTTTTATCCAAAGCGCTTTACATACTGTAGATTGTGCATTACATTCACCCATTCATTCACACACACACACACACACACACACACACACACACACACACACACACACACACACCAATGGTGGAGGAAACCCTGCAAAGCACAAACCTGCTCATCGGGAGCAATTAGGAGTTCAATGTCTTGCTCAAGGACACTTCGACACTAACTCTGGGGGAACCTGGGATCGAACTGGGAAGCTTGCGGTTTCCAGTTCACTATACCCGGCCACTCTACCCCTGAGCCACTGCCGCCTCTATTGTCATGTTACTTGGACCTAAAGAGACAGACAGAAAGAGAAAGAAAGAAAGAATCAAACAAACAAACAAATAGATTAACCACTTTCAACCTAGTCTCGTGTAGCCAGACCCCACAGAAAATGAAAAACAGCGACCTCTGCTGTTTCTGATTTTGTCTGTGGGGTCTGGCAGGAGGCAAATGGAAGCCTAGTGCGCAGGGAAACGCCGGTTTCATGTCTGCCTTCAGCGCATCACTTCCGGTTGGTGCGACTACGTTTTCATTCCCACTAACAATATTTCTACACGGAACACTAACACCACTTCTCCCAGAGAACATGGATGGTTTTGGTTATAAGCCCACTTGTTTCTATGATGAAAGAGTAATTTAAAATGTGAATATCTTTCCGTGGTTTTGTCCGCTCCGAGGACGCTATTGCTAAATTAGTTTCGGCTAGTTTCGAGGGGGGAAGGGTGGATGGACACGGGAATCCCGCCCACTACATTTGATTGGGTAAAGCGCGGCCTGCTTCCTGATCTGAAGGCACGCCCACTTGTAGCCAATGCGCACACGTTATGACGAACCTCTCCGACAGATTCCACCGCAGGGCAGAATCTGTTCTTGAGAGATTACTTTCAACCTGGCAGACAAGTTAACTCATCCACTGCCACTGACGTAAAAAACGATTTTTTTTCCAATTACCAAACCTGCCACTGACGTAAAAAACTTAATTTTGATTAATCATTTTTTAAAACAAGATTTCACCGTCCTTCATCTCTCGAAGGGACACATTTCATTGTAGCACACCCGGATACGGAAATACGTCATATCAAAAGATTTTCGCTCCCGCCCACTTCCTGTTTGGGTTGCGCTTTCAGACGCCATTATCTCAGCTTTGCATTTCTCCGTCGAGGAACACTGTTTCGCGTCGCTGTTTTGAAACTGCTACTGCTGCAAAATGGAATGTCGCCGATTGAAAATGTCTTCTCTGGGCCACTCACACAACTACCCTGTGTGTCTACAAACAGTTGAACACGCGATCATAAGGGATTTAGCGAGGTCTGTGGCGAGGTGGAAAAAGAAAGTGAGTTTTCCGTTCAGATGGCCATGCATGGTGTTTAACGCTGGGCTGGAGGAGAAGGGCTCCGCCTCGACCGTATGTTTGTTGTCTGAGCGCCGTGCACGACTCACCTGTGTGTTTAGAAACGACTGGACTTGCGATCATAATGAAAAAAAAAATGTGTGAATTTTTAAACAATTTTATAAAAAACACTAAATTGCTGGCAGTGGGCAAACACAGCCAGAAATAAGTCTGGCAGGGAACAAGTTCCTATTTACAACTGTGGCCTGGGCAAAAGGCAAAGCCTTTTGAGGTAGAGATGGGCACTAGGAACTAAAATAAATCAAAGAAAAATAACATTCAGGTCAAAAGCAAATACAGTACAAACAAAGCAATATAAATAATTACAATAATCGCAGTAAGAAGAAGAGAAACAACTAGAAAGGCGCACTGATTGAGATATTCCGCAACAGTCAGTAAAGCAGAATTGTGGCCGAAAATTGAATATTATGAATTAATATGCAGAGTAACTTCTGTCAAGTCTAGATCCCATACCACCAGGGAAGGCACGATATAATTGGCTAGTTCTGGTTGTCACCGGAGACAGAGGTAGGCTTTTCTGTGTGAGATCTCTAGCTCTACAGTTTATGTATTAATTTAACATGAGCTGCCCCTGACCTGACAAAACATACATTAACCACTTAAAGTTGGAGTAAATATATATAAATTTTAACCAAAAGATACGTACTCACTTTTAAGCTCTATTTTGTACTTCGGCCCTTCGAAAAGTTAAAATATAGGCTTTTTACTTGTAACAGAACATTTCTACATTATGGTTTTGCTATTTTTACTGAAGTAAAACAAACTCTGACTACATCTTCCACCACTGGTAAATATGCACGGCCAACAGTAGCCTACTACTTTGACTGTGCAAAGCTAATCATCAGGTTTTATAAGATCTGCAACTGGAGCGATAGTCTCAAATTGATTTTATGGTTGGAGGTTAAAAACAGGAAATGTCAGGATCTGTTTCCTTTTTTTTATGTTGTAGTGGTTGTTTTCTGTGGTGTGCTTAGGTTTTACGTTACTGCTCCTTTATTTTGAAGTAATGTCCCTAGTGTTTCCCGTTGTCCTTGTAGCTGTTGTCTGTCTTGTCTAGAGTTCTCAACGGGCCTGAAAATTAAGGCTCGGCCCTAACTGGGCCCGACTGGGCCGGCCCGAGGATCGGCCCGAACCCGACTATTACCTTCATGTTAGGCCCGAAAGCCCGAAAAACCCGAGGGGGGAAAAAGTAAGATTTTTTTTTCTGTTCTGAATGTGTATTTATCTATTATTATTATTATTTTAAAAAATCATTTAAAAAAAATATAGGCTCGGCTCGGCCTGACCAATTAGCATACTTTTGAGGCCCGGCTCGGCCCGAAAATGGCGGGTCGGGTCGGGTTCGGGTAGAATTTGAGAACTCTTGTCTTGTCTTATCTACCCTGTGTTTATTGTTCATTTGAGTCACCTGTGTCCTGTTAACACCAGCCTATCCCTGTGTTGATTATCTTTGAGTTTCACCTGTATAGTCCCCTGTGTTCCTATTTGTGTTGCATATATGAGTGTTATTTTTTTTGGGTCCTCTGTTTCTTTGTTTGCACTTTGAGTTGGCATCTGATCAAGTTTTCATTGGGTCAACATTTATAAGACCCACAGACACACTTTTAATCAATTTCACTTTCAAAATGTTCAAAAAAAATAGCCGATCTACAAGCTCACAAGACATCACATAGTGGTGTGCTGTGAGCTTGTAGACTGGCTATTTTTGCAACTTCTGTCTGGCTGACACTATTGTACACTATTGATGAAGTAAGGCCATAATTTACGTGGGGAAAAAACATACAATGTTGAAAAATGGAGATTACTGTCCAACAGCAACGATATGCAGGTTCTAGCTATTAGTGTTTCTCCAGAGATGATACGCCTTGCAATTGTTCCAATACAGAGTGTATGGCACCATAACCTACATAACCATAACTATAAATGATGTGTTTAATACATTAGGGATATAATATAGGCTATTTTATGTATTGAGATCTCCACCAAGTGGCGGTTACATGTCGGCTTTCCGACGGTTACTAACCCTATACCTAACCCTAACCGCACGCGGAAGCCACGTAGTCGGAGTAGTGGGATGTCGGAATGGAAGGTGGTTACCCCAAGTGGCAGTGTAACCTTGGGTATAAATGCTGGGTGTCCTGCAGTATGCATCTTCAAAAACATAAACAAACAGTATTCATTGCTGTAGGCCAATGTTAGAAAATAAAACTTGACAGAAACAGGTACAAATCTGTTCTGAAAAAATTGCATTGTGATGACCCTTGCAATATTATAAAGACACTATTTTGTGGTGGGAAGTTCTATTTGACCCCTGAGGACCGTGAGAGGTCAAATTCAAGATGGCCCATAAAACAATTGAGAACATTTGTTTAGATCAAGGTCAATGAACACATTTCCCCCAAAAATAAGCAATCAGTGGAAATTTGCAAACGGCAGGTGATGTACCTGTGTTGAATTCAGTTACTTAGCTTGTCTTTGAGCCTGTGACAGATGTGGTGCATTTGATAGACATCACTCAGCTGTCAAGACTCAAGGTCAGACTAGAGCAGCTTGATTTGACTCTAGAGAAACGGATTGACACGACCAGACTAAAACCATGTAGAGGTAAAAGTCTATAAACTCGTTTTGGTGCTGTGTGGGATTTTAGACACGGAGAGGATCCGTGTAGAATGCTTTCTCTCTGGTGGGTGGAGAGATATAGAAGAGAGGGATTGACATTTCCACAAAGAGTTTATGTAAATGAGGGCAGGACATAAATATTCAATTAATATTCCATTTAAATGCAATAATGCAAATTTTTAATTGGAACCCATATGAAGTGTACAGTGCGTAATCAAACACTAACATTTTTAAGGAAATTGAACGTGAAACTCTGGTTTGCCCTGATGCAGAACATGTTTGATAGACACTTCTCACAAGGGTAACAAATCATATAAACCTGACAGGAGAGATCTGTATTAAGGCCTGCAGAAATGTCCTCATTTTAGGGTCTAGGCCACTTGGCCGTTGGTGTTGACCATTTTTGAGGGCACGAAAAGGCCAAATGCAAGGGCAGTAAGGTCATCAAATTAAACAATATTATATATTGTGTCTGTCGGGTGTAAACCTCATGTGTCCAAAACTGTTACTTTTCAGGATTCAAATTCAAAAACGGCAAAAGTAGCAGATCTACAAGCTCAAAACACGTCGCTTTCTTAATGCTTTTGTGTGACGCTGTAGTATGATCAAGTAGGGCCAAAAAGTTTGATTCTGCCCGACAGCAGCAACGATATATTGGATATTAAGTCCACAGAAATGATCATTTTAACTGAAGGGTTATAGGGTCTTCTCAACAAAAGACACTGTGATGGGGGCACGGTGGCGCAGTCGGTAGCGCTGTCGCCTCACAGCTAGAAGGTCCTGGGTTCGATTCCCGCCAGGGACGCTGTGGGCGCTGGGGGCGTGTTCTCTCCTCCACGTCATCGGCGCCCATACCCTAGGTGGGGTTGGTGAAAGGGCCTACTCTGTGTGGAGTTTGCATGTTCTCCCCGTGTCTCCTAGGGTAGTTAATACCCTCACAAAAACATGTAGTAATCCTGGTCACTATACTGCCTCCCCCTGGTCAGCCGGGGCGCCTGATGGAGGAGAAGGGAACTGGTTGGAATAACGTGTTCCTTCCACGCGCTATGTCCAACCAGGGAAACTCCCCCCTGTCGGGTGATAAGAAGCGGCCTGCTTGCTCCTCATGCATTGAAGGAGGCATGAGCTTCAGCTTGGGCTCTCCCTAGGCTGGCAGAGGGTAGGTAGTGCCCAGGATTACATAGGCAATTGGCACTGGGTGAAAAAATGTGGGTTACAAAATCGTGGGATAAAAATTATAAATAATAAAAATAAAAAAAGACACTGTGATGTCTGAAAACTGTAATGATAGGTGTCACAGACATGTGGTACTGAATTATTTTACATAGTATTAATACCATAATGTAGAAATACTCCGTTACAAGTAAAAGTCTGGTATTAAAAAATTACTTGAGTAAAAGTACAAAAGTATTGGCATCAAAATATACTTAAAGTACCAAAAGTAAAAGTATGCATTATGCAGAATGTCCCATTTCAATATGTATGATTTTTTGTTGTTGGAAATAGCAGATCTACAAGATCACAGCCCGTCGCTTTGCGACGTATTGTGAGCTTGTAGATGAGCTATTTTCAAAAGTACAGTATTATAGGGTTGAAGTGGTTAATGTACGTTTTGTTATAATATTCAAAATTAGTATACTAGTAACTAAAGTTTTCAAATAATTGTAGTGTAAGTCAAAGTACAACATTTGCCTCTTAGATGTAGTGTAAAAGTATTGAATTTGAAATACTCAAGTAAAGTAAAAAATGCCTCTAACTTTTACTTAAGTACTGTACTTGAGTAAATGTACTTCATTACTTTACACCACTGGCAGAGAAGCCTCCTGTAGACACATTTTCCCCATATGTTTAAGTTCAGCAGCACACATTCATATTTAAATGTATCTTATGCTGCTTGTCACTTGCAGAATCAGTCACACAGAAGGTGCACATTCTGTTGTGACTGGAATCTCTTTAATGTCTTTTTGGTTTATCTGCACAGGAAGATGCTGTTATGGGGGAGTGGCCTGTTGTAGTTGGGTGATTGGTGCTTGAAGATCTGATTGAGCTGATTGATTAGAACATCTTGGGTGGATGGTTCAAATACTGTGGTTGGTTGGTTGGTTGATTGGTAATGGAAGGGTGGATCTGCAGAGTATATAAGAGAAACAGCTCAGTGGAAGTGTAGGCTGCCGTGGGGCTGTTTGGATTTAGAAAACATTATTCGTTATGTATTTGGGCGCAGACCCCCATCTCAAAATATTTTGTTCCAGGGACTCCCTAGAAGCAAAGATTTGAATTACAAATGTTTGTTAAAAAAAAAATATATATATATTCAAAGATTTGCAGGAAATTTTAACGATTTTGACATGGAACCCAGTACCCAGACCATACCCAGTGTCAGAGTATCTGTTGTACACGCCTGTCTGTCTGTGTCCATTGTATGCCCATATTTGGAGATCCCTGATGTCATAAATATATGCCTATATATGGGCATATTGGTTGGAGATTTCTGCCCGACGGTGACGATATGTCATAGATGACTGACGTCATAGACTAGCCAGATGAAGATCCACATGTAAGCAACGCTGTTATTATACCCCCCCCCCCCCCCCCCCCCCCCTTTACACTACGGTACAGAAGAAGTCGCAGGTGTCTAGAAGAGGGTGTTGTTGTGAATTTAAACTGTTTGATGTGTTTGTAAATGTATGGGTTCATGTGGAGGATTGCTAAATAATATAAAAAATGTCGGATGAAGGGCCGGCTGGCACCCCGAAAATAATAACTTAAGGGACAGTCCGCTACAGTGTGTTTGGGGGGAACCTAATCGCGCAAACCGCTGGACAGATCAGCACCTAATGTATTGTTTGTGCACACACTGGCAGTGGGCCAAGAAGTACCTCCACTCTGTGACCTCCCTCTCCACTCTGCGGGGCAGTGGGACTAGACCACTCGGTCCTGTCATAGTGTTGTTGTTAAGATCGGGGCTGAGGCGACGATCGGCTCCTCAATTCTTACCTTTTTCCGTATCGTATCAAAAAACAAGAAAGATATTCTATAGATGTCTGTATAGTTCTGATGGTCTGGAAAAAAGTAATCGATGGGTTGAAACAACCTTTTAAAGCAGTTTTTTTTTACCAGCCTGCACGTGCCTCCATGTTGAATAGTCTATAGACTATGTTCCTGATCATTCATGATCAGTAACGTCAACATGGAGGCACGTTCCTGATTATGTTTAGCCCGTCTGCTCCACTCAAAGCCAGGCAGAACTAAAAAGAAAGTTTCAATGTTGTTGAGGACATGATTCCTACAGTATATCTACTACTTTTCATCATAGTGAGCTACAATAGTTGAGAGTTGTCGTCTTATGCTGCAGCAACATGAAAATGTATACATTGATATTGAAGAAAAATGTATTAAAGTAATGCAAAAGTCGGCTAACTAGACGTAAGTTACTTTTATAATGCAGTAACTACTGAAGTAATCAAGGTATGCCGCGCATGAACTTATCTGCTATTTTTGAAAAATCGTGAAAATTCCTGCAAATATTTGATACATATATTTTTTAAGTGACACACACACATATATATATATATATATATATATATATATATATATGTGTGTGTATGTATATATATATATATATATATATATAGCCAGCCAAATAAAATCTTAAAATGAGACAGATATCGATGTGTTCCTGGTCTTAATGGATTAAAGGTCACCGTGGCCTCAGGGCATGTGTGTTTTTTGAAGGGCTTGAGCAAGTGCGCCGATACAGTGGGTGCCTCGGGGCTAAAGCACCCAGTAGAAATGACCCATGACAAACTCATCACAAAAAAAAAAAACTCTGAAAAAACTCCTCCGACGTTTGCACTTCATGAAGTAATTTTTTTGTGCCAAATTAACCGCATTAAAGTAACAAAAAAAAACCCATAAAGGTGCGCATGCATTGCGCACCCAATAGCGCACCCAATAGCGCAGACATAAATCGGTGCCCCTGGGCATGAGACCAAACTGAGGGGTGGCCACATCTGCTTTTTCACTAGTTTTTAGAAAATGTCTCTATGTTCTACATTTTGTCACAGCTGGCTCTCGGCCATGACAAATATTGGGGAGGAGTGTCTTTATTAAATAAGGCCTAATGACAAACAACTAAGGTAAAGGACAGAACACCTTACGGATCCTATAAGGTGTGTAGTCAGTAAATCAGTGGTGTAGGTGTGCATGTGTGGAGCATAGTGTGGTGGTGCGAGGTGTAACAAACATAATAATCATAAGGGAATGGGGGTAGAGCTGGTGGAGACAGCAGATCTAGTAAGTAAGTAAGTAAGTACATTTTATTTATATAGCACTTCTCACAGAGATGGCTCACAAAGTGCTTCACATACATAGAGATTAAAACAAAACAAGGTATTAAAATAGGTAGAACAGTAAAAAGCATGTACAACTAGAAAAAGTGCTCCTCGGAGCACAAGTCTCCGCCAGGTCAGGTAGATTATTGTGGCCTCCTGGCGGCGCTATAATAGGCCAATGTGAAAAGGGTGCCATTTCTTCTTAGGCCTTGCACGACAATCGGACACTGCATTCATGATTTGAGGCATTTTGTTCCAAAAATGTGGTTTGCTAAATTAGACCTGCTGGTGGCGCTATAACAGGCCAATGTGAAAAGGGTGGCATTTGTTCCTCGGCCTAGTGTAAATGTGTGTGCAAAATTTCACGGAAATGGCACACTGCGTTTGTGATTTGAGGAATTTTGTTCAAAAGGGACCCATCCTGCAAACTTTGGAAGCCAATGTTAGCCAAGTAGGATGGAATATGAAATATCGGACACATCCATCTAGATCACATGACTATAGAGATACTGTGTACCGATTTGTGTGATGTTTGGACAGAATCTGAAGGAGTAAGAGCAAAACATGTATTTGACATAAGTCGGCCTCCTGGTGGCGCTGTAAAAAGCAAATGTGAAAAATGCAGTGCAGATGTTTTCCTTGGCCTCTAGGGAGTGTGCGTGCAAAGTTTCACGCAGATCAGTGCAGTTATACTTAAAAATGCAAATCGTTATAGTGCCACCATGAGGCTGATTTGAAAAACTTTAAGTGGCATTTCTTCCTCGGCCTAGTGGGAATGTGCATGTGCAATTTTATGGAAATTGCAAGCTGCGTTCATGATTTGAGGCAGTTTGTTCAAAACTAACCAATCCTGCAAACTTTGGAAGCCAACCTTAGCCAATGAGGATGGAATATGGGAAATTTAACATATCCGGGTTGATCACATGACTATAGAGATACTGTGTACCGATTTGCATGGCGTTTAGTTAAAAGCTGTAGGAGTAATGGGAAAAAATGGGTTTTGCACAAATCCGCCTCCTGGTGGCTATAACAGGCCCATGTGAAAAAATTAGGGCAGAGGTTCTGAATTGGCATCCAGGGAGTGTGTGTGCACAGTTTCGGAGCGACCGGGCCAACGGTGCCGGAGATTAGCTGGTAAGACACAGACAGGACCGACGGACACACACACGGACACACACACACACACACACACACACACACACACACACACGCGGACGGACGGACGGGGTGGAAAACATACTCTCTCGCCATGCCTTTCGGCCTGGCGGAGACAATAATCTCAAGTATACAGCAAATAATGATACAACGTGGACATAAAATCAAATAACATTTGCAAAAGCTTGTTCAAATAATAGCGTTTTTAAGATTGTTCTTAAAAATGTCAACAGAGGCTGCAGTTTTCAAGGCATGTGGAAGAGCATTCCAAAGCTTGGCAGCTACAGCCCGAAAGGCTCTGTCACCTTTTGTAATTAAATTTGTGTTGGGAACTATTAACAGACCCTCTTCAGCAGACCTAAGGGCCCTCCCTGGCACACAACGTGGGACCAGGTCGGTTAGGTATTTCGGGGCCTGACCATGCAAAGCTCTGTAGGTGAGCACCAGGACCTTGAAATGGACCCTAAAATGTACAGGAAGCCAGTGTAAAGAGGCCAGGACTGGGGTGATGTGGCACCTTCTGCTGGACCTGGTCAAAAGACCGGCAGCAGCATTCTGAATTAGCTAGAGGCGGTCCATGGTTGATTTATTGCACCTGATTCGGATTGCGATCAATGCATTGAATGGGACATTATCACCTTTTATTAGACCATTAAATGGGCGAAGTAGGCGACCTACTTACCTACAGACCATTCATTGGGTGTTATCAAGACATACTGACCTAGCAACGGAGATGACTTAAATAGTTCAGTTTTGGTTTTGGTTTTGGTTTCGGACCATGACGGAGGCGCGTAGTCTCAGTCTCTGATTTGACGTGAGTGTCTAGATGCATGGACTGATCGAAAATAACAAGGTTTCTGAGGTTGGGGCGCACTTTGTCTCTGAGGGAACCAATAGCATCAACCACCTTAGGAACAATGCTGTCAGGAAAATTTTAATTTGTGCTTTGGAAAATGGTTTGAAGTATTTGTATGATTTGAACATGCAGGGTAGATCATTATCAGACCTAAACTTCAATGTCTTGTTTATCCCCAAAATGACTGGATGAATTGTGTAGCATTAGTAGAAATATTGGGCCTTAAATGTCATCTGAAATTGATTTGGCCCCTCATTTATAAAATATAAATGTAAAATCAAATATGAAATGGAAAAAAATAAATGTAAAATGTGTCCCTTTAATGCCCATATATGGAGATCTCTGTATCTGTCAGTCCATGTACCTTATATACCCATATATGGAGATTAGAGATCCCTGATGTCATCAGTATATATCCATATATTGTCATGCCCATATACGGGCATGTATGTTAGATCGGCAGTTCTGGACAAATATCCATAATGTGTATATGGACATTTCGGGGGGTGTGGCAGCTAAAATGAATATCAAATAACTAAATACAAGCAACTTAAAAACTGTCTGGGGTGTTCACAAAAGCCAGAGTAGACGGTAAAATGACCCAAAACATGTTTGAAAGTGAAATATCTATTTATCACAGTAACTGTATTTTTATCTATAGGCCTACATGTCATACATTCAATGTAAAATTCAAATTAGTTTTATTGCACAAAAGTAAACTCAGAGTAATGTAATATTTTGCCTTTCAAAAGACCAGAATTCTACAAGTATGTCGTACATTTACCATTTATAATGAGGTAAAGTTGCATTAGTTGCATTTACTGTAAATTCAACAACCAAACAATTCTTAATGTATAGCACCCTATTATGCCAAATTAAAGTAAACACAATTAGAATGATGTATAGTGAAACTATCTAAGCTAAACTAAACTTAAAAGGGCATTTCACTTTAAAACACTTCTGTCATTCACTTCCTCATTTTTAGCTGCTGGTCAGATCTAAAAATGAGTAACTGAATATGGGCTCAATGTGAACATAGTCAAACAGAAAGTACAAGTGTGGCATATATTTGTCATTAAGAATGGGGAATTAGGTGAGAGCGTTGCTCAGTAAATTCATAACATCCCTGTTAAATGCCTTCTACCATTCTGAGGTCCAATAAGATCCATAAATACTGAAGGTAATAAGGAATTGAATGTTAGGATGTTTTAGTAGGTCTCTCTCTAACAGCTGTATTGTATGTGTATGTGACACCCTGAATCTTTGAACCTTGACAGGACAACAGTGAGGTACAGTACACATTGTACGCAGGTACACATTGTGATAACATACCTAGAGTCTGCTGAAATCTAATATATTAGTATATTAGTATATTACAGGTGTTCCTTCAGAATCCTCTGCACCACACCACTGGTCTCCTTGACTCTGTGCTTTGTGGTGTTTAAAATATGCTGAATGGATGTTCTCCTTTACAGAAGAATCTTCATACTGTTGTGTCATCTCTATAGTTATAGACCAGAGCCCACGATTACGTCCCAAGTTCCATGACAATGTTGGAAAATAACTCGACACACTCTCACGGCCTATCGTGACCTCCCCAAGCGGCCTATCGGGCACTTCTGCACTCCAGGAATGTGGAAGCGCCGTTATCAAACCTAAGATGCAAAAGGGTCTGCAAAAAAAAAAACGTTAAAACGACGGGGCCGCACCGTCTAAAGCGAACGTGCGGAGCGTTGCAAAGTCAGCCCAGCTTTATAGCTCTGCTTTTTTTTTCGTTTTTCGTTTTTCTTTTTGCCCATGACTTCCCCAAATTGATTGATTGTTTGAATACTTTATTAGTCAGAAATGTAAACGCCACGTTCATGGTACAGTAAGACAGGCACAGGCTAAAAGGATTACACATAAAATGTTTCCATTGTGGTCCTATGTATTCAAGTCGTCAACATAGCATAACAAATGAACACAATAATGCATATCATCAATACAAACCCTGGCATATGTACAAAGGAGAGAAAAAAAAGGGGGAGGAAAAAGGACACCTCCTTTCATGGGAATGTACATTTACCCCCCTTTGTGGTCTCCTGATGGATGTTTTTTGTTTTTTTCAGGACAGTTTTGAAAGAAACCAGTGATTCACATCCTAGAGACACAGTGGCTGAGGAGCAGTGTTGCCAGATTCTGTGAGATTTTTATTTGACCATTTATACGCCAGGTTCAAAATGCTTTACCTTTTAAACCCTCTAATCTTACTAAAAAACATAACTACTGCGGGGTGCCCGCTGGCCTAGCGGTCCAGGCGCACATCACATACGCTGGTAATCCGGTTTGAAAGAGCGCCGCAAGTTCGACTCCCGATCCCTACGACCTTTGCTGTGTGTTACCCCCCCCCCCAATCTCTCTCCCCATTTCCCTGACAGCGTACTTTCTAATCCAGTGGTTCTCAAACTTTTTCATGTCAAGGACCCCCAAAATGATATGTATTTGCCCGCGTACCCCCATCTCAATTTTTTTTGTTCCAGGGACCCCCAAGAAGCAAAGATTTTAGCAACAAATGTTTGCTTAAAAATATATATATATATTCAAAGGTTTGCACAAATTAGCTTTTTTTTTTCAAAAATAGCAGATATACAAGCTCATAGCGCGGCACTCGGTGCCGCGCTATGAGCTTGTAGATCTGCTATTTTTGAATAGCCAAAGTATAAAAGGTCATAATTATTGTGATGCTATATTAACACATTTTGCTGGGGACCCCCTGGAACCCCCTCAAGTACCCCTGGGGGTCCCCGGACCCCACTTTGAGAACCAATATTCTAATCAATAGAGGCAGAAATAGCCAAAAAAAATCTTACAAAAAAAAAAAAGCACAACTTCTCCCTCTACTACTCCAAATATCTCTTTGCTTAAAATAGCTAATCTACAAGGTCACAATGCGTCGCATCGCGACACATTGTGACCTTGTAGATCTGCTATTTTCAAAAAAACATGTATACATTTGAAAACTTGAAATGTGACGTTCTGCATAATGACTACTTTTACTTTTGGTACTTTAAGTACATTTTGATGCCAATACTTTTGTACTTTTACTCAAGTACATTTTGAATTCCGGACTTTTACTTGTAGGGTTATAGTTTTAGAGTATTTCTATATTGCACAGTCACATCTCTGCAAAAGTAATTAATGTAGTATCACAATCATTTTAACCACTATATCCATTTATTGGCTTTAAAAAAAAAAAAGCAGATCTACAAGCTCACAGCGTGTCACTTCGTGCCATGCTGCGAGCTTATCTGCTATTTTAGAACATTTTTGAAAAGGTAATGTTTGCAAAAGTTTGAATAATTTACTTTCTTTTTCCTTTTTTACATAAATCTTTTCTTCTAGGGATCCCTGGCACAAAACCTTTTCAGATAGGGGTCCGCGGCCAAATATATATCAACAGCGTCACACAAAAGCATCCACAAGCTTGGAACGCGCGACGCTACTCGATTTGAGCTTGTATATCTGCTACTTTTGCTATTTTTGAATTTTAATCCTTAAAAGTAACAGGACAGTGATACGTGTGTGTGTGTGTGTGTGTGTGTGTGTGTGTGTGTGTGTGTGTGTGTGTGTGTGTGTGTGTGTGTGTGTGTGTGTGTGTGTGTGTGTGTGTGTGTGTGTGTGTGTGTGTGTGTGTGTGTCTAAGCCTAACCCTACAAGTAAAAGTCCGGAATTCAAAATGTACTTAAAGTACCAAAAAGTAAAAGTAGTCATTATGCAGAACGTCACATTTCAAGTTTTCAATTGTATACAAATCTTTTGAAAATAGCAGATATACAAGCTCAGCTTGTAGCTTGTAGATCTGCTATTTTCAAATGGCCGAAATAAATATAGGGCTGAAAGTGTTTAAGGTCTGTTTTGTAGGCCTAATAATATTCTAACCAAAATCTACAAAGTAACTAGTAACTAAAGTTTTCAAATAATTGTAGTGGAGTAAAAGTACAATATTTGCCTCTGAGATGTAGTGTGTGTGTGTGTGTGTGTGTGTGTGTGTGTGTGTGTGTGTGTGTGTGTGTGTGTGTGTGTGTGTGTGTGTGTGTGTGTGTGTGTGTGTGTGTGTGTGTGTGTGTGTGTGTGTGTGTGTGCGCGCGCACAGCATGATCCCAGATTGATTCAGAGACTCTAGTTAAGCACAAGCCCAGGGAGGTAACACTGGCACTTCATTAGCTCCATCATAAACTGTAGTTTGGGCAAACCCAAACCCTGCCTCCAAGCTGTTCCCTGAGAAAGTGATTATCACAGAGAGACAGAGGGAGAGAGATTGTTTAGTTATAGTCTTGACAAAGACTTGATTTCTCCATGATGTGAGAAATCTGATGTAAGTTGATTACAGTACTGTTTATAGCAGTGGTTCTCAAACTATTTCATGTCAAGGACCCCCCAAAATAATGTATTTTGGACCCCCATCTGAAAATATTTTGTGCCAGGGAGGGACCCAAACAATTTTTTAATTAATAAAATAAATAATCGACTATAGCAGATGTACATCTACTATTTTTGAATAGCCAACGTATAAATGGATAGTGTTTTTAAAATCCTTGTGATGCTGTATCAACACATTTTGCTGAGGAGATCCCCCCCCCCCCCCCCCCACTGGTTTATAGTGAAACATTTTGATGCCCTTTTTGTGGAGGTCTTCCTCTAATAAATATCACTACGCGGTCAAATCTTAGTGTCCTCCGAGAGTGTACAAATGGAACCAAATTCACCTATGAGGGTCCATTGTGTTCCATTTGTACACTCACTCAGAGTTTAGACAGACAGACAGACAGAATCAAACTCTTTTTGTCACATTACAAGTAATGTGGGTGGAATTCTTAATTTTGCAGGCCCATCAATGCAGTTAAAAGATCTATAGAGCCTTATTTACAATCGGAGTAAGGGCCACCGGTCTCCAGTCATTCAGGCACGCCACCTTGGAGAGCTTGGGAACCGCGGGACCACGATGGCTGCTTTAAGACCAGAGGGGACAACAGATTGGGAGAGGGAGATAGACCCAGAGACAGACAGACAGACAGACAGACAGACAGACAGACAGAGGGGAGAGGTGCTCAACTTGTCAGTTAGAATCATTTCAGTATGGCCCTGCAGGACATGAACGATGCCTTCTTATTTTACTAGGACCTAGAACTGGATAATTGATTGAGGTCATGTGATCAGTGACATACGCAGGGTGTACTTTTGGCTGAGGGGGCAGAGACAAAAGTACACCCTGCGTATGAAAAAGAAGCTGATAAATCGGTACTCTCTCCTGATTGGCTGGAATTTTGTCTCCTACCTGAAAATGTATTTTATGTTCATTAAAGAGCTGGAGAGACAGGGGGACCCCTGTTACTGAACAAACACTCTATAGCAAAAAAAACAATGAAACAACAATGAAAATTGTTTATTCCTGGCTGGGGTAATGCAAGGGGACACCTAGCCCCCTTCCTCTTCATCATAGTCCTGCATTATGCGCTCAGGAAGGCCATCAGTGGACGAGAACAGGATCTTGGCCTAACACCAAGGAGGTCGAGACGACACCCCACAGTAGTCCTGACAGACCTGGACTAGGCGGACGACATCAGCCTGCTATCCGACAACGTGGAACAAGCACAGGAACTCCTGAACAGAGTGGAGTTAAGAGTGTGCCAAGGTTGGCCTTGAAGAAAACTGAGGTTATCACCTTTAACATCTTACCGGAACATCCACCTCTGACAACAACAGGAGGCACTGTGCTTAAGGAAGTCAAGGACTTCAAGTAATCCAACCTCCCCGTCAAATCAAACTCAGCTTCTTCTATGCAACGGTAGAGTCTGTTCTCCTCTATGGCAGTGAATGCTGGACCCTGAAGCCAACCCTGCAGAAGTCTCTAGAAGGATGCTACACCAGAATGTTGCGTGCAATACTTCAAAACATCAGCAAGAGTGTACATGTAACCAACAAGATCCTGAACGAGGGAATACCAAGGGTGAGCGAGAAAATAGCAGCCAGGAGAATGAGACTAGCAGGACACTGCCAAAGGCATCAAGAGCTGTCAGGCAGAAAATTGGTGCTGTGGGAACCAACACACGGGCATCGGTCACGAGGACGTCCCGCACTAACATAGGTGGATGTACTCAAGAATGATGCAGGAGCACAAAGTACCAATGAACTGGCCAGATGTATGGAGAACCGGGATGACTGGAAGCGACGATGGAGGGCTCGTCTGAGGACGACCTAGAGAGAGAGAACTCTTTTTAATAAATAAAATGTAATGTTGTCCAATCTTTATGGTAGAGTATGTTAATACAATAAAACGTATACAATTGGGGTGGTTGTATCTTGGCTCCCTGCTCTTCTATTGAGACATTTAGATCGTGTCAAAGGTCACGTCTCACCTAATAGTCACACAGATTTTGACCTGATGGTCAAGATTCAATTGATCCACTGAGCAAGCAGACAGGCTCTATTAGATCGATGGTAAAAATGTCAGCACTTGTGCAGGAAACCGGGTTCAAATCCAGGGTAGAAGAGGAAAGTCACATAGCGCAGCTTTTTGCTACTGATCCTACTGATTCACACAAAAATTCACACAAATCGGTACACATTATCTCTGGCGTCATGTGATCAAGATGCATCTGTCAGAACTTTCAGATTCCATCCCCATGACTGCCTTCTAACATCTGCGGGCCCTGGGTAAAGGGTGCCATTTATTCTTAGGCCTTTCACGGCAATCGAACACTGCATTCTTGATTTGAGGCATTTCGTTCCGAAAATGTGTTTTGCTAAATTAGACCTGCTGGTGGCGCTATAACAGGCCAATGTGAAAAGGGTGGCATTTCTTCCTCGGCCTAGTGGGAATGTGCGTGTGAAATTTCACGGAAATCGCAAGCTGCGTGCATAGTTTGAGGCAATTTTTACAATCCTGCAAACTTTGGAAGCCAACCTCAGCCAATGAGGATGGAATATGGGAAATCTGACAGATCCGTGTTGATCACATGACTATAGAGATACTTTGTACCGATTTGCATGACGTTTGGATAACATCTGTAGGAGTAATATAAAAAATGGGTTTGCACAAATCGGCCTCCAGGTGGCGCTATAACAGGATAATGTGAAAAATGTGGGGCAAGGGGTTCTGAATTGGCATCCAGGGAGTGTGTGTGCACAGTTTCGCAGCGACCGGGCGACGGTGCCTGAGATTAGCTGGTCGCACACGGACAGGACACGCGGACGGACGGACACACGGACGGACACACGGACGGACGGACAGGGGGCAAAACATACTCTCTCGCCATGCCTTTCGGCAGGTTTCGTTCAATTTCGACCCCTCTGTCACATGGTACTATTTTTTGTGTCATATATTTTGTGCGTAAGTAGGCTTCCGCGGGCGGCGCAGTGATTCTGGACACAAACATTAGTACCATGTGACAGAGGGGTCGAAATTGAACGAAACCTGCTCTATATGGTAGAAATAGGTCAACAATACAAATGACGCAATTTTTTAAAATTCATTTATTTTTAATGAGCGGCCCCCACCAAATCTACTAATCTACCGGAACTACTCATATTTATCAGAAACGGACCATAACTCTGACCACGGGACTCGGGCAATCAATTAATACCTTTGCAACCACTTAATTAATGGTAAGTATTTCCTACAGAAAATACTCAAAAAATCTGAACAAACCCTTTAAGACCATTTTTCAAATATGTATACATATTTACAAAAAATGGACAAAATAGCATATTTTACACTCTTCCTTATTGCCCACTCTTCTTGTATTCCTGCTATACAGACTGGGAAAAAAATACAAATGTATTTACTAAAAAAAAGTGACATAATACCATAAGTGAAATACTGTGTACAATTTGTTTTAATATAGCCTACTGATAAAAACCCACTTCTTGATTAATACAAAACAATCAATAAAATATAGAATAATCATAATAATAATAATATTATTATTATAAAATGAATACCCAGCTGCTTGGATGAGTACTTGTAGGTGCTGAAATTCAAATGACCATAAAATATGTCTCAAGAAATGAAGTGCTTATAGCAGGTCTGTGACTGTACATTAGGTGTGTGTACTATACTACACATTTACTGTAATACTGTTTATTAGTGTTTTTGTTCCTCCACTGTCTGACTGTGGGTGTGTGTGAATTCGTCAGAATCCATTGAGAATGACAGTCAGTCAGTGATGCACTGTGCCAGTAAAGAGACAGTGCTTTACTTCTTAGAAACAATGAGAGAGAGAGAGAGAGAGAGAGAGAGAGCTGAGGAGGGTAAGCAAAGCAAAAAAGTTTCCTCCTCGGTTTTACCGCGTTGAGAGAGAGAGAGAGAGAGAGAGAGAGAGAGAGAGAGAGAGAGAGAGAGAGAGAGAGAGAGAGAGAGAGAGAGAGACACACACACACACACACACACACACACACACACACACACACACACACACACACAGAGACAGAGGTAAACACTCGGCATGGACGCTACGCCGTGGCAGAGAAGAGAACCGTTTAGCTACAGTGTAGCTGCTAAGGAGGAGAGAGAGAGAGAGAGAGAGAGAGAGAGAGAGAGAGAGAGAGAGAGAGAGAGAGAGAGAGAGAGTGAGTGAGTCGTCGGCTACATGCAACACAAACACGCTACAAACAAGCCTCTCTAAAGTGTTTCACTACGGAGGACGACATGTCGAGAGAGAACAGTAACACCACCAGGAGTCTGGACAGCATAGACCTCACTGCTCTGAGAGTGAGTATTATTATATTATATTATTATTATTATTAAAGTCTGGACAGCATAGACCTCACTGCTCTGAGAGTGAGTATTATTATATTATATTATTATTATTATTATTATTATTAAAGTCTGGACAGCATAGACCTCACTGCTCTGAGAGTGAGTATTATTATATTATATTATTATTATTAAAGTCTGGACAGCATAGACCTCACTGCTCTGAGAGTGAGTATTATTATATTATATTATTATTATTATTAAAGTCTAGACAGCATAGACCTCACTGCTCTGAGAGTGAGTATTATTATATTATATTATTATTATTATTATTATTATTAAAGTCTGGACAGCATAGACCTCACTGCTCTGAGAGTGAGTATTATTATATTATATTATTATTATTATTAAAGTCTGGACAGCATAGACCTCACTGCTCTGAGAGTGAGTATTATTATATTATATTATTATTATTATTATTAAAGTCTGGACAGCATAGACCTCACTGCTCTGAGAGAAACACTACATGTCTGTTTATGCACCCCCCCTCTCTCTCTCTCTCTGAGAGGATGTTATACAATGACATCTATAAAGTGTCAGTTTATTTGTCCATTTTGTAACTTTGTGCTAAAGAGTGTGCAGAATGTAGCCTGTAGATGATTTCTCAAAGGAGAGAGAGAGAGAGAGGGGGAGAGAGAGGGAGATAGTTATACAATCAAATCTAAAGTGTCAGTTTGTCCATTTGTAACTTTGAGAGTGTGCAAAAATGCAGCCTGTTTGGGGACATGATTTCTCTCAAAGTTGATAGAGAGAGACAGACAGACAGACAGACAGACAGACGGGGGGATAGAGAGAGAACGGGAGAGAGAGAGAGAGGGGGGGGTGTTAGTTATACAGTGAAACCATCAGTGTCAAGTTATCCATTTGTATGTGACTCTGAGAGTGTACACATGTAATCGAATGGACCCATAAGTAACGGCTTGGTTACATGTGTTGTGTACACTCTGGGAGTTAAGAGAGAGAGAGAGAGAGAGAGGGGGGGGGGGGGGGGTGAGTAAACAGTGTGGAGAACAACAGACACAGTTTGAAAACAAAGTTTGAAGTTGTCGTGTTTTTAGGCTTAAATTCAACATATTGTCGATCATCTGATTATCTGTTCAGAAAACAATGTGTGAATGTTTTTATTCGTGTTCAGACTGTGGTGTTGTGTGAGGCTTTGTGTATCTCACAATGAAAAAGTGTTGTGATGCGACAGTGTGTAGACCACTGGTTCTCAAAGTAAGGCTCCGGGGACCCCCACGGGGTCATTGAGGGGGTTCCCAGGGGGTCCCCAGCAAAGTTAGTTGGAGTTAAGAATATCATCGAAACCACTTTAACCCTGTATAGTACATAGAGGCTGCAGTATTTGAAAATAGCAGATCTACAAGCCCACACGTGATGCCTTGTGATTGATTGATTGATTGATTGATGTACTTTATTTAGTAAGACATGAGACCAACAGTACATGGAAGTACAAATTCACAATACAAGGTCTACTAAACTGAAAGACTCATTAAGCACTGAGCTTGTTTCAGATGAGATCCCCATGCACACAAATTATGATGACATATAAGAGACAGACAGATATACACACTACTATACAGAATGTCACAATCAGTATACAGGTTACTGGTATGAAGAGTGAAAAATATGTACAAGAGAAAGGGGGATAGGGCGGTAGGTTAGGACTTGGACAGGGGCCAATTTAGAATTGCAGCCTCCTGGAGGTGTATCTTTAGGGCAGTTTTGAAAGTGAGTAGGGTTTTACACTCCTTTACTCCTTTTGGTAGGGCGTTCCACATTTTTGATGAATAGCATGAGAACGAGTTCATTCCCTTTGTTGAGCCAAATCTGGGTTGAACATGATTTGTGGAGCTGCCTCTGGTGTTATGATCATGGACTTCATTAACATTTTTTAGATCTGCCATTTTCAAACCAATCTATGAAGAAATATTTTTTTTAATATACTTTTGAAACTTTTGAACAACACAAATCTTGTATTGGGGTCCTTGGCCCAAAATCTGTGGCCATACATATTAATTTGGGGGTCCTTGACCTGAAACAGCTTGAGAACCACTGGTGTCAGACCAAGTCACGACAATGTGTTTGTTCCTTTAGTGAAGATGTTGGACATAACGGTGGTGTTTATTTTAATTTTATTGCAAGCATTATTATGTGTTCAAAGTTGACATGTTTTTATTTGGCCAATGTGCATCATTCATTTATGACAATTTCTGGTCACAATTAGGGCTGCCAACTATCTGGAATTCAAATAAGCGACACTCAACCAGGCGTCCCTTATTTCCAAGAAAAAACGCCCAGAAAAAGATTTAAACATTCACTTGTGTGTGTGTGTGTGTGTGTGTGTGTGTGTGTGTGTGTGTGTGTGTGTGTGTGTGTGTGTGTGTGTGTGTGTGTGTGTGTGTGTGTGTGTGAATATATGTATATGTATGTATGTACAGTTTTTGTGTTAACCTATTCAATCTGGGAACACATCTACAAATGTCTCCTAAATCCTAACAGTATTTGGAAAACCATATGTTGCTATAATATCAGTGGTTATCAAACGTGTTCCATGTCAAGGACCCCCAAAATGATATGTATTTGGTCGCCAACCCCCATCTCAAAATGTTTAGTACCAGGGACCCCCCAGAAGCAAAGATTTGAGTTACAAATGTTCGCTTTAAAAATATATATATTCAAGGATTTGCACACATTTTCCTGGTTTAAAAAAAATAGCAGATCTACAAGCTCATAGCGCGGCACTCCGCACTCGTTTAACCCATTTAGACCTGAGGCCGATTCTAAAGCGCCTTCTAAATCCTGACCTACTGTAAGTTTTCTGGAAAAAAAACAAAAAACTAAAATTACAACAAATGTATGTTGCTATATACTGTACATAGATACAACAACAACCCCAAAAGGGGTTGTTGTTGCTAAAGGTATAGTTACAAATAGGGGTTCCCGCTCAAAACGGGTTAAGTGGTCAGTCAACTAAAGCCCGACCGATGCCAGATTTTTGGGTCCTATGCCGATACCAAATTTGGAGAGATATACAAGCTCATAGCGCGGCACTGAGTGCAAGCTATGAGCTTGTAGATCTGCTATTTTTTGAAAAATCTGTTAACATTTGTTCAAATCTTTGAATATATATATATATATATATATATATATATATATTTTTTTTTTTTTGTTTTTTTTGTTAAAGCAAACATTTGTAACTGAAATACATGTCATTTTGGGGGTCCTTGTCATGAAAAAGTTTGAGAACCACTGATATTATAGCAACATTTTTTTTCAAGCTTTTTCAAAAAACTGTTTGTAGAATCCCCAGAAGCAAAAATTTGAGTTAAAATGTTCGCTTAAAAATATATATATATATATTCAAAGATTTGCACACATTGTCACGATTTTTCAAAAAATAGCATATATACAAGCTCATAGCGCTATGAGCTTGTAGATCTGCTATTTTTGAAAAATGTTTTGAAAAATCACTGTTACTTCAGGATGGCCCAGAATGATGTCATGGACATGACCTTTGACATTGAACTTGTTTGCAAACAGTTTTTCTTTTTTTATACCTTACATGAATTCTACTGCGGTTCTCCAAGTGGGGTCCCGGGATCCCCAGGGGTCCTTGAGGTGGTTCCAGGTGGTCCCCAGCTAAATATAATATAGCATGAAAATCTGTTGTAACCACTTAAACCCCCAATCTAGGCTGTCCGAAAATAGCCGATCTAGAAGCTCACGATGTGACATATTTTTGAAGACTTTTGTATATTAAAGAGGTGGTGCCATGGTTTTGCACTTTTTCTGTTTTTCATGTGTCTATGAGGTTGATAGAACTTCATTAAGCCCCCTGGTGGTGTTTTTATGGTGTTTTATGTCTTCTCTGACTATTTTGAGTTTCTACCTGGAGGCTGAAACCTTGAATCCAGAGTTTTTTCTTTTTACTGTGATCACGCTGTTATGTTTATTTTTCATCATCACTTTCGCTTCCTGACTCCTTCAGACTCACTGGTTTCCGGTTTCATGACGCAGATTCCGTTTCCGGTTCTCATTTTTTCCCCCGGTCATTTTCGGCCAGAATAGGGAAAAACACGTTTTTTTCACACGGTATAAAACACGAACGGAGAGGTCTACTTCTACTCTCTTTGGTCTGGGTGACGATCAGTCATCGTAGTCGTGTATCACATCGTAATTTAGCCGATCAACGATTGTCGAAAATGTCACATCCGGTTTATGACCGCATGTGACGTGATCCTGTTTGGGAGGGGGCGAGTGAGTCAGCGAGGTGATCAATGTGGCGATTTGCTACTGTCGTATGTATTTAAAACTGCATTTAGACAAGCTATTTGAAAACTAAATTACAAAATAGCACAAAAAAAACGAAAATTGCTGGCACTGGGGGAGTACTTTATGAAAATACTCTGGCACTGAGAGAGTTAATGAACTGGATGCATGTCCACATAAAAACATAATTTTAACAATTTCTGTACACTTTTTTGAAAAAAAATCTTCCTCCTAGTATAACCATAATACCTGATGATATGTTTTAGGGTGGGGGGGGAATCACTTAAAATCACGGCACCCCGTCTTTAATAATAATTAATGACTGAACATTTTTAACAACACTATTCCTCTCATAAGGGGGTCCCCGACACAAAATATTTTCAGGCTTACTCAACCCATTAAGACCTGGAACGCTTCTGTGTCACTTTTTTGATTTGAGCTAAAAAAGCATTATTTTACACTTTGGCTATTCAAAAATAGCAGATATACAAGCTCATAGCGCGGCACCGAGTGCCGCGCTATGAACTTGTAGATCTGCTATTTTTTTTATCGTGAAAATGTGCAAATCTTTGAATATATATTGTCTTAAAGCGAACATTGTAACTCAAATCTTTGCTTCTGGGGGGTCCCTGGAACAAAACATTTTCAGATGGGGGTCCGCGGTTAATTACATATCATTTTGGGGGTCCTTGACATGAAAAAGTTTGAGAACCACTGATATAGAAACATACGTTTTTTCAGAAAACTGTTGGGATTTAGAAGACACTTCTAGAATCGGCTTCAGGTCTTAATGGGTTAACCCATTCAATCCGGGAATGCACCTGTGTTATTTTGGATTTCTTTGGCTATTCAAAAATAGCAGATCTACAAGCGTTCAACGGCCAAATACATTATCATTTTGGGAGGTCCTTGACATGGAAAAGTTGGAGCTCCACTGATACAGCAACACACTGTTAGGATTTAGACATTTTTTTAGATATGTATTTGGCCACGGACCCCCATCTCAATATGTTTTGTTCCAGGGACCCCCATAAAAGCAAAGATTTGAGTTACAAATGTTCACTTTAAAAGAATATATATATTCAAAGATTTGCACACATTTTCAATGGATTAATTGGAAAGAAGAAAAAGGAATTTTGAGAACCACTGGTTTAAAGTATTATATTCATCCATCCTATCCATACTCATTTACAGTGGTGGAAAGCAACGAAGTACATTTACTTGAGCACTGTACTTAAGTAAAATGTTGAGGTATTTGCACTTTACTTTAGTATTTCCAATACTTTTACTTCTACTCCACTACATCTTGGATCCAAATATTGTACTTTTACTCCACTACTAGTTAGTTACTAGTTACTTTGTAGATTTTGATTATTATTACAAAACATACATTAACCATTTCAGCCCTATATACATTTCGGCCATTTGAAAATAGCAGATCTACAAGCTCACAATGCGTCACGATGCGACACATTGTGAGCTTGTAGATCTGCTATTTTCAAAATATTTGTATACATTGGATCAATTTTAATGAGACATTCTACATAATGAGTACTTTTACTTTTGGTATTTTAAGTACATTTTCAATGCCAATACTTTTGTACTTTTACTCAAGTACATTTTGAATTCCAGACTTTTACTTGTAACAGAGTATTTCTACACTGCAGTATTGATACTTTTACTTAAGTACAAAATGTGAGTACTTTTTCCACCACTGCTCATTGATCTGTATTGTAGGTGAATAGTTGCGTTTTGACCAAGCATACTGTCTTCTTTTGTTTTAGGACCCAGCGGGCATCTTTGAGCTGGTGGAGGTGGTGGGCAACGGGACCTATGGGCAGGTCTACAAGGTTTCAACTCCCCACAAAACAGCCTGTCTCTCAGAATTGACTGTCTTTTTATTCTGTCAGATTCGCTCTGTCACTGACTTCTGTTCCACCCCTTCTCTCTCTCGCTCTCGCTCTCTCTCTCTCGCTCTCTCTCTCTCTCTCTCTCTCTCTCTCTCTCTCTCACTCACTCACTCACTCACTCACTCACTCACACACACACACACACACACACACACACACACACACACACACACACACACACACACACACACACACACACACACACACACACACACACACACACACACACACACACACACACACACACACACACACACACACACACACACACCTGTTCCATGACATAATTATCTTTATCCCTGTTATCCATTAACAAATGGTTGCCTAAGCAACAACAAACAACGTGACACTCTCCTCTGTGTTTGTTTGTCTTTTTCACCTTTTCTGTTTTTCCTCCAGTAGCTGACCTTGGACTATTTGCTGAAATTGTTTCATTTCATTCAGTGTTGTGTGAAAAAACATATATATATATATATATATATATATATATATATATATATATATATATATATATATATATATATATATAGGAGCACCTAGCAGCGCTCTTATAAATATGTAATCTCATTGTTTTCACTCCGTTTGTTGTTGCTGCTGCACCAAAGCAACAGTGGGACAGACCAAGCGTATAATGTGCTTGCCAATGCGTTTTAACCCTTTAAGACATTAAGACCTTGAACGCATCTGTGTCACTTCTTGATTTGAGCTAAAAAGCATTATTTTACACTTTGGCTATTCTAAAAAAAAAAAGGATGTACAAGCTCATAGCGCGGCACCGAGTGCCGCGCTATGAGCTTGTAGATCTGCTATTTTTGAAAAATCGTGAAAATGTGTCAAAATCTTTGAATATATATTGTTTTAAAGCGAACATTTTTAGCTCCAATCTTTGCCTCTGGGGGTCCCTGGAACAAAACATTTTGAGATGGGGGTCAGCGGCCAAATACGTATAAGTTTGGGGGTCCTTGACATGAAAAGGTTTGAACACCACTGACGTTTTTTTCAGAATACTGTTGGGATTTAGAAGACATTTGTAGAATTGGCTTCAGGTCTTAATGGGTTAAGACCCGGAACGCATCAGTGTCATTTTAAGATTTCTTTGAGCTATTCAAAAATAGCAGATATACAAGCTATACGGGCTTGTAGATGTGCTATTTTTGAAAATTCTTGAACATTTTGTGCAAATCTTTGAATATTTTCAAAGCGAACATTTGTAACTCAAATCTTTTCTTCTGGGGGATTCTACAAATGTCTTCTAAATCCTTTTGAAAAAGGTATTTTGCTATATCAGTGGTTCTCAAACTTCTTCATGTCAAGGACCACCCAAAATTATACGTATCTGTCTGCCGACCCCCATATAAAAACATTTTGTTCCAGGGACCCCCCCAGAAGCAAAGATTTGAGTTAAAAATTCACGATTTTTCTAAAATAGCAGATCTACAAGCTCATAGTGCGGCACTCGTTGCCGCGCTATGAGCCCGATGGTCAAAAGCCACACAATATTCCCAAGATTTTCATATACTAAAAAGAGACAAATCAGGAGAAAATCTACTTCATTATCGACCTTTCTCTGTCCCAGCAACTCGTGGGATCTACCACCAGTAAACATCGGACATTGGCGAGATCAGACGGCACCCACTTAGGAGACCATTTGGAGGATTTTTATAAAATGTTCCCCCCTCTAGTGGCTCCAATTGGGATAGCTTATCCTGTGCCCGGTTCTCCTCAGTGGCTGGAGCAATTGATCTGACTTTGCACACAGCCATTGACCATTACCATCTGAATGCAACTGCGAAGCGCGTTTTTCAATTTCATCAAGTGCATGCGTCGAATCTACAGCCCCACTGCGTTACACTGTTGCACACACAGAACGTGCTTTGACCAACGTAGGTGTGTCTGTGTGTGTGTGCAGTTGGGGCAGTGTGGGCCACTGTGCAGAATTATTTTTGAGGGGCAGAAAGCCAAACTGAAGGGCAACGACCATGGCCTTCATGACCTCCGTGAAATTCCTGCCCTGGTCCCAAAGGAGAGCGGTCCCCGGTGTAAAGTTGGTCAGATCCAACCAATATGCCCATATATAGGCATGTGTATTTATGAAATCAGGGATCTCCACATATGGGCATGAAATGGACACAGACAGACAGACAGGCGTGCACAACAGATACTCTGACACTGGATATGTTGTATTTTCTGTCTGCACCAAATCTCTGCACCACCAAATAGCCAGTTCATCTGATCTTGTTCCCCCAAAATTCGGCTCAAACATGGGACAAAATGTATTCTACTATGCTGCCACCAAAATGTGGATTGATAGATTGAATACTTTATCAGACAGAAATGTAAACAGCACGAGGTACAGTCAAATACTTGAGCTAAAAGGATATTAAACACAAAAAAGTCCTGGGGGACTTGTTTCCATTGTGGTCCTATTCAATTCATCAACATAGAATTAAAATAACACCAAAATACAATATCATCTACAAATATAAAACAAAAAATTGATAAAGAAAAAAACTGTAAGCAGTGAATGCCAACATTTTCTATGGGGGAAGTGAGTTTACCTCCTTCTTTGGCCTCCTGAGAGATGGATTTTTAGGCCTGATTTGAAGGGAGCCAGAGATGCACATTCTTTGGTGGCAGTGCAGTAGAAAGAGAATTTAGCCATGTTATCCATTATCTTGCTGTAACTATGGTCCAGTAGGTCCCTACTGGCCTACCAGGATGCTCTAGTAGGCTGTTCTCAGTCATTATATGGGTAAAATGTTTTTAACGCATGTGCTGTCAAGGGGCGTAGTCAAATTGAAATACAGCACAAAACCCAAATCCAGCACCTGTCTCGGCGGCTTGCCTCGCTAATCATCGGCACCACCGACGAGCTAAGGCGAGCAAGTTGCCGTGCCTAACGTTGCGAAGTTCGCTTTTGCCGATTCAGCGCCGTCCGAGTTACGTATGTCCCGATAGGCACAGAATCGTTAATCATATTTTGGGAAAAGTTCGTCCCAACTGCCAATCAAAGTGACTACTGGCCAATCACAGCGCGTCTTTTCCCACCCATCACAGTGCGTCTTTTCCAAGACTTACGTTACGGCCGAGTCTACCAAAGCGTCCTGTTAGATTGCACATGCGGTAACATTGAATCACCCATAGAATGGCTACCAGCCTCCTGATAGGCCAGTAGGGACCTACTGGACCATAGCTATGGGATGCATAGCGCGAAGAGAGCGGTCGAGGACAGCAGAACTGTCAGCTGTGCACTTCTCGGTGCAGTACCGTTGCGAGGTGAAGTATACAGTGGGGCAAAAAAGTATTTAGTCAGCCACCATTGTGCAAGTTCTCCCACTTAAAAAGATGAGAGAGGCCTGTAATTTTCATCATAGTTATACCTCAACTATGAGAGACAAATTGAGGGAAAAAAATCCAGAAAATCACATTGTCTGATTTTTAAAGAATTTATTTGCAAATTATAAGTAAAATAAGTATTTGGTCAATAACAAAAGTTCATCTCAATACTTTGTTATATACAGGGGTGCACATAACTTTTTAGGTCTGGTACGCAGAAGAGCACCTGGACATGCAACGGGGGGGGGGGGGGGGGTTCAGCCCGGACAGTTTTGTCAACCGGGGGGGGGGGGGGGGGGAGAAAAAAAGGACGCTCTGCTTCTAAATTCCGCCGATTTTCGCGGGTTTTTTTTTCCTCACGCTGTTAGATAAAGCCCCCAAGGTTGGTGCCCTGTGCTGCTGCGCTGATTTTATCCGCCAGATTGGGACGTTCACGGCATATTTTGCACCATTACGGTGCGTTCATCATCGGTGACGAGTGCCTCTAACAGCCGCTGCTGGCTGCGTGCACGCAGCGAGGCAATGCGAGGCGATGCAAGTCATATCTCTACCCCTGTGCCTAATGGCTGTACATGGGGCCGACGGGTGCTTTAGAGTGACTGTGTGAGTGTGGCTTCAGGAAGTAAATTCCTAGCCTCGATCTCCAGGCTTTTATTTTTTAGTTTTGCTAAAAAATAAAAGCTTAGAAATTCCTGTCCCAGCTGTTGGTGCGCAAAAGCGCCTCGCGTCGCCTGATGTGGTGCGCATTTTTTATTTTGGGTGCGCATGTGCACCTGCGCACCAGTTATGTGCACCCCTGGTTATATACCCTTTGTTGGCAATGACAGAGGTCAAACGTTTTCTGTAAGTCTTCACAAGGTTACCACACACTGTTGCTGGTATGTTGGCCCATTCCTCCATGCAGATCTCCTCTAGAGCAGTGATGTTTCGGGGCTGCCGCTGGGCAACATGGACTTTCAACTCCCTCCAAAGATTTTCTATAGGGTTGAGATCTGGAGACTGGCTAGGCCACTCCAGGACCTTGAAATGCTTCTTACGAATCCACTCCTTCGTTGCCCGGGTGGTGTGTTTGGGATCATTGTCATGCTGAAAGACCCAGCCACGTTTCATCTTCAATGCCCTCGCTGATGGAAGGAGGTTTTCACTCAAAATCTCACAATACATGGCCCCATTCATTATTCCCTTTACACGGATCAGTCGTCCTGGTCCCTTTGTAGAAAAACAGCCCCAAAGCATTATGTTTCCACCCCCATGCTTCACAGAGGTATGGTGTTCTTTGGTTGAAACTCAGCATTCTTCCTCCTCCAAACACGAGAAGTTGAGTTTCTACCAAAAAGTTCTATTTTGGTTTCATCTGACCATATGACATTCTCCCAATCCTCTTCTGGATCATCCAAATGCTCTCTAGCAAACCTCAGACGGGCCTGGACATGTACTGGCTTAAGCAGGGGGACACGTCTGGCACTATAGGATTTGAGTCCATGGCGGCGTAGTGTGTTACTGATGGTAGCCTTTGTTACTTTGGTCTCAGCTCTCTGCAGGTCATTCACTAGGTTCCCCCCGTGTGGTTCTGGGATTTTTGCTCGCCGTTCTTAAAAAAAATTAAAAAAATTGACCCCACGGGGTGAGATCTTGCGTGGAGGAATGGGCCAACATACCAGCAACAGTGTGTGGTAACCTTGTGAAGACTTACAGAAAACATTTGACCTCTGTCATTGCCAACAAAGGGTATATAACAAAGTATTGAGATGAACTTTTGTTATTGACCAAATACTTATTTTCCTTATAATTTGCAAATAAATTCTTTAAAAATCAGACAATGTGATTTTCTGGATTTTTTCCCCTCATTTTGTCTCTCATAGTTGAGGTATAACTATGATGAAAATTACAGGCCTCTCTCATCTTTTTAAGTGGGAGAACTTGCACAATGGTGGCTGACTAAATACTTTTTTGCCCCACTGTATATGTCTCGCTATGAGTGCCTCAACCAGCCACAAGAGGAGGTTGAATGAACAGAGAACAACAGATTTGGTGATTTGTTAGTTAGGGAATTGATTACATGAAACCAGCACCTGCACAGTCTCTATGTTTGTAAACCAAAAATCTATTCTATTGTCCAAAATGTAACAGAGGGCATCCGCCACTACATTCATGACCCCTAAGTTGATACTGTAGCTACAATGTCCAGTCAAATTTTAATAAGTCCGACCGAAAACCCCGGGTGGCGGGGCTGGCGGCTCCCCACCCAGCTCACCGGGAGTGCGCGCGTAAAGCCCCACGCCGTATCGATCCAGTGTGACCCAAGACCAACCTCCCTTAGACCTCCCCAACCGGCCCATATGTCATAAGGAAAAGGGGCCCCTGTTTTTGGCACTGCTATACCCGCACCCGTTGCCCATTACCCGTGAATTTCTGCCCATTACCGTGAATTAGGGATAAGGGAGCTGGCACTGTCCCTAAACGCTATTTTGCGGCCGCTATACCCCGCTATTCATTATGCCAACTCTACTATTTGCGCCTGGAGGTGTGACCGTGGGCGTGTTGTTGCATTATCCCCAAAATTGCTATTTTACCCACACACGTTAGGGACAGCGCATAATGGAACCTAAAACCACCCGCAATGCCAACTTGGTTTGGTAGGGCGCGCCTGCAATGGACAGACGTACAGGGCACGCAGCTGCACAACATTCGAGGTCTCCCTCTCTCCTAATTCTCAACAAATCTCTGTGATTATAATGTTCCTATAATCAGCGGAAGTGAGAGTGTCAAATCCTTGTGTCAATTGTGTTTATATAATATGATAGTCAAAGAAGACAATCTGTGCGGCACGCAATGCAATGCGCTCCAAATTACACACTCAAGTATTCATCATTACACAGGAAATAATGAACTGATTACAAAAATATTTAATTCTCTCTAATCAGTAATATGTAGGTGATACGTACAGTATGTCTATCAAATGTGGTTTTATTGAAAGGTAATCAAAGGCTAGAGCTTAAAAAGCAAACGTTGGGTGTGTGATCTGCAGCGAGAGGAGCTGTTTTGCCAGAATTTGCAGACAGCCGTTGTTTTGGCCTTGCCTGTTATGTTAGCGTCAGTAAATGTGTAGCGCTTTGACATGTTTATTCTCTATGTTGACAATTTGTTCTTTTATCTGTGCCCATATTACACAACAGATATAACTAAACTGCCACATAGGTGTTTGATTTATGTTAAACTCAGAGACCTTTTATTTGTGTTATTTATTTCAAACCACACATATACAGTAACACCTATTATCACCCCCTGTAACTCCTGTATGCTGGACTCATTTCATCTAGTAAATAACTCTCTGGTATAAAGGACTCTCTGACAGGAATCGTTTCCATAGATAGCATATCAACCCTTAATTAAGAGGCACTTAAAAAAGTTGCTTTTTTTCCTTAGCTTTTTATGTCATGGTAAAATCTTCATCCCACATCAAGTACATTTACATTAACAGTAAAATTAACAGTAAAAGACACAAGTACAAAGTACATAAAGAGAGAGAGATTTATTGACATTCATTTCAAACCCAACGTGAAATTGGCTGTTTTTTTCCTTAAATGTATAAAATAAAGAATAAATGTATGCTTTGAAAAATGGTCATAAATAATTTTAACATACACGGTACATCATTATCAGACCTAGATGTACCCTTCAACTTCTTGTTTGTGACTGGCTAGTGGCTATCACAGGTTTTCTAGCATTTGTAGAAATATTGGGCCTTAAATGTTTTTTTTTTAAGTAAACAAACAATAGAAAAAAGAACATTGTAAATGACATTTGAAAAAAAAAATCCTTCCCCCCCCCTTTTTTTAAAATTCCTTTATTCCTTACTTTTATATACATTTGTTTGGTGCCGTTTTTTTTTTTTTCTCCCTTCCCTAAGGTATGTCCCCCCCCTCCCCCACAGTTGAAAAAAGTTGGATTTAAGCGGTTAATTAAATGAAAACAGGTAGACAACACGTAGACCAGGGTTTAACCTATTAAGTCCTGAGGCCCATTCTACAAATGTCTTCTAAATCAGTAGTTCTCAAACTGTTTTGTGCCAAGGTCCCCCCAAAATGATATGTATTTGGCTGCGGACCCCCCATCTCAAAATGTTTTGTGCCAGGGACCCCCCCCAAAAGAGAGGGTTTATGTTCTAAATTATTTAAACATGTTTTCAAACATGTTTTTTTTTAATGGGTTTAAGTGGGTAATCAATGAAAACATGTAGACCAGGGTTGACGTGGTTAGTTAATTGAAAATAGGTAGACCAGACCGAACATTCATGACAACAAAAAAAAAAGTCCCTCTCTCTACAAACACACAACCAAACCATATGGATTATGAATGTTAAATAAGACGGGGGTAGGAGTAAATACGATTTTGCTTCTTCCTACTCCTTTTTGAACATGTTGGAGATGATCAATGATCGCAGTTTTTAAGTATTTTTTTGTTTTTTACCTCTTTTTTTATGTTATATTGTGGCTTTCATTGTTATTAGTTTTTGTTTTATTTTAACTGCAAGTTCAAAATAAAGATTACAAATCAAATCAAAACCACCCAGTGGGGTTAAATGAAAACAGGTACACCAGGGTTGAAGAGGTTAATTCATCTGCGTGTGTGAGATGTTTCTCAGAGGTGCACCTGTCCTGCAAACTGAATTATTAACCATCAAATCTCTCAAAGCAGACTGTAGTGACGATCTCGTCCATCCAGGTAACCATCGCTTTGACGTTGACGTACGCAGAAGGACTTCTCGACCAACCGCCTAAGTAGCTTCCATACAGCGTCCAGGAGGCATCGTCATTATCGCACATCAGAGGTCCTCCCCAGTCCCTCTGAAACAAGAAGCAGTTGTGTTTTTCATTGTGTGTTATTATGTGTAATTCATTGTGTGTTATTATGTGTAAATATCATGTGATGTTTTCATCTCTGTGTCACTCACCATCCAGGGATAGGACTCTGAGCGTCCAGTACAGAACGTAGTGCTGTTGATCCATTTGTCGGGGGCCCAGAAGCAGTCACCACAACTTACAGGCCAGTCACGTCTGCACTGATCATTGGTGATGATGGTGGAAGAAGTCTCACGGAGCCGGTTAGTGTCATCTGGGGGAACTGGGGAAAAACACACAGGATTCAAAGTTGAGGACTTTGTACACAGTCATTTATTAATACAGTGGAAAATTGTAATCTATTACAAAATACATACTTAACCACTTTTTAACCCCTATTTTTGGCATGTCATTATAGGAAAAAAATACGTATTTATTTATTGTTCACACATTTTCAAAAATAGTGATCCACAAGCTCACAACATGCTGTGATGTGAGCTTGTAGATCATCTATTTCCACTCTGAATATAATATTGAGATTATGAATTGCCAGTGAAGTCTCTAGGCAGAAGTACAGGAAGTCCCGCCCTAAAGCCCTCAAGGAAGTTACGTTAATGCTGTGCAGATCTGTGTACATCCCAGGAAATGAAAACTGTGCTGTGATTGGTCAATGAAAGAGCGCTTCCAGGGGAAGTACATAATGTGACCAATCAAATTCCTTGTTAACCTGTATGAATGTGTGTTTATATTGTTTCCTCACCAATATGGGTCCCCCCCCATCCAGTGACCATGCACGTCTTGCCAACAGGGGGGAAGTCACCAGCCTCAGGGACACACACAGGTTTAACATTCTTGTTAATCTTCGCAGGTTCCCACAGTTTGGCCAACACCATGTCATACTGAGGAAAGTTGGATTTGGTCGCTTTGGGGTGCCTGAAGACCTATCAGAGAAATGTTGTTTAGATTAACCACATAATCCCTGTTTACATAAAAGAAAACATTTAAAAGCTCAGATTGTAGATTTATGTTCAAAAGAGCTGTAAATCTGTCTAGAGAGATTACTGTGAACATAGTGTTAGTTATGTAATATGTTCTGACACATGTTTGATGTTCATACTGTACCTTTTCAATCCCGATCTTCTGTTGAGTGTTTTCAGTGGTAGAGGAACGGTCGTGAGCTCCCAGCACCACATAGTCAAAGCTTTGACTGGAGAAGACAACAGAAACAAATTATTATTTCACTTTAATTCCATTATCAATAAGTAACTACATTAACATTTGTCCATAAGTAGCAGAGCTACTGGTTGGTTGTTAAATTTTACATATTTATCCACTTTAGTCCTACATACTTGTAGTTGTACAACGAATTGCGAAAATAGCAGATCTACAAGATCAAACGCGTTATTGTAGCACATTGTGAACTTGTAGATCTGCTGTTTTCGCTATTCGTTTGAATGTTTTTGTCCATTTTGTGACATCTTGAACCTATTGACTAATGACCAGAATAGTGAGGCCAGGTTGAAAGAGATGAAGAGACAGAGTGTGTGATAATAAACTGTGTTTACTTATATATATGTCATGGATATGTATGTTTGTATTACCTGGTCCGTAATCTGGCGGTTGCAACAAAATACGGATGAATCAGTACACCACCACCAAGAAATCCGTATCTATCACTCTGAAAGATAAAAGGTAAAGTGTGAATCAAATGCAAACATATTGTGAGCTTGTAGTTCGGCTCTTTTTGCCATGTGACACCGTCGTACAATGGAGCATGAATGAAGCACTTCTCCAAGATATGACCTTGTTCTATTGGTCCCTGAAGGGGTCCCCAGCCAAATGTGTTACTATAGTATGTGTCACTTCCTAGTGTCCTTGAGCACGACACTGAACCCCTAACTGTTAGGGGTTCAGTGTCTTGCTCAAGGACACCTCAAAACTCAGCCAGGAGGAGCCGGGGATTGAACCGGAAACCTTGTGATTCCAAGACGACCGCTGTACCTCCTGAGCCAATGCTGACCTGTTGCATAATGAATGTATATGTATATTTATAATGTATATTCATATGTATAATGTATATTTACATAGACAGCCACCATCCAGGGCCAGGAATGTGGAACAGCCTCTTCACCGTTGATGATTAAAGGTACAACTGCAGGCCGAGTACCACACTCTTCATCTCTCATCTCTACACATGAAAAAACACACCATACAATTAAATAGCTTACATTTAATGAGACACACACACACACACACACACACACACACACACACACACACACACACACACACACACACACACACACACACACACGGCATGCTTCAATGGACATTAAAACATGAACACACCTTTCATGGCAGAGGTGATGAACTTCTTGCTGGATGTCCAGTAGACGGTGGGCGTGTCTGGAACGCCACAAACTTCAGGAGCTCTAATGATGAATCCGGCCATAAGCCAATCACGGCCTTGTTTTACCATGAGGGAAGCACCTCTGTCTCCCTGATAAGACACAAGTAAGCATTGTTCACTGTCCAGCGCTCAGTTACTGTTAAAGCACACTGTCAAATATTTACAATGTAAAGTCTTAACAATTTATTTTATTTTTCTACTTCTAATTTATTTCCAGGGAGAGAGAAAGGCTGTAGTAATTTTCTGTTAGCTTGGAATCCCCATCGATGATGTCATTGGCAGGCAGGTTCCTGAGCTGTCTACGGCCCAGATGAGGTTGAAAGTGGGTAAAGTGCTACATTAAGATTTGAATGGGATTTGAATGGCATTCTTACTATGCATGCGTCCTGGCCTCCTTTCACGTTTTCTGCACAGATCATGTTGTCATCTACCCTTCCGCCCCAGATCCGGTTACAATGGTCATGGTCAGTTACCTTAACGTCGACACCTTGAAGAGCTGTGCGGAATGGTAGTGGTTCTATAGATACAAACAAACAAACAAACAACAGAATCATTATTAGTGTGAGTATAAGGTTCTGACTGCAAGATTAACAACTTAAATCCTGCGTCCCTATTTTGGGCATGTTGTTATGGCAAAAACGTTTTCAGGAAATAATAGATCTACAAGCACACATTGTGCTTGTAGATAAAGTGGACACAGTGTTTACAAGAGGCGGCTTGTAAGGCAAGGGTTAAATACTAATGTCAATTTGGCTACATTTGATCATTTGGTCCCCAGGGTGCCATTTTGGGGTCCCGTGCTTACCTTCTCCGACAAGGCCCCAGCCATAGACGATAGCCTCCGTACCAGTCGGAATCACACTGCCGTCGTCTGCCAGGCAAGCAGGTCGGATGTTCCTAGTGAAGTCGACGGGTGAGTCCATTTTCAGCAGAGCTTGGTCGTTACCCCACGGCCCGCTATAGGAAGATCAGAATAATCCAATATTAGTTATCCTATAATACATTTCTAAACCCAAAACCCCCAAAAAAAACCTGCCACTGTGTGGGACTAAACACAAAAACAACATATCAATGTCACTAACAAGACACGCCACAACGTGCAGAATTACTACGCGCAGTCTGTAGGCCACTTCATACTGCTCAGCACACATCTGCCCCCTCGCAGCATAATTAATTGCGGCCAACACAAACTCACAACATTACAGTCGGCCATGTTGTTCCTTAGCGTCATCGCCGACCACCGCCCAACGAGACCCAAGTGAGGTCAGACAACACACTCCATATTTGGGCATAGCTCCATTGGGAACATCTCCTATTATGGCTTTATATATTATAGAGACCAACAAACACAAAGCACCGCGCAGCGGATAGGGGGGAGGGGCGCGCAGCGCCCCGACCCTCTAGTTAATAACACTAGAATAATCAACGTTGAATTTTGGTCAGTCATGAACATCCTTACATTGGAGAGCACTTTTGGTTGATCCTGAAATCAATAACGCCTCTCCTCACACCTCCCACATCATCCAAGTTGGTCCGTCCAAGCTGGACTCTCAAGGTCATTGGGTCGACGTCTCTGGAGGAGAGAAATATCCCATTTAGTCATATGCTATATTCCTTGTCTTCCTTTGGTTTCGTATTTTTGACTGTTACAGTTCTCAAAGATGCCTCTCGCTCTCCCCCCCTCTCTCTCTCCCTATATCCCTCTCTGTCTCCGCCCCCTCTCTGTCTCTCTGCCGCTCGCTCACAAAAGTCTTGCATGTGCACAGAATGACAGGCTAACGACACAAACACAGGGAGGAGGACC
The DNA here is from genome assembly GCF_963454915.1 of Gymnoscopelus microlampas. NCBI lineage: Eukaryota > Metazoa > Chordata > Actinopteri > Myctophiformes > Myctophidae > Gymnoscopelus > Gymnoscopelus microlampas. The sequence continues at coordinate 41,018,142 of NC_139955.1, forward strand.
CTAGACCCCGATCTCTCAGGAGAATCGCCCCTGGTGTAATAATATGAATGAACTTACTTTAGGCATTGTTTGGGAAGGTAAACATGTTGTTCGTCCACGAGAGTACCACCGCAGATATGATGTTCAGATTCTCGGCGAATGCTGACAGCAGACGGAAGTTTAGCTCGAGTTCCTCCAAGAATATCAGGTTCCTGATGGGTAGGTACACCTGCCATCGCCGCACACACTGGAACAGGGATCAGAGATATGATTAAACATAAAGATCTATACGTATAGGCTGCTCGGCTATACAAAACATGGCATCTAAAAAAGAATTAGCCTAATGTTGTAAGAAGTGTTAAATATCTCTATATTCTGATAGTAGCCTAATCATTGCTGTACAGTAAAAGGGGTCTCCCAGTCTCAACAGGAGAGAGAACTCATACAGGATAAACATGTGAAATAGGAAGTGATGCAGACAAAATTGGAACTGGAATATTATAAGATTTGAATCTATAATAAATTGCACAAATAAAAAACATTATGAAATTTGTCTTACCATAGAGCGCAATGATCAGAATGATGTAAGGACGGCACCACCATTTCTGGAGGCTTATGTCAGCCATCGTGGCACAGAGGCCGCAGAGATCTGAAATAAGAAGGACACGTTGATCACAGCAGTGCCAGGACGAAACCTATGACCTTCATGTAATATAGGCTGCCCTAGCGTGTCTGACATCTGGTCTAGAGGGGCGGGTTCAAAATCTCTGGGGAAAAATTCTGTGAGATCCCATTGGTTCACCGATCTGTCCGTCAGCCACCATGCCCCCCACCATGCCCCTCCTCCTCCCCCAATGTGCAGCATTGAGAGCCCTGATGTCACAACATTTGGAGCGACGCCCACTGCACTCTGGTTGGTTGGGGAAATGAAACGCTTCCTATTCCAGGAACGTCAACAGGGCGTTACTATGGATCCCACGCCAGCTCTTGGCAAACCCGCTGTGATTGGTCAGTAGTCGCTGTGATTGACAGTTATCGTTTTTGCAACTATGCCTGAACCTAACCTTAACCCTAACCCTAACCTCAGTAAAACTATGCCTGCCAGGGAGCCAATCAGATAGGTAAGGCGGGTCTATATCCTGGAGCGTTGGTGGGATCCATAATCAGGCGTCAACAGGCTGGTCCAGGCTCTTATTTTTTAGCAAAACTAAAAAACTAAAATCCTGGAGATCGAGGCTACATGGAATAAAACATAAACATAAAACACAAGAACACATTTAGTAATCAAACCTGATTGAAGACTCGCTCTGATGGTATCCAAGCAGGAAGTAAATCCAGATGCGCCTTGGCAGTCTAGGGGAGGGAGAATCACTGGAGAACTAATCCGTGGAAAGAATACCTGGGATCTATACTGCTTCTCTCTGAAGAAGTGGTTGACGTCTCTGGTATCACCGTTGGATCAGAAAGAAAGAACTTGTGGTTTGTGTTGCCTTAAATACCCTTGGCTGCACTGCTAGTGTCATTAGGGTGATGTCAGTCATATCCATATATGGATCCCCGATATCAGTCATGCCCAAAGATAGGGTCTATGGATGTTTCGGTTAGCTCCATATATGGGGCTCCAGGAGGGGGTCTATGATGTCAGAGCTTGGTATGTCAGTTTATCTCCATATATACAACAACGACGATATGTCATAGATGACTGACGTCATCGACTAGCCAGATGAAGATCCACATGGAAGCAACCCTGGCATTTTATGCCCATATTAGGAGATCCCTGATGTCATACATATATGCCTATGTTGGATGTAGATTTCTGCCCGACAGCGACGACTATAGCCAGATGAAGATCCACATGTAAGCAACGCTGTTATTATACCCCCCCCCTTACACCACGGCACAGAAGAAGTCGCAGGTGTCTAGAAGATGGTGTTGTTGTGAATGTAAACTGTTTGATGTGTTTGTAAATGTATGGGTTCATGTGGAGGATTGCTAATTGATATAAAAATATTTTCGGCACCCGAAATAATAACTTAAGGGACAGTCCGCTACAGTTTGTTTGGGGGGAACCTAATCACGCAAACCGCTGGACAGATCAGCACCTAATAATAATAATAATAATAATACATTTTATTTATAACGCACTTTACTTTCTCACGAATCTCAGAGTGCTACAGATTAAAAGCAGAGCATAAAAGCACCATAGGCAACAAAACAATTTGAATGGACAAAAAAATGTATTGTTTGTGCACACATTGGCAGTGGGCCAAGAAGTACCTCCACTCTGTGACCTCCTTCTCCACTCTGCGGGGCAGTGGGACTAGACTACTCGGTCTTAGTCGGTCATAGTGTTGTTGTTAAGATAGATCGGGGCTGAGGCAACGATCGGCTCCTCAATTCTTACCTTTTTCTGTATCGTATCAAAAAACAAGAAAGTTAGCCCCGGTATTCTACAGATGTCTGTATAGTTCTGATGGTCTGGAAAAAAGTAATCGATGGGTTGAAACAACCTTTTAAAGAAGTTTTGTTTCTGATCATTCATGATCAGTAACGTCAACATGGAGGCACGTTCCTGATTATATTTAGCCCGTCTGCTCCACTCAAAGCCAGGCAGAACTAAAAAGAAAGTTTCAATGTTGTTGAAGACATGATTCCTATATCTACTACTTTTCATCATAGTGAGCTACAATAGTTGAGAGTTGTCGTCTTATGCTGCAGCAAAATGTATACATTAATATTGAAGAAAAATGTATTAAAGTAATGCAAAAGTCGGCTAACTAGACGTAAGTTACTTTTATAATGCAGTAACTACTGAAGTAATCAAGGTACTTGCCGCGCTATGAACTTATCTGCTATTTTTTTGCTTCTGGGGGGGTCCATGGAACAAAACATTTTGAGATGGGGGTCAGCAGCCAAATGCATATCTAACTAGAAAAAGTGCTCCTCGGAGCACAAGTCTCCGCCAGGTCAGGTAGGTTATTATGGCCTCCTGGTGGCGCTATAATAGGCCAATGTGAAAAGGATGCCATTTATTCCTAGGCCTTGCACGGCAATCGGACACTGCATGCATGATTTGAGGCATTTTGTTCTAAAAATGTGTTTTGCTAAATTTGACCTGCTGGTGGCGCTATTTCAGGCCAATGTTAAAAGGGTGGAATTTGTTCCTCAACATAGTGTGAATGTGCGTTCAAAGTTTCACCGTAATCGGACGCTGCATTCATGATTTGCGGCATTTTGTTCAAAACGGGCCACTCCTGCAAACATTACATGTCAATGTTAGCCAATCAGGATGGCATATGAAAAATCAAACAGATCCGTCTTGATCACATGGCAAAGGTGTGTCCTTGGCCTCTAGAGAGTGTGCATACAAAGTTTTACACTGATCGGTGCAGTTATAGGTAAAAACACGAATCGGCCTGTTACAGCACCACCATGAGGCTGATTTGAACATTTTCAAATGGCATTTCTTCCTCGGCCTAATGGGAATGTGTGTGCAAAATTTCACGGAAATTGCATGCTGTGTTCATGATTTGAGGCATTTTGTTCGAAACAGAGTACTCCTGCAAACTTTGAAAGACAATTTTTGCCAATCAGGATGGAATATGAAAAATCTGGAATGAGACGTTTCTTTTAATGACTATAGAGATACTGTGTACCGATTTGGGGGATTTTTGGCCAAAATTTGTAGGAGTACTGTTCAAAAATGTGTTTTGCACAAATCGGCCTCCTGGTGGCGCTATAAAAGGCCCATGTGAAAAATTTGGAGCAGAGGTTCGGCTTTGGCATCCAGGGACTGTGTGTGCACAGTTTCGCTGCGATCAAGCCAACGGTGCCAGAGATTAGCTGTACAATACTGTGGGTGCCTCGGGGCTAAAGCACCCATTAGAAATGACGAGCACCCATCACAAACTCATCACAAAAAAATAAAAAATAAAAAAACTCCGACATCTGCACTTCATGAAGTACATTTTTTGTACCAATACAAATTAACCGCATTAAAGTAACAAAAAGGTAACAAACCCGGCCTAGCATGCGCTGCGCACCCAATAGCACGGACATAGGCGCCCCTGGGCATGAGACCAAACTGAGGGGTAGCCACGGAGGCCATGGTCATCTGCTTTTTTCACTAGTCTTTAGAAAATGTCTTTATGTTCTACATTTTTCACAGCTGGCTCTCGGCCTTGACAAATATTGGGGAGGAGACCAGGGTAAAAGGTAAAACAAGGTGTGTTTATTAAATAAGGCCTAATGACAAACAACTAAGGGAAAGGCGAACAGAACATATTGCGGATCCTATGAGGTGTGTAGTCAGTAAATCAGTGGTGTAGGTGTGGAGCATAGGGTATAGCAGTGGCGGCCATTTTCTGGTTCCACTTCAAAATAGTCAATGCATTTTTCCCATTGACATTTCCAAAAATATTTATATCAATTCATTTAAGCCTAGAATCAAGCCATCCAGGGTCCTGGTGAATCATGACCATAAAACATATTTTTCTGTGTTTTTTTTTTAATTCTATATTTAATTATATGATATACTATATTTAATAAATATGTACGGGTTGTAATGGAGAAAGTGCAAACACCAGGTTGAAGTTCATCCATGACTGTCGGGGCGCAGGTAGACCAACGTGAGTGACGTGAGTTATAGCAAGCGTGGTTTATACTTCGTCGTATGGTGGTGTCGCGAGCCGAAAATAGACGATCTTCAAGCTCACTTGTGGCACATGATCATCCACAAAGACAAAGTTATAATTTATTATCTTTTAGATCGTCTATTTTCAGCTCAACACAGAGCATAAATACCGTTTCACTTTATAGATGCAACACTGAAGTTAAAGGTAGGGTAAGTGATATTTTTGGGTTAAAACAAAAAGTATTTTGTTAAAAAGTTAAAGCACTATATTCTGATAGTAATCATTGCTATAGAGTGTTTGTACAGTACCAAGAGTCTCCCCGTCTCTCCAGCTCTTTAATAAACAGATAATACATTTTCCGGTAGGTGTCAAAATCTCAGCCAATCAGGAGAAAGTACCCATTTTTAAGCTTAATTTTTATAGTGTTCAGTGTTCCAATTTTGCCTGCTCATTTCTTAGTGTCATCACTTCCAATTTCACTTGTTTAATCAATATCCTGATTGAGCTCTCTATCCTGATATAAAACTGGAACTGAAACTGAAACGAAAATGCATTTTCTGTTTAATAAAGAGTTGGAGAGACAAGGAGACTCCTTTTACTGAACAAACACTCTATAGCAATGAGTACTATCAGAATATAGAGCTATTTAACATTTATTTTAACCAAAGAAAATCACTTACCCTACCTTTAATTAATAATCATGCATTGTGCATCATCAGTTACTGTCTAGTATCATATGGGGGTTTAATTCTTAAAGTATCTGGTTCAAGAGGAAGTGCTCTAACCTAAAAAAAAATGAAATGTTTAATTCATATTTGATATTTAGCCAATATTGTATTTCCTAGTCCCCTCATTAAGGTAACAGTTTCCCCAATTGTACTACTTCCAGACTAGTTTTGGTACTGCTAAAACATTAAAGGATAGGTCTGTACAAAAAGGGAGGGTGAAAAAGCTATTTTTCACTTTCAAACATGTTTGGGGTAATTTTAATGTGTACTCTGGCTTTTGATAGCACCCCAGACCGTTTTTAAGTTGCTTCATTCAGTATTTAGATATTTGATATTCATTTGATCAGACACGCCCCCTTCCTATACAAACCCATTGTAACTTCAATTTTGATGTATTCATTGAAAACACCCTTCCTTGGTTCTGGTGACTGTTATTGTCCTTCTAATGCGTGAGGGGCCGTGTCCTTTCAATAACTTTTTTTCATTTGTTTTATTGTATTCTTTTATTATATTTTGTGTGTGTGTTCCAGAAAATCTAACGGCCTTCCCTTGTATCCCCGATACTGTCATCAGAAGCTGTTCAGGACCTGTCTTGTGAGTGGCTTATTATACTTTTATTAAACATAGACTCCATATTTCTTTGATTTTATTTATGCTGTACTTGATTTAGATGTTTTTCCCCAATGTCCTCGTTCTGGTGTAATTGGTGTCATGTACTATAATGTGGGTTTTGTACTGTATAAACTTGTTTATAATAGTTGGAATCATTTTAGAATAGCTTTGTGTGAGCCATAGCATTTTAATGACAAATAGCTTGCAGTTGATGTGTTGACCATTTCCTGTTTGTCATCACAAGGAAACTGAGGAGAAGCAGACACAGGGCACATCATTGTAGTGATGATAGTTCAGCTCTTTAGCCCAGAACGTTGCTGTTATCGTCCTTCAAGATCTCCCTGACCTACCAACGGCGGTGGCTTACCTCTTTGGGCTGATCTATGCTCTAAACCTCCAGTACCCAAAACAGCTGAGGTACACATTTGAAACAATTCAAAAGGTTTTCATGGGATTTAGAACTGATCTCAGCAAGGGTCAGATCCTAACAAAACAAAATGCGTGAGGGGGCCGTGTCTTTTCAATAACTTCTTTCATTTATTTATTTTTATTTTTTAATGATTTTTTTTCAATAAAAAAAAGACAATATCAGTCACCAGAACCAACCAGACGGGTGTTTTCAATTAATTTAACATGGTTAAAATGGAGTTTGACGTTACAATGGGTTTGTATAGGAAGGGGGCGTGTCTGTTAAAATGAATAAAAAATATCTAAATACTGAATAGAGCAACTTAAAAACTGGTGCTCACAAAAACCTGAGTAGATGTTAAAATGACACCAAACATGTTTGAAACTGAAACATCCCTTTAAGTGTGTTAAGCAGTGTCTGTAATTATTAATTACATTTGCAATTTTAAATGTGTCTTTATCGGAGCAATGTCAATTTAAAAAGTTGTTTAAAATGGTTGTATTGTTTGTACAGAGTATAGCTGTTAACAATAACATTAAATTGATAAATATTAAAAACGTATTAGGTTGGGCAAAGTTCTTCAGCTCAAATTATTTTATTTGCTTAGTAAATTTCAGCTCATGTTGTCACCTTTGTCTTACAGATTTACATGCATTGCAAATTCTGCAAATTCAACCACGCTAATGAATCTGTTGTTTTGAAACACTACAGTCTTCACCACAGAGGAGCAAACTGGCCTTGCATCCACACAGACTGTGTCTGCACCTTCAGGACCATCGGTGCATTGAAATCACACCTGTCAAGATTGCACCGGACTGTCCCAAGGCAAGAAAACTCAACATTTTACAGCTGGTTGTGTGAATTCAAAGACATTTGCTCTAGAAAGAACATATTAAAACATTTAAACAATCACCTTAAACAGAGAGAGAGGGTGAGTTGCCCATTCTCAGGATGCAGCTTTGAAACCAACCTCGCCAACAGCTTTACTGTAACCATAGTAGTTCTCACTTCTTGGTACCTGGAACATTTTAGGTCCTATGAGCTTGTGGAGAGCATCTATGCAGATACCGAGATTCTGGATCCTGAGGCTCTCAACAGCTAATGTATCATCCGTTGACTGCATACACAGTGGGAGGGAAGGTGCTGGTGACTCCAAAAGCGTGCCTTCTCCATTGAAGGGACACAAAATGGTAGTCTAAGTAGGAAAAAAATATATTTTCTTTCTTCCATTCAAATCAGATGCTTATATTTAAATGCTCTTCCAAACTGTTAAACCACGACCACTTAATCATTTAAGATAGTATATGAAGAAGCACATTTCTGACTTATTGCAGGTAGTACTGACAAAATCTAGGGTCTCTGCGGGTCCACTAATATTTGTGGAGCTGACTGTACCAGGACATATATAATATGGCCTACCTGTGGACCCCCATTTGATAACATCAACAGAAATCTTGCCACACGATTTGTTCAAAAACAGGTTGTACATTTATTTCATATTTATTCTTAAAAATATCTTTAAAAACATTGAATTCAACGTCGATACCTGCAGACTCACTGAAAGTCCTTACTGCCTTGTTTATTAATTTCATTTTCTGGAAATTGTCTTCTTTTCCTCTTTTTTCTCATCTAACACATGGTTTATTACTGCTGGTGAAAATCTCGCGAAAAATGTCACATAAAGTGGTGCTTCCTCAAGTACCTGAATCAGCTGAGGATTTGCAAGGCATTCTTTGTGAAAAACGTCAACTTCAAGGAAGCTTTACACTACAGTTTGAGGACCCAGCCTTTAATAACATTCCCTGTAATCTGTTTGATATCCAAGAATTGCCACCTGAACGGGTCATCTTGCACATTCTTTGGGATGAGCCACCGGTACAAGTTGCCCTGCAAGAATCAGACTCTTCACCCCAGAGTCCCTCAGCTTTTATCAGGAATGATATGCGAAGTGTGTCCGAGTGGCCTTCCCCTTTCCCCATTCCAGACTTCTCCTATGATGTGGAATTGAAGTTACGCAAAGACAATGAGGCATATGAGAAGACCAAGAAAGCTATCATCCTGACAAGAGACATGAAGATTGACATTTTGGACAAGATTGCAAAAGCAATGTTTGAAGTGAAAGCCAATCCTACACTAGACCAGACTGAGTCTGTTGCTTCTGCTCTCATCACCAAACACCCCTGCCTACGAGAACCAAGTTTTGAAACAGGGTATGATGGATGGAAAAAAAGCATAAAATACAAACTTTTGAATTACAGGTCCAAGCTACGTAAGGCAGGCTGCGCTGAGGTCAGCATTAACCGCAAAAGCAGGAGCAATGAAGGTGATGGTGCAGGTTCTTCCTTGAAGAGACCAAAGAGAGGGGAGATAAACCATGTCCTTGACCATCCAGATACTGATGACTCGCTGGAGGACGAAAGACTGGCCATGGTTGAGGAGTTTAAGAAGAAGAATAAAAATGTTGCACTCATAAAGCAACAGATGGAACTGACTTTCTCCCTGAGGCGCAGGGAGATAGTGGAGATGCAGCCCATGGTGTCAGAGGTTCAGGAGCGGTGGCCTGCTCTGTTTTCCCAGTCAGAGGTAAGCAGCTGAGCAAAGAATGTTATGTTGTGTTTCTGATTTCATCTTTAAAAAATAAGAATCTCTAGTTGCTTACATCTGTTGATAAAATGTATATTGGGATGTTGAAATTGTGTTTGACTTTGTATTAAAGTATATATATTATATATTTTTAAAGTTGTTCTAAATGTTTTCATCGGATCACCAACAAGAACCTAATGGATGGCTTCAGAGCAGCCATTAGTCAGCACACTCCAGGGCTCCTTAGACTGTATCGGGCCAGAAGCACAGCTTTTCCACCTGAGATGGATCGACTGCTGGACAAGCTGGATAATGAGGTAAATTTCAGACATAATACCATTTCTCTGGACATTATGGACATAAATTATAAAAGTACAAAACAGGTTCTTGAATGCATTAAATGTTGCTATACAGTTTAATGCTGATATTCCTTTTAAGGTGTGTACTCAATAGGTTTAACCCAAATTGTTGTACCATATCAGTTTCCCATGGGCAGCATGTTTTCATATTTGCTCGGAGCTTTCTACATGCAATTTACTGTGTGTGTGTGTGTGTGTGTGTGTGTGTGTGTGTGTGTGTGTGTGTGTGTGTGTGTGTGTGTGTGTGTGTGTGTGTGTGTGTGTGTGTGTGTGTGTGTGTGTTCCAGACATCTGACATCACAGTACAGCGGAAGACTGTAGTCTTGAAGGGCCTTCCCTTGTATCTCCGAGACTGTCATCAGAAGCTGTGAGTGAGTGGCTTATTATACTTTTATTAAACATAGACTCATTAGACATAGAGATTTGTATTCCCACTGTCCTCGTTCTGGTGTAATTGGTGTCATATACTGTATAATATGGGGTACATTTTTGGTGGAGATGGAAATGTTTAATATGTCAAACACACGATGGGAAATGCTTGTTTATGCAATATTTTGAATCATTTTAGAGTAATAGCTTTGTGTAGCCATAGCATTTTAATGACAAATAGCTTGCAGTTGATGTGTTGACCTGTTTGTCATCACAAGGAAACTGACCCAAAGGAGGAGCAGACACCGGGCATCACTGTGGGTATCCTAACTGTGTTGGAGGATGATAGTTCAGCTCCTTCGCCCAAGGTCCAGAACGTTGCTGTTATTGTTGAACAACACATCGTCCTTCAAGATCTCCCTGACCTACCAACGGCGGTGGCTTACCTCTTCGGGCTGATCTATGCTCTAAACCTCCAGTACCCAAAAGAGCTGAGGTACACATTTGAAACAATTCAGAAGGTTTTCATGGGACTTGAAACTGATCTCTCAGCAAGGGTCAGATCCTTACAAAACAAACTACTTCAGTGAATCCAGCACATTTAACGAATGGTACTCTATTCTCTCTCTACCTTTTCTGTTCTTTATCTCAAGTTCTCTTTCTTCTCTACCCTTTTTCCCTTTTCTCTCTTATCTCCTTTTTTTCTCCCCATCTTCTCTGCTCTCTCAGTCTGTCACCCTAACTTTCCTTACTCCTCCTTATTCTGTAATTCTTGTTCTGAGAACAAGGTTTGTTCTCCTCTAGATCTCAACAGAGACTGGCCTGGCAGGGCTTTTATAGCCTTCTGGAGGCACCGGACCCAGGTTCTCTCCAATGAGCCATCAGGCAGGAGGCCCCACCCTGCTCACCTATAGGGCAAGAGTTAAATGGCAAGGCATTTATGCGCCAGGGGGGCCTGATTATGGATCCCACCAACGCTCCAGGATATAGACCCGCCTTACCTGTCTGATTGGCTCCCTGGCAGGCATAGTTTTACTGAGGTTAGGGTTAGGGTTAAGGTTAGGTTCAGGCATAGTCTTACTGAGGTTAGGGTTAGGTTTAGGCATCGTTTTACTGAGGTTAGGGTTAGGGTTAAGGTTAGGTATAGGCATAGTTGCAAAAACGAGAACTGTCAATCACAGCGACTACTGACCAATCACAGCGGGTTTGCCAAGAGCTGGCGTGGGATCCATAATAACGCGCCAGGGGGCCACACTCCAAGAGGGGAGTGTGTCCTTTGTTCAGTATATCCTATTGTCCAGAGGGTACATAGACGACATTAAACCAGGATCACATTAGCTCAAGACCAGCATATTTATTAATATCAATGCAGCAATACACAGGAACAACACTGTGAAATATGTGAACCAATAATGCAAGATAAGTAAAATCAAATACTCAACGTATCAGAGGTTTGCTTCGTAAAGGCTCAAGAGCAATTAGTCCACACAGGGAAAAGAAGTCAGTAAAACCAAGGTCTGTAAGTTCGCGGAGAATTCTAATGTAACAGGATGTGTAATGCTACTATATACTACAGGAAACCAGTGAGGGGCCATCCCCAAAAAGGGAGTTTGGATTGGATAGTTTAGAAATGCACGTCAGTGTCATAAGGTGTGCTAAGTGGTTGCTGTGGTGTTCTCAAGTCTGTTAGGGCACACGTGGAGCCAAGACAGCAAGGGTTAAGAGGTGCATGTCAATTTTCTAGCAAAAAACACCACTATGCATACGGTGCAGACAGGATGTGGACAGGTGTTAAAGTTCAGACAATTTGACATTTACTTTTCAGCCTTTTCAGTATCCTGTTTTTAACCAATTTTAGGTAGTTTTAGTCAATGTTATGTTCAGAAGGTGAAATGGAAATTTCTACTTGTCGTGACACTTGACACCAAATGTAGAACGTGGCACAAAATGTAGAGGCCCAGAAAATGTAAAGTGATGTTCAGTCTTTAAAATGGATGCTGATAAAATATGTGCCATATTTTCCCATCAGCATCCCTCAACCACCCAGACTAGACCAGACTAAATTGTGGGGCATCACAATTTCAATATAGCATTGCATTGATTCGTTTGGGAAACCCAATGGCCGCGTTTCCCAAACTAATTTCAGCTTGTGCGTAGCCTAGAACCTGCGTAGGAGCCTCCACGCAGCTGCGCAGTAGCAACCCCGTTACGCACTATCTTCGTTAGTAGCAGCTGTGTGTGCCCTACTTGCCATCTAAACTGGCTTCGGGAGACACCATCGTTGTAGGTTCTCAAGCGCACAACGTTACGTGTGTGCTAAAACTACATTCGGGAGACAGCATGCACGTAAAGACCTCCTGGACGAAGCCTACGTAAAGCCTACGTAAACTACGTAGTGCTGTCCAACGCTACACAGCAGTTTAAACACCCTTTGCGAATATATACAGTGAAATGGATCATAAAAATACCACACACACACATAAATACATATAAATACATATATATATATATATATATATATATGTATTTGTATATGTATATGTATATATATATATATATGTTTATTTATATATATATATGTATATATATGTATATATATATATATATATATATATATATATATATATATACTTATATAATCGAGGAGTGACTTCCGCCCCCCGCTGACACTATACCCACAGCTCTGTAGGCGAGTAAACACAATGCCGACACACCACATCTCGCCAACACAGTAGCCGCGGCGTGTGCGCAGAATTTACGGGTGGCGTAGGCCACCTATCATTGCTCACTACACAGTTTCCACGTCGCAACATAATTTATTCCACACACCACATTACGGACAAAACGGAAGGTGAAACAATTTCGTACCGTTTACCGTGCGCACCACCGACACCAAACAGCGACGGCTTTAGCCGAAACAACACGAAGCGCCGCCATTGAACTCTGCGCATCTCCACAACAACACACAAGCAGGTCCTTCGCTTCAACCCCCCCCCCCCCCCTTCTTACGTACCTCTTTTGTTCCACCCAGGCCGTTACTTTCACTTCACTCATGTCTCTATCAATCACAATATGTCCGTCCTTCACGTGCCATGTACATCCCAAACACAAAAATAAACGGCGACGGGCACACTACAGCGCGTTGTCCTGCTGCATTTGGTAAACACACCAGGCTAGGTTCATGACACCAAAGGATTCGACAGTGATGTCATCATTATGCAACCCGGAAGCACAAATACCAAGGATACGTCAGTGATGTCAGTCGGGATGCCAGTCGGGATGCCAGGTTTTCAAAAACAAGCGACAGAAACAAGCAAGGACGTTCATGAAAAAAAAAAAGAACAGCCGAAGGGGTCCGCCATGTTCCAGGGGGGTCCCCGGGGGTCCCAACACTCCCAGGCGGTCCACGGACCACCAGGGGGTCCGCGGACCCCCACGTAAAAAAGAAATAAATACATTTTTTTCAATTTTTTTTTTTTACTTTTGGAAAGTTCTATCCCACCATTTTGGTACCCCAAAAAAGCGCGCCCTCACAGCCCTAGAGCCCCGTGCGCGGCTAGGGGGTCGGCCGCCCGTAGAGCTGATGTATACCTGGTCGAATTACTCTGTGTGTGTGTGTGTGTGTGGGGGGGGGGGGGGGGGGGGGGGCGTGAACAAGTCCGAGCGGTGCGGGTCATGGGTGAAAAATTACCATATCAAACATCAGCTGCGTGACAATGGAGGACGCTGTGAGCAGTGTGAAGCCGGGTTTGCTTCAGGGCAATTTTACTTACAAAAAGCTTCCTAATGGAAACCTCGACAAGACCAAGGTGATTTTCTACTTTGTGCAAAGCTGAAATGGCTTACTGTAGGAGTTCCTCGAGTCCGAAATATCACCTAAGCAAAAAGCATCAAATTTATCTTAGCAAGGAAGGTACGTGCCACCGCCGCCGGGCCAAGCACTGCTGCTCCGGCGAAAAGTGCTCGTCAAATTACAATGTTTGAGTGCAACCGAGGCAAGCCCATCAGCACAGCTTTATCAGCCAAGCTAACTAACCTCCTAGCCCAGTGGATTGCAATCAATTGCCGGCCTATCAGCGTGGTGGAAGATGATGGACTCGAGCTTCTTCTCCGGGCGGCAACAGGCGACCCGTGTTACAAACTACCTGCGAGGCGAACTATCATGAGGAGAATCCATGACCAACACGCCACAGAGAAAGCTGTGAAAGAGGAGAAGTTGGCTGGGGCGGCGTGTGTAGCACTGACTGGGGACCATTGGACATCTGTCAGCAACGATAACTACCTAGGCGTTACTGTACACTTCATCGATGTCAGCTGGGAACTTCACTCGTTCGCCTTGGGTACGTTTATGTCATTTAATTTATTTAATTTACCACGGTGAAGTTGGTTAACATTTACACAGCTTTAGCTAACGTTATCAGGGATCGATTGATTAATTTTACCACAGGCCAACAACATTAGCTACGTTTGCTGTAGAGCAGGGGTCTTCAACAGGGGGTCCGGGACCCCTAGGGGGTCCTCAGAGTTACTACAGGGGGTCCGCCAAATCTTTGTGTGATATGATTTTTTATTTTACCTTAACCACTTGAACCCTAGCATCACTTTTCTGAGGAGAACTTTAGCCAAAAATAGCAGATCTACAAGCTCACAACGCCTCGCGCTGCGAGGCGTTGTGAGCTTGTAGATCGGCTATTTTTGGCAAAGAGCCATAGGTGTAGTAGAGGGAAAAAAGAGCAGTCCACGTAAACAAAAAATGTTGAATCTGAAACACAATTTTATACGATATAGTCGGGGTCCCTGCTTTACCTCTCCCTCGGCTAGGGGGTCCTTGGCCTGAAAACGTTGAAGACCCCTGCTGTAGACGAATCCACAAAAGCGCTGCCTGTTGGCAGCCATAGCTGCGTTCTCGCGGTGTTGCGGTGCGGACACCGCAGCTATGGCTGCCTATAGGCAGCGCGTTTGTGGATTCGTGTATAGCCCCGACAACGCCAGCCTGCTGATTTTTAGTTGACTACTACTAGCGAACTTATTCTGATCTACTTTGTCTGTCCTAACGTTAGGTGTGATTAAAACAGAGGAGCGGCACTTTGCAGAAGTGTGTGCCAGGCAGTTTCTGGACGTCGCTAATCAGTGGGGGATAGCCGACAAAATCACCACCATTGGGACAGACAGCGCTCCCAACATGATTGCAGCAGGGAGGATACTGCTTCGACCACATGGAAGCAACGCTGTTATTATACCCCCCCCCCTTACACCACGGCACAGAAGAAGTCGCAGGTGTCTAGAAGATGGTGTTGTTGTGAATGTAAACTGTTTGATGTGTTTGTAAATGTATGGGTTCATGTGGAGGATTGCTAATTGATATAAAAATATTTTCGGCACCCGAAATAATAACTTAAGGGACAGTCCGCTACAGTGTGTTTGGGGGGAACCTAATCACGCAAACCGCTGGACAGATCAGCACCTAATAATAATAATAATAATAATACATTTTATTTATAACGCACTTTACATTCTCACGAATCTCAGAGTGCTACAGATTAAAAGCAGAGCATAAAAGCACCATAGGCAACAAAACAATTTGAATGGACAAAAAAATGTATTGTTTGTGCACACACTGGCAGTGGGCCAAGAAGTACCTCCACTCTGTGACCTCCTTCTCCACTCTGCGGGGCAGTGGGACTAGACTACTCGGTCTTAGTCGGTCATAGTGTTGTTGTTAAGATAGATCGGGGCTGAGGCAACGATCGGCTCCTCAATTCTTACCTTTTTCTGTATCGTATCAAAAAACAAGAAAGTTAGCCCCGGTATTCTACAGATGTCTGTATAGTTCTGATGGTCTGGAAAAAAGTTATCGATGGGTTGAAACAACCTTTTAAAGCAGTTTTGTTTCTGATCATTCATGATCAGTAACGTCAACATGGAGGCACGTTCCTGATTATATTTAGCCCGTCTGCTCCACTCAAAGCCAGGCAGAACTAAAAAGAAAGTTTCAATGTTGTTGAAGACATGATTCCTATATCTACTACTTTTCATCATAGTGAGCTACAATAGTTGAGAGTTGTCGTCTTATGCTGCAGCAAAATGTATACATTAATATTGAAGAAAAATGTATTAAAGTAATGCAAAAGTCGGCTAACTAGACGTAAGTTACTTTTATAATGCAGTAACTACTGAAGTAATCAAGGTACTTGCCGCGCTATGAACTTATCTGCTATTTTTTTGCTTCTGGGGGGGTCCATGGAACAAAACATTTTGAGGGGGTCAGCAGCCAAATGCATATCTAACTAGAAAAAGTGCTCCTCGGAGCACAAGTCTCCGCCAGGTCAGGTAGGTTATTATGGCCTCCTGGTGGCGCTATAATAGGCCAATGTGAAAAGGATGCCATTTATTCCTAGGCCTTGCACGGCAATCGGACACTGCATGCATGATTTGAGGCATTTTGTTCTAAAAATGTGTTTTGCTAAATTTGACCTGCTGGTGGCGCTATTTCAGGCCAATGTTAAAAGGGTGGCATTTGTTCCTCAACATAGTGTGAATGTGCGTTCAAAGTTTCACCGTAATCGGACGCTGCATTCATGATTTGCGGCATTTTGTTCAAAACGGGCCACTCCTGCAAACATTACATGTCAATGTTAGCCAATCAGGATGGCATATGAAAAATCAAACAGATCCGTCTTGATCACATGGCAAAGGTGTGTCCTTGGCCTCTAGAGAGTGTGCATACAAAGTTTTACACTGATCGGTGCAGTTATAGGTAAAAACACGAATCGGCCTGTTACAGCACCACCATGAGGCTGATTTGAACATTTTCAAATGGCATTTCTTCCTCGGCCTAATGGGAATGTGTGTGCAAAATTTCACGGAAATTGCATGCTGTGTTCATGATTTGAGGCATTTTGTTCGAAACAGAGTACTCCTGCAAACTTTGAAAGACAATTTTTGCCAATCAGGATGGAATATGAAAAATCTGGAATGAGCCGTTTCTTTTAATGACTATAGAGATACTGTGTACCGATTTGGGGGATTTTTGGCCAAAATTTGTAGGAGTACTGTTCAAAAATGTGTTTTGCACAAATCGGCCTCCTGGTGGCGCTATAAAAGGCCCATGTGAAAAATTTGGAGCAGAGGTTCGGCTTTGGCATCCAGGGACTGTGTGTGCACAGTTTCGCTGCGATCAAGCCAACGGTGCCAGAGATTAGCTGTACACAGACAAGACAGAATCACACACACACACGCACGCACGCACGCACGCACGCACGGACGGACGGACGGAAAACATACTCTCTCGCCATGCCTTTCGGCCTGGCGGAGACAAAAATGTTTTCTAAATTCAAACGGTATGTTTCTTTGTCAAGGACCCGCAAAATGATATGTATTTGCCCGTCGACCCCCATCTCAAAATAGCTTGTTCCAGGGATCCCCAGAAGCACAGATCGGAGTTAAATACGTTCGCTTTAAAACATAATCATATATATATATACACGCACACATACATACACATATATATATATATATATATATATATATATATATATATATATATAGATATATAGATATATAGATAGATATATATAGATATATATAGAGATAGATAGATAGATAGATAGATATCGATGTGTTCCTGGTCTTAATGGATTAAAGGTCACTGTGGCCTCAGGGCATGTGTGTTTTTTGAAGGGCATGAGCAAGTGCGCCAATACTGTGGGTGCCTCGGGGCTAAAGCACCCATTAGAAATGACGAGCACCCATCACAAACTCATCACAAAAAAATAAAAATAAAAAAACTCCGACATCTGTACTTCATGAAGTACATTTTTTGTACCAATACAAATTAACCGCATTAAAGTAACAAAAAGGTAACAAACCCGGCCTAGCATGCGCTGCGCACCCAATAGCACGGACATAGGCGCCCCCTGGGCATGAGACCAAACTGAGGGGTAGCCACGGAGGCCATGGTCATCTGCTTTTTTCACTAGTCTTTAGAAAATGTCTTTATGTTCTACATTTTTCACAGCTGGCTCTCGGCCTTGACAAATATTGGGGAGGAGACCAGGGTAAAAGGTAAAACAAGGTGTGTTTATTAAATAAGGCCTAATGACAAACAACTAAGGGAAAGGCGAACAGAACATATTGCGGATCCTATGAGGTGTGTAGTCAGTAAATCAGTGGTGTAGGTGTGGAGCATAGGGTATAGCAGTGGCGGCCATTTTCTGGTTCCACTTCAAAATAGTCAATGCATTTTTCCCATTGACATTTCCAAAAATATTTATATCAATTAATTTAAGCCTAGAATCAAGCCATCCAGGGTCCTGGTGAATCATGACCATAAAACATATTTTTCTGTGTTTTTTTTTTAATTCTATATTTAATTATATGATATACTATATTTAATAAATATGTACGGGTTGTAATGGAGAAAGTGCAAACACCAGGTTGAAGTTCATCCATGACTGTCGGGGCGCAGGTAGACCAACGTGAGTGGCGTGGTTTATACTTTGTCGTATGGTGGTGTCGCGAGCCGAAAATAGACGATCTTCAAGCTCACTTGTGGCACATGATCATCCACAAAGACAAAGTTATAATTTATTATCTTTTAGATCGTCTATTTTCAGCTCAACACAGAGCATAAATACCGTTTCACTATATAGATGCAACACTGAAGTTAAAGGTAGGGTAAGTGATATTTTTGGGTTAAAACAAAAAGTATTTTGTTAAAAAGTTAAAGCACTATATTCTGATAGTAATCATTGCTATAGAGTGTTTGTACAGTACCAAGAGTCTCCCCGTCTCTCCAGCTCTTTAATAAACAGATAATACATTTTCCGGTAGGTGTCAAAATCTCAGCCAATCAGGAGAAAGTACCCATTTTTAAGCTTAATTTTTATAGTGTTCAGTGTTCCAATTTTGCCTGCTCATTTCTTAGTGTCATCACTTCCAATTTCACTTGTTTAATCAATATCCTGATTGAGCTCTCTATCCTGATTGGATAAAACTGGAACTGAAACTGAAACGAAAATGCATTTTCTGTTTAATAAAGAGTTGGAGAGACAAGGAGACTCCTTTTACTGAACAAACACTCTATAGCAATGAGTACTATCAGAATATAGAGCTATTTAACATTTATTTTAACCAAAGAAAATCACTTACCCTACCTTTAATTAATAATCATGCATTGTGCATCATCAGTTACTGTCTAGTATCATATGGGGGTTTAATTCTTAAAGTATCTGGTTCAAGAGGAAGTGCTCTAACCTAAAAAAAAAATGAAATGTTTAATTCATATTTGATATTTAGCCAATATTGTATTTCCTAGTCCCCTCATTAAGGTAACAGTTTCCCCAATTGTACTACTTCCAGACTAGTTTTGGTACTGCTAAAACATTAAAGGATAGGTCTGTACAAAAAGGGAGGGTGAAAAAGCTATTTTTCACTTTCAAACATGTTTGGGGTAATTTTAATGTGTACTCTGGCTTTTGATAGCACCCCAGACCGTTTTTAAGTTGCTTCATTCAGTATTTAGATATTTGATATTCATTTGATCAGACACGTCCCCTTCCTATACAAACCCATTGTAACTTCAATTTTGATGTATTCATTGAAAACACCCTTCCTTGGTTCTGGTGACTGTTATTGTCCTTCTAATGCGTGAGGGGCCGTGTCCTTTCAATAACTTTTTTTCATTTGTTTTATTGTATTCTTTTATTATATTTTGTGTGTGTGTTCCAGAAAATCTGACGGCCTTCCCTTGTATCCCCGATACTGTCATCAGAAGCTGTTCAGGACCTGTCTTGTGAGTGGCTTATTATACTTTTATTAAACATAGACTCCATGTTTCTTTGATTTTATTTATGCTGTACTTGATTTAGATTTTTTCCCCAATGTCCTCGTTCTGGTGTAATTGGTGTCATGTACTATAATGTGGGTTTTGTACTGTATAAACTTGTTTATAATAGTTGGAATCATTTTAGAATAGCTTTGTGTGAGCCATAGCATTTTAATGACAAATAGCTTGCAGTTGATGTGTTGACCATTTCCTGTTTGTCATCACAAGGAAACTGAGGAGAAGCAGACACAGGGCACATCATTGTAGTGATGATAGTTCAGCTCTTTAGCCCAGAACGTTGCTGTTATCGTCCTTCAAGATCTCCCTGACCTACCAACGGCGGTGGCTTACCTCTTTGGGCTGATCTATGCTCTAAACCTCCAGTACCCAAAACAGCTGAGGTACACATTTGAAACAATTCAAAAGGTTTTCATGGGATTTAGAACTGATCTCAGCAAGGGTCAGATCCTAACAAAACAAAATGCGTGAGGGGGCCGTATCTTTTCAATAACTTCTTTCATTTATTTATTTTTATTTTTTAATGATTTTTTTTCAATAAAAAAAAGACAATATCAGTCACCAGAACCAACCAGACGGTTCAATTAATTTAACATGGTTAAAATGGAGTTTGACGTTACAATGGGTTTGTATAGGAAGGGGGCGTGTCTGTTAAAATGAATAAAAAATATCTAAATACTGAATAGAGCAACTTAAAAACTGGTGCTCACAAAAGCCTGAGTAGATGTTAAAATGACACCAAACATGTTTGAAACTGAAACATCCCTTTAAGTGTGTTAAGCAGTGTCTGTAATTATTAATTACATTTGCAATTTTAAATGTGTCTTTATCGGAGCAATGTCAATTTAAAAAGTTGTTTAAAATGGTTGTATTGTTTGTACAGAATATAGCTGTTAACAATAACATTAAATTGATAAATATTAAAAACGTATTAGGTTGGGCAAAGTTCTTCAGCTCAAATTATTTTATTTGCTTAGTAAATTTCAGCTCATGTTGTCACCAGATTTACATGCATTGCAAATTCTGCAAATTCAACCACGCTAATGAATCTGTTGTTTTGAAACACTACAGTCTTCACCACAGAGGAGCAAACTGGCCTTGCATCCACACAGACTGTGTCTGCACCTTCAGGACCATCGGTGCATTGAAATCACACCTGTCAAGATTGCACCGGACTGTCCCAAGGCAAGAAAACTCAACATTTTACAGCTGGTTGTGTGAATTCAAAGACATTTGCTCTAGAAAGAACATATTAAAACATTTAAACAATCACCTTAAACAGAGAGAGAGGGTGAGTTGCCCATTCTCAGGATGCAGCTTTGAAACCAACCTCGCCAACAGCTTTACTGTAACCATAGTAGTTCTCACTTCTTGGTACCTGGAACATTTTAGGTCCTATGAGCTTGTGGAGAGCATCTATGCAGATACCGAGATTCTGGATCCTGAGGCTCTCAACAGCTAATGTATCATCCGTTGACTGCATACACAGTGGGAGGGAAGGTGCTGGTGACTCCAAAAGCGTGCCTTCTCCATTGAAGGGACACAAAATGGTAGTCTAAGTAGGAAAAAAATATATTTTCTTTCTTCCATTCAAATCAGATGCTTATATTTAAATGCTCTTCCAAACTGTTAAACCACGA
Organism: Gymnoscopelus microlampas; assembly: GCF_963454915.1. NCBI lineage: Eukaryota > Metazoa > Chordata > Actinopteri > Myctophiformes > Myctophidae > Gymnoscopelus > Gymnoscopelus microlampas. The sequence continues at coordinate 41,039,299 of NC_139955.1, forward strand.
CCACTTAATCATTTAAGATAGTATATGAAGAAGCACATTTCTGACTTATTGCAGGTAGTACTGACAAAATCTAGGGTCTCTGCGGGTCCACTAATATTTGTGGAGCTGACTGTACCAGGACATATATAATATGGCCTACCTGTGGACCCCCATTTGATAACATCAACAGAAATCTTGCCACACGATTTGTTCAAAAACAGGTTGTACATTTATTTCATATTTATTCTTAAAAAGATCTTTAAAAACATTGAATTCAACGTTGATACCTGCAGACTCACTGAAAGTCCTTACTGCCTTGTTTATTAATTTCATTTTCTGGAAATTGTCTTCTTTTCCTCTTTTTTCTCATCTAACACATGGTTTATTACTGCTGGTGAAAATCTCGTGAAAAATGTCACATAAAGTGGTGCTTCCTCAAGTACCTGAATCAGCTGAGGATTTGCAAGGCATTCTTTGTGAAAAACGTCAACTTCAAGGAAGCTTTACACTACAGTTTGAGGACCCAGCCTTTAATAACATTCCCTGTAATCTGTTTGATATCCAAGAATTGCCACCTGAACGGGTCATCTTGCACATTCTTTGGGATGAGCCACCGGTACAAGTTGCCCTGCAAGAATCAGACTCTTCGTCTTCCCTGGACACAGCCAGTTTAGCCTCCACAGAGTCACCCCAGAGTCCCTCAGCTTTTATCAGGAATGATATGCGAAGTGTGTCCGAGTGGCCTTCCCCTTTCCCCATTCCAGACTTCTCCTATGATGTGGAATTGAAGTTACGCAAAGACAATGAGGCATATGAGAAGACCAAGAAAGCTATCATCCTGACAAGAGACATGAAGATTGACATTTTGGACAAGATTGCAAAAGCAATGTTTGAAGTGAAAGCCAATCCTACACTAGACCAGACTGAGTCTGTTGCTTCTGCTCTCATCACCAAACACCCCTGCCTACGAGAACCAAGTTTTGAAACAGGGTATGATGGATGGAAAGGCTGTGCTGAGGTCAGCATTAACCGCAAAAGCAGGAGCAATGAAGGTGATGGTGCAGGTTCTTCCTTGAAGAGACCAAAGAGACGGGAGATAAACCATGTCCTTGACCATCCAGATACTGATGACTCGCTGGAGGACGAAAGACTGGCCATGGTTGAGGAGTTTAAGAAGAAGAATAAAAATGTTGCACTCATAAAGCAACAGATGGAACTGACTTTCTCCCTGAGGCGCAGGGAGATAGTGGAGATGCAGCCCATGGTGTCAGAGGTTCAGGAGCGGTGGCCTGCTCTGTTTTCCCAGTCAGAGGTAAGCAGCTGAGCAAAGAATGTTATGTTGTGTTTCTGATTTCATCTTTAAAAAATAAGAATCTCTAGTTGCTTACATCTGTTGATAAAATGTATATTGGGATGTTGAAATTGTGTTTGACTTTGTATTAAAGTATATATATTATATAATTTTAAAGTTGTTCTAAATGTTTTCATCGGATCACCAACAAGAACCTAATGGATGGCTTCAGAGCAGCCATTAGTCAGCACACTCCAGGGCTCCTTAGACTGTATCGGGCCAGAAATACAGCTTTTCCACCTGAGATGGATCGACTGCTGGACAAGCTGGATAATGAGGTAAATTTCAGACATAATACCATTTCTCTGGACATTATGGACATAAATTATAAAAGTACAAAACAGGTTCTTGAATGCATTAAATGTTGCTATACAGTTTAATGCTGATATTCCTTTTAAGGTGTGTACTCAATAGGTTTAACCCAAATTGTTGTACCATATCAGTTTCCCATGGGCAGCATGTTTTCATATTTGCTCGGAGCTTTCTACATGCAATTTACTGTGTGTGTGTGTGTGTGTGTGTGTGTGTGTGTGTGTGTGTGTGTGTGTGTGTGTGTGTGTGTGTGTGTGTGTGTGTGTGTGTGTGTGTGTGTGTGTGTGTGTGTGTGTGTGTGTTCCAGACATCTGACATCACAGTACAGCGGCAGACTGTAGTCTTGAAGGGCCTTCCCTTGTATCTCCGAGACTGTCATCAGAAGCTGTTCAGGACCTGTCTTGTGAGTGGCTTATTATACTTTTATTAAACATAGACTCATTAGACATAGAGATTTGTATTCCCACTGTCCTCGTTCTGGTGTAATTGGTGTCATATACTGTATAATATGGGGTACATTTTTGGTGGAGATGGAAATGTTTAATATGTCAAACACACGATGGGAAATGCTTGTTTATGCAATATTTTGAATCATTTTAGAGTAATAGCTTTGTGTAGCCATAGCATTTTAATGACAAATAGCTTGCAGTTGATGTGTTGACCATTTCCTGTTTGTCATCACAAGGAAACTGACCCAAAGGAGGAGCAGACACCGGGCATCACTGTGGGTATCCTAACTGTGTTGGAGGATGATAGTTCAGCTCCTTCGCCCAAGGTCCAGAACGTTGCTGTTATCGTTGAACAACACATCGTCCTTCAAGATCTCCCTGACCTACCAACGGCGGTGGCTTACCTCTTCGGGCTGATCTATGCTCTAAACCTCCAGTACCCAAAAGAGCTGAGGTACACATTTGAAACAATTCAGAAGGTTTTCATGGGACTTGAAACTGATCTCTCAGCAAGGGTCAGATCCTTACAAAACAAACTACTTCAGTGAATCCAGCACATTTAACGAATGGTACTCTATTCTCTCTCTACCTTTTCTGTTCTTTATCTCAAGTTCTCTTTCTTCTCTACCCTTTTTCCCTTTTCTCTCTTATCTCCTTTTTTTCTCCCCATCTTCTCTGCTCTCTCAGTCTGTCACCCTAACTTTCCTTACTCCTCCTTATTCTGTAATTCTTGTTCTGAGAACAAGGTTTGTTCTCCTCTAGATCTCAACAGAGACTGGCCTGGCAGGGCTTTTATAGCCTTCTGGAGGCACCGGACCCAGGTTCTCTCCAATGAGCCATCAGGCAGGAGGCCCCACCCTGCTCACCTATAGCGCAAGAGTTAAATGGCAAGGCATTTATGCGCCAGGGGGGCCTGATTATGGATCCCACCAACGCTCCAGGATATAGACCCGCCTTACCTGTCTGATTGGCTCCCTGGCAGGCATAGTTTTACTGAGGTTAGGGTTAAGGTTAGGTTCAGGCATAGTCTTACTGAGGTTAGGGTTAGGTTTAGGCATCGTTTTACTGAGGTTAGGGTTAGGGTTAAGGTTAGGTATAGGCATAGTTGCAAAAACGAGAACTGTCAATCACAGCGACTACTGACCAATCACAGCGGGTTTGCCAAGAGCTGGCGTGGGATCCATAATAACGCGCCAGGGGGCCACACTCCAAGAGGGGAGTGTGTCCTTTGTTCAGTATATCCTATTGTCCAGAGGGTACATAGACGACATTAAACCAGGATCACATTAGCTCAAGACCAGCATATTTATTAATATCAATGCAGCAATACACAGGAACAACACTGTGAAATATGTGAACCAATAATGCAAGATAAGTAAAATCAAATACTCAACGTATCAGAGGTTTGCTTCGTAAAGGCTCAAGAGCAATTAGTCCACACAGGGAAAAGAAGTCAGTAAAACCAAGGTCTGTAAGTTCGCGGAGAATTCTAATGTAACAGGATGTGTAATGCTACTATATACTACAGGAAACCAGTGAGGGGCCATCCCCAAAAAGGGAGTTTGGATTGGATAGTTTAGAAATGCACGTCAGTGTCATAAGGTGTGCTAAGTGGTTGCTGTGGTGTTCTCAAGTCTGTTAGGGCACACGTGGAGCCAAGACAGCAAGGGTTAAGAGGTGCATGTCAATTTTCTAGCAAAAAACACCACTATGCATACGGTGCAGACAGGATGTGGACAGGTGTTAAAGTTCAGACAATTTGACATTTACTTTTCAGCCTATGCCTCGTATCCTGTTTTTAACCAATTTTAGGTAGTTTTAGTCAATGTTATGTTCAGAAGGTGAAATGGAAATTTCTACTTGTCGTGACACTTGACACCAAATGTAGAACGTGGCACAAAATGTAGAGGCCCAGAAAATGTAAAGTGATGTTCAGTCTTTAAAATGGATGCTGATAAAATATGTGCCATATTTTCCCATGAGCATCCCTCAACCACCCAGACTAGACCAGACTAAATTGTGGGGCATCACAATTTCAATATAGCATTGCATTGATCTTAAAAAGATTTGAGACTCTTGAGGACCGAAACGAGAGAGGAGTAAGGTTTCGCCCACGACTTGCGGGGGGACTCCTTTGGCGCCCGCGTCGTCCTAGCTCCACCGATGCCGTCAAGAAGGGAGGCCTGTTGTGGTGCCCTTTCTTCCGGACGGGGCCACACCACGACTGAGCGTACCGTCGCTCGATGAAGCAGCTCGTGTAGGCTAGCGTCGTCGAGCTCCAGGCCAGGCTCCACTGAGGAGTTTTGCCTCATGGTGGACGGCCTTTGTGTGGGTGGCAGGGAGGCCCTTTCGTAGGAGGGGGGAATGACGTCGTCGTCGTCCTCCGCCGGGAGTCAAGTGAGATGTGGTCGTCCTCGTCTCCTTCCTCCATGGCTTCGTCCTCGAGGTCCCCAGTTTCACAAATACAAATCAAATACAAATCAAATCAAAATGGATACAGGTCCTAAACCATGATGGCACCTCAATGTTAAATTCACAGTTTCTTCCAAAATGTTAAAAAAATATATATATATAATAAAAAATAAATGTGTGCTTTGGAAAATGGTTTGAAGTATTTCTATGATTTGAACATGCAGGGTAGATCATTATCAGACCTAAACTTCAATTTCTTGTTTATCCTCAAAATGACTGGATGAATTTTGTAGCAATTTCTAGCATTAGTAGAAATATTTGGCCTTAAATGTCATTTGAAATTGATTTGGCCCCTCATTTATAACATATATAAATGTAAAATCAAATATGAAATAGAAAAAAATAAATGTAAAAAAGTATGTGTCCCTTTTATGCCCATATATGGAGATCTCTGTATCTGTCAGTCCATGTACCTTTTATACCCATATGTGGAGATTGGAGATTCCTGATGTCATCAGTATATACCCATATATTGTCATGCCCATATACGGGCATATACGTTAGATCGGCTGTTCTGGACAACTGGATATATATTATCCATAATTGCCGCGTCTCCCAAAGAGATTCGTAGAGATGCTGCGTAGAGATGCTGCGCACGTCCTACGACGGGTCTTACGTGCGTACGTACAGGCTGCGCAGTACCTTGACAGGCACGTAGATTTCAGGTCATGCGTAGCCTACGCAGCTTGCGTAGGAGCCTCCTACACAGCTGGGACTCGGCGAAACCTACGCTCTACCCTCATTAGTAGCAGCTGGTTGTGCCCTATCTAAACTGGCTTCGGGAGACACCATCGTCGTAGGTTCCCAAGTCCACGGCGTTACGTGTCTGCTAAAACTACATTCGGGAAACAGCATGCACGTATCCTACTCCTCCTACTCCTGGGAGTGGTTGTAGCCCTGAGAGAGAGAGAGATATATATATATATGTATGTATGTATGTATGTATGTGTGTATGCGTGTATGTGTATATGTATATGTGTATGCATATATATATATACTAGAGTTTCGGGGGGCTACGCCCCCCTCAACCCCAGCCGCGCACGGGGCCCAGCGTGGGTGCGTGTATATTGGGGTACCCAAATCGCCGGAGTAAAAGTGTCCAAAAAGGAAAAAAAAAAAAAAAAAATTGGAAAAAATGTTAATAGTGATTGTTACTTTGGTGGTCCGCGGACCCCCTGGTGGTCCGCCGACCCCTGTGAGTGTTGGGACCCCCGGGGACCCCCCTGGAACATGGCGGACCCCTTCGGCAGTTTTTTTTTTTTCATGCACGGTTTGCTTGTTTCTGTCGCTTGTTTTTTAAAACCTGGCAGCAAACTTGGCAACCCGACTGACATCACTGACCTATCCTTGGTATTTGTACTTCCGGGTTGCATAATGATGACATCACTGTCGAGTCCTGTGGTGTCATGAACCTAGGCAGGTTTGTTTACCAGCTTAGCCTGGGCAGCGTGCTGTGCTGTGGCGGTGGCTGTTTGTTTTTGTGTTTGGGATGAAGATGGCACGTGAAGGACGGACATATTGTGATCGAGACATGAGTGAAGTGAAAGTAACGGCCTGGGTGGAACAAAGGAGGTACGTAAGAAGGGGGGGGGGGGTTGAAGCAAAGGAGCTGTGTGTGTGCTGTTGTGGAGGACATGGGCAGAGTGCAATGGCGGCCGCTCGTGTTGTTTCGGCGAAACCCGTCGCCGTGCGGTGTCGGTGGTGTGCACGGTAAACGGTACGAAGCTGCCTCCCCTTCCGTTTTGTCCGACATTTGGTGAGTAGAATTAATTATGTTGCGCGGTGGAAAAGGTGTAGTGAGCAATGAGAGGTCCCCTACGTGACGCGTAAATTCAGCGCGGCCGCCGTGGCGAGTCAGTTGGCGACATGTGGTCTGGCGGTGCGTTGTTTATTCGATAACAGAGCTGTGGGGTGTCGCACCCAGGGTGCGGAAGTTGCTCGCCATTTATATAGTTATATATATATATATATATATATATATAAATAACAAGCTTGTAGATCTGCTATTTTCAAAAGATTAAATTTGGGAAATGGGACATTCTGCATACCTTTACTTTTGGTATTTTAAGTATATTTAATTGCATAATGGGGGACACTTTAGTGTTTTATTTACCTTGCAGATGTCACCTCACCGCTGTAATTTAATTCATAAATATATTATTAAAAAGTTGTATTTGGAGTGGACTGCTTCAGGACATCTGACAGTTGGCTCTGGTATTTTTATGATCCATTTCACTGTATATATTCGCAAAGGGTGTTTAAACTGCTGTGTAGCGTAGGACAGCACTACGTAGTTTACGTATTGGGAAACCCAATGGCCGCGTTTCCCAAACTAATTTCAGCTTGTGCGTAGCCTAGAACCTGCGCAGGAGCCTCCACGCAGCTGCGCAGTAGCAACCCCGTTACGCACTATCTTCGTTAGTAGCAGCTGTGTGTGCCCTACTTGCTAGGGGTGCCACGGTACAGTTGGCCCACGGATCGGTTTGTACCTCGGTTTTGGGGCCACGGTTTCGGTTCAGTTTCGGTACGTATTTTACATATAAAGAACAAAAAAATGACTCTTCAAAATATTTTCTTTATTTGCTTATGAGCAAATTGAAGTACTTTGTAGAAAAATAAACAGAACAAACAAAAGTAAACAATAAACATGAATTAAAAATTAAAGTGCCTCAACTTAGCCTCAACTATTCCAACATGTAAAACAATTTTCTATTAAACAGACTCTAACTGGTATACACTCACTGTAGTATAAAATATAAAATATCAAAATAAGGTGCACAGTTTTGGCAATAGCCATACCAGTGGTTCTAAACTCTTAAATTTCAAGTTCACCACTTACAGACTTGAAAGGGCCGTTTTTGACCCCCCTAAAGGAACCCAGCTGCCATATACAATTAAATTAGAGGAAACATTTAAATAAAAGTAAATCAAATGCCTAGCAGGCTAGCATTAAACAACTTTAAGCAGTGACTGACTTCACATTCAGTAGGCTTAGGCTATCAGAATTAGAGGAAACTGTTAAATACAAATGGCTTGCAGCAGTAACACTTAACACAATAAACATTAGTACTTCAGTAGCATAGCTTATTTAGGTTGGCTTTTTTTTTTATTCTTCTATTTTGAGATTCTTCTGCAAGAACACAAGCTTGTCAACATTCTCTGCAGAAAGGCGAGAGCGGCATGCACTAACAATGTCCCCTGTAGTGGAGAAAACTCTCTCACTTGCAACAGATGTTCCTGGGACACAGAGGTGACGCTTTGCAACTTTTGCGACACGAGGGTACTTTGCCTCGTTGTCCTTCCACCACACATATGGATCATCCTCCACATCGATGCAGTCCGCTAACCTGTAGAAGTTGAGTTCCTCCTCGACTAACTGAGAAAGGGGCTTGACCTGACGCTGGGTTCTGTAAACCTCTCCGAATAGCTCTGACATGGCTGTCTTCTTCCTGGGAGGAGGGGAGAATGGATTTCGTCCCTCTGTGGATGGGCCTGGCCTGGCCTCTGGCTCTGCTTGACTCTGAGTCTGCAACAATAGTAATAATACACAACAAATGTTTTAAGATATAAAATATTACAGGACAAATGAAAAAAGCTCTCATGCTTTTTATGTTTTTTATCCTTTGCTTTGACACATGTATAATATGTTGCATTTGTGTCCATACATGCAGCATATATATAGTGCAAATATAATGGCAATCATAAAATCACAAAATAGCCTACCTGCTGTTCATGCTCCAAGATTTCTGCAGTGATTTCACTGTAGACCCGGACACGAGATGGTTCATCCAGGAAAGGGAGGGATTTAAACCTGGGATCCATCGCTGTGGTCTTTTGAAGGTACCTTACAAGGTCAGGATCTGTGTACCTACAATTTAGGCATTTAGCACTATTAGCAGACATTCTTAATCTTGATTATAATAATATTGGTTATAGTGGTCCCGACTCCCCATAAGGAACCACTATAACCAAATATGACTAACAAATTATTAGAATGTGATAACAAAATACACAAAATATAACTAAACTAATACACATAAAAAAATCAAACTATAATCCATAGCAACTTGCAATAAGCAAGGACAAAACATGATGGGCTATTAGGTTTAATGCATGGCAATAATAATAATCTAGGAGGATTTATATATAAATACCTTGGAGTAAGGTCCCGTACAATTGCTGCTTTAGCCTCTCTGATGGTTGGACTGTCCTCGGCTAGTGGTGCCATGGCATCAAGGATTTGAACCTTTAGAGGGAGTATCATAGAAGCGGTGGGTGTTGTCTCGCTGCTCATTAATTTAGTGACAGACTTAAGTGGTTTCAGGAGTTGAACGAGTTGTTCTGCCATTCTTTGTTTGTTGTCATTTAACATTGCCATGTCCTTGACATTCTTCTTCACAGCTGTGTCCATTAATGTGGCATAGACGGCAGGCTGCTGTTCCAGATATCGTTCTAACATGTCATGTGTAGTGTTCCAACGAGTACTGACATCCATGATTAACATGTTTGTAGGCAATGTTAATGCCTTTTGTTTCTCAGTCATCTTACTGTTGGCGGTGGTGCTTTTGTGGAAAAACGTGACAACTCGCCTTACTTTCCCTAGAAGACGGGACACTGTGTTGTTGTCAACTGACTTCTTGGCTGCGAGGTTAACAGTGTGGGCGAAGCAGCCTATCTGTGGCCCCAGCGCCTCCACTGCATTGATCGCGTTGACTATATTCGATGCATTATCTGTGGCGACCGGGATGGTTAAAGGCGGCCGCTCCAACTTCCACTCTGTCACTGCGTTTCTCATCTCTTCTGCCAAGTTGGCGCTTGTGTGGCTTTCATGCATTGCACGAGTTTGCAGCACTGCACTTTTGATTTCCCAATCTGACAAATAGTGAGCTGTAACAGTAAGGTAACTTTCCGTTGCACGGGACGTCCAGCCATCAGTGGTCAGCGCGAGGCTTTGGGCTTTAGCCAAATCGTCTACAAGCTCTTGGCGCACTGTTTCATAGATGGCAGGAATTACTTTCTCGCTGAAATGTGTACGGCCAGGCACAATGTAACGTGGGTCGATGGTTTTCACTACGTGACGAAAGCCCACGTTTTCAACCATGGAAAGAGGCTGCATATCTTTAGCAATGCACATCCCAATTGCAAGGGTTATTTTCTTGTGTTTCACAGAACCAAAGCTATAGGGCTGCTGCAAAGTTTCTCGGATAGTCTGTTGTTTTTGTGCCGATGTTACCTGCGCGGCTGGCCTGCTCCAAGCGAGCGCTACATCGGGGTGGTGACGCTGTAGATGTGTGCTCATATTGCTAGTGTTCCCATGTGCATACGCCACACGCTTTAAGCAATGCTTACAGATAGTCTTAGCCCTGTCCACTTTTTTCTCTCCCCCGTCATCATAGTCAACAGGGAAACCAAAGTGTTCCCACACCGCAGATCTGAATGAGGCTGGCGCCTCATCAAACTTTTCTCTCGCACTCTCCTCCACTCCGCCGCTTGCCATGATGACTTTTGTTTCCTGACTCCTGTGGGCTGCGGCTCGGATTTCACACACACAGGCGGTAGGGGGGAGGGGGCGAGCCAGTGATTGGATGTCTACTCGCGGGGCGGGGATTTCTACAGCACAGAGTGCTTGCTGTAGTGTAGGCACAGTTCTGCTGGTCAGTGTGGCCAGCTGTAAGAAATTCTCTGATTGCGAACCGAAAGATTGCGCTTCATAAATGCGTATTGAACCGTGCATGTCGTACCGTACGGTTCGGTTAAAATCCGTGAACCGCGGCACCCTTACTACTTGCCATCTAAACTGGCTTCGGGAGACACCATCGTCGTAGGTTCTCAAGCGCACGCCGTTACGTGTGTGCTAAAACTACATTCGGGAGACAGCATGCACGTAAAGACCTCCTGGACGAAGCCTACGTAAAGCCGTCCAACGCTACACAGCAGTTTAAACACCCTTTGCGAATATATACAGTGAAATGGATCATAAAAATACCACACACACACACATAAATACATATAAATACATATATTTATGTATATGTATATGTATATGTATATGTATATATATGTTTATATATATATATATATATATATATATATATATATATATATATATATTTATATATATATATGTATATATATATATATATATATATATATATACATATATATATATATGTATATATATATATATATATATATACTTATATAATCGAGGAGTGACTTCCGCCCCCCGCTGACGCTATACCCACAGCTCTGTAGGCGAGTAAACACAATGCCGACACACCACATCTCGCCAACACAGTAGCCACGGCGTGTGCGCAGAATTTACGGGTGGCGTAGGCCACCTATCATTGCTCACTACACAGTTTCCACGTCGCAACATAATTTATTCCACACACCACATTACGGACAAAACGGAAGGTGAAACAGTTTCGTACCGTTTACCGTGCGCACCACCGACACCAAACAGCGACGGCTTTAGCCGAAACAACACGAAGCGCCGCCATTGAACTCTGCGCATCTCCACAACAACACACAAGCAGGTCCTTCGCTTCAACCCCCCCCCCCCCCTTCTTACGTACCTCTTTTGTTCCACCCAGGCCGTTACTTTCACTTCACTCATGTCTCTATCAATCACAATATGTCCGTCCTTCACGTGCCATGTACATCCCAAACACAAAAATAAACGGCGACGGGCACACTACAGCGCGTTGTCCTGCTTTGGTAAACACACCAGGCTAGGTTCATGACACCAAAGGGTTCGACAGTGATGTCATCATTATGCAACCCGGAAGCACAAATACCAAGGATACGTCAGTGATGTCAGTCGGGATGCCAGTCGGGATGCCAGGTTTTCAAAAACAAGCGACAGAAACAAGCAAGGACGTTCATGAAAAAAAAAAAAACAGCCGAAGGGGTCCGCCATGTTCCAGGGGGGTCCCCGGGGGTCCCAACACACCCAGGGGGTCCACGGACCACCAGAAAAAAAGAAATATATACATTTTTTTCAATTTTTTTTTTTTTTTTTTTTTTTTACTTTTGGAAAGTTCTATCCCACCATTTTGGTACCCCAAAATAAGCGCGCCCTCACAGCCCTAGAGCCCCGTGCGCGGCTAGGGGGTCGGCCGCCCGTAGGGCAGCCGGACCTCTAGTATATATATACGTATATATATATATATTAAGGCCAGGCCGTTAACGCCGTTACTGGCGGACTCTTATCGCGCGGAAAAAAATAGAAGGTACGTGCCACCGCCGCCGGGCCAAGCACTGCTGCTCCGGGGAGCCGGGGTGCTCGTCAAATTACAATGTTTGAGTGCAACCGAGGCAAGCCCATCAGCACAGCTTTATCAGCCAAGCTAACTAACCTCCTAGCCCAGTGGATTGCAATCAATTGCCGGCCTATCAGCGTGGTGGAAGATGATGGACTCGAGCTTCTTCTCCGGGCGGCAACAGGCGACCCGTGTTACAGACTACCTGCGAGGCGAACTATCATGAGGAGAATCCATGACCAACACGCCACAGAGAAAGCTGTGAAAGAGGAGAAGTTGGCCGGGGCGGCGTGTGTAGCACTGACTGGGGACCATTGGACATCTGTCAGCAACGATAACTACCTAGGCGTTACTGTACACTTCATCGATGTCAGCTGGGAACTTCACTCGTTCGCCTTGGGTACGTTTATGTCATTTAATTTATTTAACTTACCACGGTGAAGTTGGTTAACATTTACACAGCTTTAGCTAACGTTATCAGGGATCGATTGATTAATTTTACCACAGGCCAACAACATTAGCTACGTTTGCTGTAGAGCAGGGGTCTTCAACAGGGGGTCCGGGACCCCTAGGGGGTCCTCAGAGTTACTACAGGGGGTCCGCCAAATCTTTGTGTGATATGATTTTTTCTTTTACCTTAACCACTTGAACCCTAGCATCACTTTTCTGAGGAGAACTTTAGCCAAAAATAGCAGATCTACAAGCTCACAACGCCTCGCGCTGCGAGGCGTTGTGAGCTTTTAGATCGGCTATTTTTGGCAAAGAGCCATAGGTGTAGTAGAGGGAAAAAATAGCAGTCCACGTAAACAAAAAATGTTGAATCTGAAACACAATTTTATACGATATAGTGGGGGTCCCTGCTTTACCTCTCCCTCAGCTAGGGGGTCCTTGGCCTGAAAACGTTGAAGACCCCTGCTGTAGACGAATCCACAAAATCGCTGCCTGTTGGCAGCCATAGCTGCGTTCTCGCGGTGTTGCAGTGCGGACACCGCAGCTATGGCTGCCTACAGGCAGCGCGTTTGTGGATTCGTGTATAGCCCCGACAACGCCAGCCTGCTGATTTTTAGTTGACTACTACTAGCGAACTTATTCTGATCTACTTTGTCTGTCCTAACGTTAGGTGTGATTAAAACAGAGGAGCGGCACTTTGCAGAAGTGTGTGCCAGGCAGTTTCTGGACGTCGCTAATCAGTGGGGGATAGCCGACAAAATCACCACCATTGGGACAGACAGCGCTCCCAACACGATTGCAGCAGGGAGGATACTGCTTCGAGCACATGCCCTGCGTTGCGCACCTTATACAGAGGGCGTAAGAAACGTAAGGAGGAAAGAAAAAGTAAGGACTTACTTCTGGTCATTATTTGGGTAGAACACACATATTTTGAATGCCTTCGGCAGACTTCAAATGAGCCATTTTAATCTAGATTAATCTAGATTAACTCCAGGATTGCAGATTAATCTAGATTAAAAAAATTAATCTATGGCCACCTCTAATATATATATATATATATATATGTATATAATTACGGCCGGCGCGTAACGTGCAAGCCTCTCCAAAAAAAAAAAGACATACAAGCTATCAACACACTGCGACATGCCATGATGATAGCTTGCAGATCTGTTCTTTTGGGTAGGGCGAGCGGCTGTTAGGAGGAACTGCTGCGCTGGTTCTATGTGTAGCCCCCACAGTCATAATAGCCAGAAGTGGCGTGCAATAGACCTGGCTATCGGGCAGGTTTATTGGCATGACTGGTAACACGTCGGACTGGCGAGTGGCGGGTTCGATCCCAGAATGTCCCATTTCCCAAGTCTACTATGCATAAAATCTTTTGAAAATAGCAGATCTACAAGCTTGTGACACGTTGTGAGCTTGTAGATCTGCTATTTTCAAAAGATCTTTTAACCATTCATAAACATGGCGAGCGCAACAGCTGTCACTTCGTGAGAGGAACTGGGGACTTTCATCATAATGTTTAACTATAAAACTTTGAAATTAAGGAAACATGTTTAGCTCAGCATCATTTAATATACCTGTAGTTAACTTGGCATATGCTTAATATTTGTATTAGATGATCGGATCATCCGTGAGAGTACAATTTGTAAACTTCGGGTTCATGCATAGAGGACGAAGCACCGCAGCCGCTCGCCCTACCCAAAAGAACAGATCTGCAAGCTATCGACACGGCATGTCGTAGTGCGTTGACAGCTTGTATGTCTGTTTTTTTTTTTGGGTAGGCACGTTACGCACCGGCCCGCCGTAATATGTATTTATATATATATATATATATATATATATATATATATATATATATATATATATATATATATATATATATATATATATATATTTATGTGTGTATACATTTTGTGTGTGTGTGTTTCATAGATCTATTCCGCTACGATGGGTGTTACAAGCGCCCCAGGGCGCTCGTAACAAACTGCTGCGTAGGACAGCACTCAGGGCTACGCCTCTCCCAGGAGTAGGCGGGGAGTAGGCTACGTGCATGCTGTCTCCCGAATGTAGTTTTAGCAGACACGTAACTCCGTGCACAGGAGAACCTACGACGATGGTGTCTCCAGAAGCCAGTTTAGATGGCACGTAGGGCACAACCAGCTGCTACTAATGAGGGTAGAGCGTAGGTTTTGCCGAGTCCCAGCTGTGTAGGAGGCTCTTACGCAAGCTGCGTAGGCTACGCATGACCTGAAATCTGCGTGCCTGCTAAGGTACTGCGCAGCCTGTGTGTACGCATGTAAGACCCGTCGTAGGACCTGCGAAGCATCTCTACGCAGCATCTCTACGAAGCTCTTTGGGAAACGCGGCCATCGACCCTTCAAGCTGAAGTGACGATGTGACAACACACAGGTCTCAGCTCTGTACAGACAGATGGCTCTCATGTGGATCTCAGACTTCATGTGGTCATTTATGATGTACTGTATTGACGATGTTTGACTCTATATTTGACCGTTGGCATTTTCAGCTGTTTCTGACATACAAGCCTTCTTTCTGTCAGGTACAATGGGTATTGAATGACCGGGTGGGGAATGCATTCTCAACTTGCATCGTTCCCGAGTAGGCCGGTGCCCAACAGTATCGTATTATGTATTAACAAATTATGCACATTTTGTGTGTGTGTGTGTGTGTGTGTGTGTGTGTGTGTGTGTGTGTGTGTGTGTGTGTGTGTGTGTGTGTGTGTGTGTGTGTGTGTGTGTGTGTGTGTGTGTGTGTGTGTGTGTCTGTGTCTGTGTCTGTGTGTGTGTTCCAGTGGATAGATCAGACCCTCCTTCACCCTCCGGACACTTTTTATTTACATCAGCATGCACGTTGTGGCTTCTGCAGCGCTCCACAGATCGTCAAAACAAGGTGAAAAACGCTGGCAGCAACATAATTTATTAAATAATACCTGGCAGTGAATGTGTTAAGAGCTTACACTTAACCTTAGGTTTTTTTTGTCATGGTATAATCTTCATCCCACATCAAGTACATTAACAGTAAAAGACACAAAGTACATAAAGAGAGACAGATTTATTGACATTCATTTCAAACTCAGGACAGATACTGGTACACTGGTCAACGTTAAATTGGCTGTTTTTTTCCTTAAATGTATAAAATAAAGAATAAATGTATGCTTTGAAAAATTAATGGTCATGAATAATTTTGACATGCACGGTACATCATTATCAGACCTAGACCCTTCAACTTCTTGTTTATGACTGGCTAGTGGCTATCAGAGGTTTTGTAGCATTTGTAGAAATATTGGGCCTTAAATGTAATTAAAACAATATGTGATATGTATTTTCCCAGACATTTGTAAACAAATATTAAAAATAAAATGGTGCCCAGTGTTCTCAGGGGCCCAATCTTCCAGTTACCATGTTTGAATTGCAGACAGTGTACAACATGAGCAGAGAGAAAACATAATATTTATCTATATTTTTTTTTAGTGAACAAGAAACAATAGAAAAAGACCATGTACATTCTAAATAACATTTGGAAATACTCCTCCCCCCCTTTTTTTCTCCATTTTTTTTATTCCTCCCTTCTGTACACTCTTTTTTTCTTAATACATTTGTTTGGTGCCTTTTTTCTTTTTTCCCCCTTCCCAAGGTCTGTCCACCCGTAGGCACAGAACGGTAATAGTACTGATATTCTTGGCAAATAATATCCACAGTACTCTTAAGTGCATTTGGAAAATTACATTTGGAAATAAAACAACAGACATTTTAGAACAAAAAAAAAACAACCTGACTACGTTTTACATGAATAAAAAGAAACAAAATCTATTAAGACAGACAAAAAAATGGTCAGGCTTTCTGAGAGGCTGTTTCTGTGTTTCTCTTTGGCATTTTTTTCTTTTTGTCCTTTTCTAACAACCATTGGCACCTGTTGAGGTCCAATTCTAGGCAGAAAAAAAAAACGCGGGTCTCCCTCCGCCAGGAGCCCGGTCCCCGCCGGCCCAGTGCAGGGAGATCACCCATACAGCGTGCAGGGAGGACCCCCTCCCCTTTCATTACATTAAAACAGGTAGACCAGGGTGTTTTCTACAAATGTCTTGTAAATCAGTAGTTCTCACTGTTTCGTGCCAAGGACCCCACAAAATGATATGTTTTGATTGATTGATTGGATGATATGACCCCCCATCTGAAAATGTTTTGTGCCAGGGACCCCCCCAGAAGAGAGGGTTTGGGTTAAAAGTTTTTTTTTAAATTCTTTAATAACAGATGTACAAGCTTGCAGTGCAACACGAAGTGACGCGCTGTAAACTTGTAGATCTGCTACTTTTGTAGATATGCTTTTTGGTAGATTTTGTAGATCTTGTAGATCTGCTATTTTTCAATAGCCAACATTAAAATATAAAATGACACGGGTGCTTTCCCGGTTTCAGTGGTTAATTAAATGAAAACAGGTACACCAGGGTTGAAGAGGTTAATGTGAGATGTTTCTCAGAGGTGCACCTGTCCTGCAAACTGAAATATTAACCATCAAATCTCTTAAAGCAGATTTGAGGGCTGCCTTGGTCGAGGACGATCTCCTTCATCCAGGGAACCATCGCTGTCACGTTGAAGTTCACAGGATGTTGATAACGACCCAAACTTATGGTACCATACAGCGTCCAGGAGGCATCTTCGTTATCGCACATCAGGGGTCCTCCCCAGTCCCACTGAAACAAGAAGCAGTTGTGTTTTTCATTGTGTGTTTTTATGTGTAAATATCATGTGATGTTTTTATGTGTAAATATCATGTGATGTTTTCATCTCTGTTACTCACTGCAATGGGTTGGAACTCAGAGCCTGCAGTACAGAACGTAGTGCTGGTGATCCATTTGTCGGGGTCAGAACCTGCAGGCCAGTCACGTCTGCACTGATCATTTGTGATGATTGTGGCAGAAGTCTCATGGAGCAGGTCAGAATAGCATGATTGTGGTCCTGGGGGGAAAAAGCACATAGGATTCAAAGTTGAGGACTTTGTACAGTAATTTCTAAATATAGAGGAACATTCTATTTGATTGAATTTGAAATTATGAATTCTCATCCAAATCCTGACTGACTTTGTTCATGTCTATATTTTGAACATCTCTTCAAAATACAGAAGCATGAAAAATTTAAACAAGTGGGTTTACTGCTGTTGTATTACCGTAACTTGCCTGAATGTAAGTTGGGGAAATAACCCAACTAAATGGAGGAGTGACATATCCCGACATTTTCAACTACTTAGTGAATTCTCCAGGATAGTATATGTCTCTATACAGCGTAAGTCCCGCCCCATTATCAGTACATGCTGATAATGTGACCAATCAAATTCTTTGTCAACCTGTATGAATGTGTGTTTATATTGTTTCCTCACCATCCCATGTGGTCATCCCCCATCCAGTGATCGTGCACCTCGTGCCAGCAGGGGGGAATTCATCAGCCTCAGGAAGACACACAGGTTTAACATTCTTGTTAAACTTCGCAGGGCTGGACAGTTTGGCCAACATCATCGCATGCTGAGGAAAGTTGTATTTGGGGTGCCTGAAGACCTATCAGAGAAATGACAGACACGGTTAGATTAACCACATAAGCCGTGTTTGCAAAAGTTTAAAAAAAAAGAGAGAGATTAGATTGTAGATATATTTTCAAATGATTTTTTTACAAATTGTGGAATATCTTTGACTGAATGAAAAGCAGATAGACGATGAAATGACCAAACAATTTTGTGAAAGTGAAATATCCCATTAAAGACTTTGTTCAGACAGCAGGCTCAGACTTGATAAAAACCATCTGATTCCATCCAGAGAGGCCAAACATCAGATTTGCTGTGTCAGTGTGAACATAGTGTTAGTTATGTAATATATTCTGACACATGTTTGATGTTCATACTGTACCTCTTCAATCCTGATCCGCTGAGTGTCTTCGGTGGTAGATGATAGACTGTGAACTCCTAAAACTACATAGCCTCCGGGTCTGGAAAAGACAACATAAACAAATGATTATGAACATTTGTCCATTAGTAGCAGAGTTACTGGTTGGTTGTTACATTTTACATATTTAACCACTTTAGCCCTACATTCTTCTTTGTACAATGAACAGCGAAAATAGCCAATCTACAAGGTCAAAATGTGTTGCTGTGGCACGTTAACTTATAGATCTGCTATTTTCGCTATTCGTTTGAATGTTTTTTGTCAGTTTTGTGACATCTTGTACCTATAATGACTAATGACAGGATAGTGAGGACAAGTTTAAAGGGATGAAGAGACAGAGTGATTAATAATAAACTGTGTTTTCTTATGTCATGGTTATGTATGTTTGTATTACCTGGCCTGGTAGTTAGTCGCAACAATATACTGATTAATCAGTGCACCACCCCCACGAAAGCTTCCATCGGGTCCCTGAAAGATGAAAGGTAAAGTGTGAATCAAAGGCAGACATATCGTAAGCTTAGTTCGGATTATTTGCCGTATGACACCGTCGTACAATGGAGCATAAATGAAGCACTTCTCCAAGATATTACCTTGTTTTATTAGTGTGTGTGTGTGTGTGACACTTCCTAGTGTCCTTGAGCAAGACACTGAATCCCTAACTGTTATGGATTCAGTGTCTTGCTCAAGGACACTCCAACACTCAAACAGGAGAAGCCGGGGATCGATCGAATGTATATTTATATGTATAATGTATATTTACCCAGATAGCCACCATCCAGGGCCAGGAATGTGGAGCAGCCTCTTTACCGTTGACGATACGTCCAACTGCACGGTTGTCTCGAGTCCCACAATCTTCATCTCTCATCTCTACACATGATAAAACACACCAGGACAGCTCTAAATACATACAATTATATAGCTTACATTTAATGAGACACACACACACACACACACACACACACACACACACACACACACACACACACACACACACACACACACAGCATTGCTTCAATGACTGTGTGCCAGGACATTAAAACATGAACACACCTTGAATGGCAGATCTGATGAACTTCTTGCTGGATGTCCAGTAAACGGTGGGTATGTCTGGATCGCCACAAACTTTAGGACCCCTGATCACAAAACCTGCCAATAGCCAATCATTGTCTTTTTTGACCATGAGCGGACCACCTCCGTCTCCCTGATAAGGCACAAGTAAGTAAGATAAGTAAGCATCGTTCACTCTCCAGCGCTCAGTTTCTGTTAAAGCACACTGTTAACTTTTAATAATGTCAAGTCTTTACAATTTATTTTATTTTTCTACAGAGACAGACTATAGTAGTTTTCTGTTAGCTTGGAATCCCCATCGATGATGTCATTGGCAGGCAGGTTCCTGAGCTGTCTACGGCCCAGATGAGGTTGAAAGTGGGTGAAGTGCTACATTAAGATTTGAATGGGATTTGAATGGCATTCTTACTATGCATGCGTCCTGGCCTCCTTTCATGTTTCCTGCACAGATCATGTCGTCATCTACCTGACTCCAGATCTGCTTACAACTTTTATGGTCAGTTACCGTAACGTTGACTGCTTGAAGAGCTCTGGGGAATGGTAGTATTTCTATAAATACAAACAAACAGAATCATTATCAGTGTGAGTATAAGTCTGGCTGCAAGATTAACAACTTTCAAACCTGCGTCCCTATTTTGGGCATGTTATTATGGTGTGAGTTTACAAAGTGTTTACAAAAATGGAAACCGAAATGTTATTATTTATGCGATTATTGTAGAGCTGCTGTTTTCACCAAATATCGGCGTATTATGACATGGCCAGAATAGTGAGGCTGTCTGTCAGCAGTCTGTCAAAACATTATTCAGTCAAATTCTACGTGTACTGCACCAGTGGTTCTCAAAGTGGGGTCCTAGGACCTCCAGGGGTACTTGAGATGGCTCCAGGGGGAGCTCAATAAAATGATTGATCGTAAGTGTCCATTTGGTTACATCTGAAAGTGTTAACCAGATGGACACTCTGAATTGGACCCTTACAAGTTTCATTTGGCCACATTTGATCATTTGGTCCCCAGGGTGCCCCGTGCTTACCTTCTCCGACGCGACCCCAACCGTAGACGATGGCCTCCGTACCAGTCGGAAACACACTGCCGTCGTCTGCCAGGCAAACCGGTTGGATGTCATCAGTGAAGTCGACGGGTGAGTCCATTTTCAGCAGAGCGTTGTCGTAACCCCACGGCCCGCTATAGGAAGATCAGAATAATCCAATATTAGTTATCCTATAATATTTCTAAACCCAAAACCCCCAAAAAAAACCCTGCCACTGTGTGGGACTAAACACAAAAACAACATATCAATGTCACTAACAAGACACGCCACAACGCGCAGTCTGTAGGCCACTTCATACTGCTCAGCACACATCTGCCCCCTCGCAGCATAATTAATTGCGGCCAACACAAACTCACAACATTACAGTCGGCCATGTTGTTCCTTAGCGTCATCGCCGACCACCGCCCAACGAGACCCAAGTGAGGTCAGACAACACACTCCATATTTGGGCATAGCTCCATTGGGAACATCTCCTATTATGGCTTTATATATTATAGAGACCAACAAACACAAAGCACCGCGCAGCGGATAGGGGGGAGGGGCGCGCAGCGCCCCGACCCTCTAGTTAATAACACTAGAATAATCTACTTTGATTTTGGTCAGTCATGCGCATCCTTACCTTAGAGACCAATTTGGGTTGATCCTGAAATCAATAACGCGTCTCCTAACACCAACACCTGCCTCATCCAGGTTGCTCCTCCCAAACTGGACTCTCAATTTCCTTGGGTTGATGTTTCTGGAAGAGAGAAATACAAAGATCCCATTTAAGTGATATGCTATATTCCTTATTATTACTCTCCGCAGGAGAGTATTGTTTTCACTTTCTAAATATGACACACCGATTGGTCAAGCCTCACGTGACACGTGACAATACGGTGAAATACTGTATAAATACATGGCGTCACTTTGACAGTGTCTTTGCCACTGTCAAAGTGAGGTAAGACAGGAACCATCACGAAATGGCTGCATGGCTGATACATAATTGGCAGATAGGACAGATAGGACACTTATATAGACAGGAGGGATATGACACTTACACAGACGGATAGGACACTTACAGTACACAGACAGGACGGATAGGACACTTATACAGACAGGACGGATAGGACACTTATACAGACAGGACGGATAGAACACTTACACAGACAGGACGGATAGGACACTTACAGTATACAGACAGGACGGATAGGACACTTACAGTATACAGACAGGACGGATAGGACACTTACAGTATACAGACAGGAGGGATAGGACACTTACAGTATACAGACAGGACGGATAGGACACTTATACAGACAGGAGGGATAGGACACTTACACAGACAGGAGGGATAGGACACTTACATAGACAGGACGGATAGGACACTTATACAGACAAGACGGATAGGACACTTATACAGACGGATAGGACGCTTATACAGACAGGACGGATCGGACACTTATACAGACAGGGTGGATAGGACAGTTAGAACATAAGAATTAGAACATTCCCAACATTCCCAACACAAGTCTGGTAAGAGTGAGGTAAGACAGGAACAATCACGAAATGGCTATAAACACATTATAAACATATATCGATGACAAAATGTATCAAAGACGCCACTACCTTCTCACAGGGTGTGATTTTTTGTATTGCTGACAGTTCTCGAAGATGCCTCTCCCCCCCCCCCCCCCCCCCCATCGCTATCCCTTCCCTCTCCCTATATCCCTCTCTCTCTCTCCGCCCCCTCTCTCTCTCTCTGCCGCTCGCTCACACAAACTTTGCATGTGCACAGAATGACAGGCTAACGACACAAACACAGGGAGGAGGACCCTAAGCCCCCAATCTCTCAGGAGAATCTGGTGTAATAATATGAATGAACTTACGTGAGGCATTGTGCAGGAAGGTAAACATGTTGGTTGTCCACGACATTCCCGTTGCAGATATGAGTTTTAGATGGTCCACGGACAATCTGAACGCTGACAGCAGACGGAAGCTTCGCTGGCCTTCCTCCAATAATGAATTGGTCAGGTTGGTCATGGGTAGTTACACCTGCCGCCGTCGCACCCACTGGAACAGAGACCACACTAATTAACCACAACTAAAGACCTACGTTTATGGCATATCGCATTTAAAAAAGACAAAATCCAAAGAATTAGGGACAAGTGTTAAATATATCTATATTCTGATAGTAATCATTATAGCTATACAGGAAAGTGATGGAGGAAAGTGATGCACCTGCCATCGCCGCACACACTGGAACAGGGATCAGAGATAGGTTGTAAGAAGTGTTAAATATCTCTATATTCTGATAGTAGCCTAATCATTGCTGTACAGTAAAAGGGGTCTCCCAGTCTCAACACGAGAGAGAACTCATACAGGATAAACATGTGAAATAGGAAGTGATGCAGACAAAATTGGAACTGGAATATTATAAGATTTGAATCTATAATCTCTTACCATAGAGCGCAATGATCAGAATGATGTAAGGACGGCGCCACCATTTCTGGAGGCTTATGTCAGCCATCGTGGCACAGAGGCCGCAGAGATCTGAAATAAGAAGGACACGTTGATCACAGCAGTGCCAGGACGAAACCTATGACCTTCATGGAATATAGGCTGCCCTAGCGTGTCTGACATCTGGTCTAGAGGGGCGGGTTCAAAATCTCCGGAGAAAAATTCTGTGAGATCCCATTGGTTCACCGATCTGTCCATCAGCCACCATGCCCCCCACCATGCCCCTCCTCCTCCCCCAATGTGCAGCATTGAGAGCCCTGATGTCACAACATTGGTAGCGACGCCCACTGCACTCTGGTTGGTTGGGGAAATGAAACACTTCCTATTCCAGGAACGTCAACAGGGAGTTACTATGGATCCCACGCCAGCTCTTGGCAAACCCGCTGTGATTGGTCAGTAGTCGCTGTGATTGACAGTTCTCGTTTTTGCAACTATGCCTATACCTAACCTTATACCTAACCCTAACCTCAGTAAGACTATGCCTGCCAGGGAGCCAATCAGATAGGTAAGGCGGGTCTATATCCTGAAGCGTTGGTGGGATCCATAATCAGGCGTCAACAGGCTGGTCCAGGCTCTTATTTTTTAGCAAAACTAAAAACTAAAATCCTGGAGATTGAGGCTACATGGAATAAAACATAAACATAAAACACAAGAACACATTTAGTAATCAAACCTGATTGAAGACTCGGTCTGATGGTATCCAAGCAGGAAGTAAATCCAGATGCGCCTTGGCAGTCTAGGGGAGGGAGAATCACTGGAGAACTAATCCGTGGAAAGAATACGTGGGATCTGTACTGCTTCTCTCTGAAGAAGTGGTTGACGTCTCTGGTATCACCGTTGGATCAGAAAGAAAGAACTTGTGGTTTGTGTTGCCTTAAATACCCTTGGCTGCACAGCTAGTGTCATTAGGGTGATGTCAGTCATATCCATATATGGATCCCCGATATCAGTCATGCCCAAAGATAGGGTCTATGGATGTTTCGGTTAGCTCCATATATGGGGCTCCAGGAGGGGGTCTATGATGTCAGAGCTTGGTATGTCAGTTTATCTCCATATATACAACAACGACGATATGTCATAGATGACTGACGTCATCGACTAGCCAGATGAAGATCCACATGGAAGCAACCCTGGCATTTTATGCCCATATTAGGAGATCCCTGATGTCATACATATATGCCTATGTTGGATGTAGATTTCTGCCCGACAGCGACGACTATAGCCAGATGAAGATCCACATGGAAGCAACGCTGTTATTATACCCCCCCCCCTTACACCACGGCACAGAAGAAGTCGCAGGTGTCTAGAAGATGGTGTTGTTGTGAATGTAAACTGTTTGATGTGTTTGTAAATGTATGGGTTCATGTGGAGGATTGCTAATTGATATAAAAATATTTTCGGCACCCGAAATAATAACTTAAGGGACAGTCCGCTACAGTGTGTTTGGGGGGAACCTAATCACGCAAACCGCTGGACAGATCAGCACCTAATAATAATAATAATAATAATACATTTTATTTATAACGCACTTTACATTCTCACGAATCTCAGAGTGCTACAGATTAAAAGCAGAGCATAAAAGCACCATAGGCAACAAAACAATTTGAATGGACAAAAAAATGTATTGTTTGTGCACACACTGGCAGTGGGCCAAGAAGTACCTCCACTCTGTGACCTCCTTCTCCACTCTGCGGGGCAGTGGGACTAGACTACTCGGTCTTAGTCGGTCATAGTGTTGTTGTTAAGATAGATCGGGGCTGAGGCAACGATCGGCTCCTCAATTCTTACCTTTTTCTGTATCGTATCAAAAAACAAGAAAGTTAGCCCCGGTATTCTACAGATGTCTGTATAGTTCTGATGGTCTGGAAAAAAGTTATCGATGGGTTGAAACAACCTTTTAAAGCAGTTTTGTTTCTGATCATTCATGATCAGTAACGTCAACATGGAGGCACGTTCCTGATTATATTTAGCCCGTCTGCTCCACTCAAAGCCAGGCAGAACTAAAAAGAAAGTTTCAATGTTGTTGAAGACATGATTCCTATATCTACTACTTTTCATCATAGTGAGCTACAATAGTTGAGAGTTGTCGTCTTATGCTGCAGCAAAATGTATACATTAATATTGAAGAAAAATGTATTAAAGTAATGCAAAAGTCGGCTAACTAGACGTAAGTTACTTTTATAATGCAGTAACTACTGAAGTAATCAAGGTACTTGCCGCGCTATGAACTTATCTGCTATTTTTTTGCTTCTGGGGGGGTCCATGGAACAAAACATTTTGAGATGGGGGTCAGCAGCCAAATGCATATCTAACTAGAAAAAGTGCTCCTCGGAGCACAAGTCTCCGCCAGGTCAGGTAGGTTATTATGGCCTCCTGGTGGCGCTATAATAGGCCAATGTGAAAAGGATGCCATTTATTCCTAGGCCTTGCACGGCAATCGGACACTGCATGCATGATTTGAGGCATTTTGTTCTAAAAATGTGTTTTGCTAAATTTGACCTGCTGGTGGCGCTATTTCAGGCCAATGTTAAAAGGGTGGCATTTGTTCCTCAACATAGTGTGAATGTGCGTTCAAAGTTTCACCGTAATCGGACGCTGCATTCATGATTTGCGGCATTTTGTTCAAAACGGGCCACTCCTGCAAACATTACATGTCAATGTTAGCCAATCAGGATGGCATATGAAAAATCAAACAGATCCGTCTTGATCACATGGCAAAGGTGTGTCCTTGGCCTCTAGAGAGTGTGCATACAAAGTTTTACACTGATCGGTGCAGTTATAGGTAAAAACACGAATCGGCCTGTTACAGCACCACCATGAGGCTGATTTGAACATTTTCAAATGGCATTTCTTCCTCGGCCTAATGGGAATGTGTGTGCAAAATTTCACGGAAATTGCATGCTGTGTTCATGATTTGAGGCATTTTGTTCGAAACAGAGTACTCCTGCAAACTTTGAAAGACAATTTTTGCCAATCAGGATGGAATATGAAAAATCTGGAATGAGCCGTTTCTTTTAATGACTATAGAGATACTGTGTACCGATTTGGGGGATTTTTGGCCAAAATTTGTAGGAGTACTGTTCAAAAATGTGTTTTGCACAAATCGGCCTCCTGGTGGCGCTATAAAAGGCCCATGTGAAAAATTTGGAGCAGAGGTTCGGCTTTGGCATCCAGGGACTGTGTGTGCACAGTTTCGCTGCGATCAAGCCAACGGTGCCAGAGATTAGCTGTACACAGACAAGACAGAATCACACACACACACGCACGCACGCACGCACGCACGCACGGACGGACGGACGGAAAACATACTCTCTCGCCATGCCTTTCGGCCTGGCGGAGACAAAAATGTTTTCTAAATTCAAACGGTATGTTTCTTTGTCAAGGACCCGCAAAATGATATGTATTTGCCCGTCGACCCCCATCTCAAAATAGCTTGTTCCAGGGATCCCCAGAAGCACAGATTGGAGTTAAATACGTTCGCTTTAAAACATAATCATATATATATATACACGCACACATACATACACATATATATATATATATATATATATATATATATATATATATATATATATATAGATATATAGATATATAGATATATAGATAGATATATAGATAGATATATATAGAGATAGATAGATAGATAGATAGATATCGATGTGTTCCTGGTCTTAATGGATTAAAGGTCACTGTGGCCTCAGGGCATGTGTGTTTTTTGAAGGGCATGAGCAAGTGCGCCAATACTGTGGGTGCCTCGGGGCTAAAGCACCCATTAGAAATGACGAGCACCCATCACAAACTCATCACAAAAAAATAAAAATAAAAAAACTCCGACATCTGCACTTCATGAAGTACATTTTTTGTACCAATACAAATTAACCGCATTAAAGTAACAAAAAGGTAACAAACCCGGCCTAGCATGCGCTGCGCACCCAATAGCACGGACATAGGCGCCCCCTGGGCATGAGACCAAACTGAGGGGTAGCCACGGAGGCCATGGTCATCTGCTTTTTTCACTAGTCTTTAGAAAATGTCTTTATGTTCTACATTTTTCACAGCTGGCTCTCGGCCTTGACAAATATTGGGGAGGAGACCAGGGTAAAAGGTAAAACAAGGTGTGTTTATTAAATAAGGCCTAATGACAAACAACTAAGGGAAAGGCGAACAGAACATATTGCGGATCCTATGAGGTGTGTAGTCAGTAAATCAGTGGTGTAGGTGTGGAGCATAGGGTATAGCAGTGGCGGCCATTTTCTGGTTCCACTTCAAAATAGTCAATGCATTTTTCCCATTGACATTTCCAAAAATATTTATATCAATTAATTTAAGCCTAGAATCAAGCCATCCAGGGTCCTGGTGAATCATGACCATAAAACATATTTTTCTGTGTTTTTTTTTAATTCTATATTTAATTATATGATATACTATATTTAATAAATATGTACGGGTTGTAATGGAGAAAGTGCAAACACCAGGTTGAAGTTCATCCATGACTGTCGGGGCGCAGGTAGACCAACGTGAGTGGCGTGGTTTATACTTCGTCGTATGGTGGTGTCGCGAGCCGAAAATAGACGATCTTCAAGCTCACTTGTGGCACATGATCATCCACAAAGACAAAGTTATAATTTATTATCTTTTAGATCGTCTATTTTCAGCTCAACACAGAGCATAAATACCGTTTCACTATATAGATGCAACACTGAAGTTAAAGGTAGGGTAAGTGATATTTTTGGGTTAAAACAAAAAGTATTTTGTTAAAAAGTTAAAGCACTATATTCTGATAGTAATCATTGCTATAGAGTGTTTGTACAGTACCAAGAGTCTCCCCGTCTCTCCAGCTCTTTAATAAACAGATAATACATTTTCCGGTAGGTGTCAAAATCTCAGCCAATCAGGAGAAAGTACCCATTTTTAAGCTTAATTTTTATAGTGTTCAGTGTTCCAATTTTGCCTGCTCATTTCTTAGTGTCATCACTTCCAATTTCACTTGTTTAATCAATATCCTGATTGAGCTCTCTATCCTGATTGGATAAAACTGGAACTGAAACTGAAACGAAAATGCATTTTCTGTTTAATAAAGAGTTGGAGAGACAAGGAGACTCCTTTTACTGAACAAACACTCTATAGCAATGAGTACTATCAGAATATAGAGCTATTTAACATTTATTTTAACCAAAGAAAATCACTTACCCTACCTTTAATTAATAATCATGCATTGTGCATCATCAGTTACTGTCTAGTATCATATGGGGGTTTAATTCTTAAAGTATCTGGTTCAAGAGGAAGTGCTCTAACCTAAAAAAAAAATGAAATGTTTAATTCATATTTGATATTTAGCCAATATTGTATTTCCTAGTCCCCTCATTAAGGTAACAGTTTCCCCAATTGTACTACTTCCAGACTAGTTTTGGTACTGCTAAAACATTAAAGGATAGGTCTGTACAAAAAGGGAGGGTGAAAAAGCTATTTTTCACTTTCAAACATGTTTGGGGTAATTTTAATGTGTACTCTGGCTTTTGATAGCACCCCAGACCGTTTTTAAGTTGCTTCATTCAGTATTTAGATATTTGATATTCATTTGATCAGACACGTCCCCTTCCTATACAAACCCATTGTAACTTCAATTTTGATGTATTCATTGAAAACACCCTTCCTTGGTTCTGGTGACTGTTATTGTCCTTCTAATGCGTGAGGGGCCGTGTCCTTTCAATAACTTTTTTTCATTTGTTTTATTGTATTCTTTTATTATATTTTGTGTGTGTGTTCCAGAAAATCTGACGGCCTTCCCTTGTATCCCCGATACTGTCATCAGAAGCTGTTCAGGACCTGTCTTGTGAGTGGCTTATTATACTTTTATTAAACATAGACTCCATGTTTCTTTGATTTTATTTATGCTGTACTTGATTTAGATTTTTTCCCCAATGTCCTCGTTCTGGTGTAATTGGTGTCATGTACTATAATGTGGGTTTTGTACTGTATAAACTTGTTTATAATAGTTGGAATCATTTTAGAATAGCTTTGTGTGAGCCATAGCATTTTAATGACAAATAGCTTGCAGTTGATGTGTTGACCATTTCCTGTTTGTCATCACAAGGAAACTGAGGAGAAGCAGACACAGGGCACATCATTGTAGTGATGATAGTTCAGCTCTTTAGCCCAGAACGTTGCTGTTATCGTCCTTCAAGATCTCCCTGACCTACCAACGGCGGTGGCTTACCTCTTTGGGCTGATCTATGCTCTAAACCTCCAGTACCCAAAACAGCTGAGGTACACATTTGAAACAATTCAAAAGGTTTTCATGGGATTTAGAACTGATCTCAGCAAGGGTCAGATCCTAACAAAACAAAATGCGTGAGGGGGCCGTATCTTTTCAATAACTTCTTTCATTTATTTATTTTTATTTTTTAATGATTTTTTTTCAATAAAAAAAAGACAATATCAGTCACCAGAACCAACCAGACGGTTCAATTAATTTAACATGGTTAAAATGGAGTTTGACGTTACAATGGGTTTGTATAGGAAGGGGGCGTGTCTGTTAAAATGAATAAAAAATATCTAAATACTGAATAGAGCAACTTAAAAACTGGTGCTCACAAAAGCCTGAGTAGATGTTAAAATGACACCAAACATGTTTGAAACTGAAACATCCCTTTAAGTGTGTTAAGCAGTGTCTGTAATTATTAATTACATTTGCAATTTTAAATGTGTCTTTATCGGAGCAATGTCAATTTAAAAAGTTGTTTAAAATGGTTGTATTGTTTGTACAGAGTATAGCTGTTAACAATAACATTAAATTGATAAATATTAAAAACGTATTAGGTTGGGCAAAGTTCTTCAGCTCAAATTATTTTATTTGCTTAGTAAATTTCAGCTCATGTTGTCACCAGATTTACATGCATTGCAAATTCTGCAAATTCAACCACGCTAATGAATCTGTTGTTTTGAAACACTACAGTCTTCACCACAGAGGAGCAAACTGGCCTTGCATCCACACAGACTGTGTCTGCACCTTCAGGACCATCGGTGCATTGAAATCACACCTGTCAAGATTGCACCGGACTGTCCCAAGGCAAGAAAACTCAACATTTTACAGCTGGTTGTGTGAATTCAAAGACATTTGCTCTAGAAAGAACATATTAAAACATTTAAACAATCACCTTAAACAGAGAGAGAGGGTGAGTTGCCCATTCTCAGGATGCAGCTTTGAAACCAACCTCGCCAACAGCTTTACTGTAACCATAGTAGTTCTCACTTCTTGGTACCTGGAACATTTTAGGTCGTATGAGCTTGTGGAGAGCATCTATGCAGATACCGAGATTCTGGATCCTGAGGCTCTCAACAGCTAATGTATCATCCGTTGACTGCATACACAGTGGGAGGGAAGGTGCTGGTGACTCCAAAAGCGTGCCTTCTCCATTGAAGGGACACAAAATGGTAGTCTAAGTAGGAAAAAAATATATTTTCTTTCTTCCATTCAAATCAGATGCTTATATTTAAATGCTCTTCCAAACTGTTAAACCACGACCACTTAATCATTTAAGATAGTATATGAAGAAGCACATTTCTGACTTATTGCAGGTAGTACTGACAAAATCTAGGGTCTCTGCGGGTCCACTAATATTTGTGGAGCTGACTGTACCAGGACATATATAATATGGCCTACCTGTGGACCCCCATTTGATAACATCAACAGAAATCTTGCCACACGATTTGTTCAAAAACAGGTTGTACATTTATTTCATATTTATTCTTAAAAAGATCTTTAAAAACATTGAATTCAACGTTGATACCTGCAGACTCACTGAAAGTCCTTACTGCCTTGTTTATTAATTTCATTTTCTGGAAATTGTCTTCTTTTCCTCTTTTTTCTCATCTAACACATGGTTTATTACTGCTGGTGAAAATCTCGTGAAAAATGTCACATAAAGTGGTGCTTCCTCAAGTACCTGAATCAGCTGAGGATTTGCAAGGCATTCTTTGTGAAAAACGTCAACTTCAAGGAAGCTTTACACTACAGTTTGAGGACCCAGCCTTTAATAACATTCCCTGTAATCTGTTTGATATCCAAGAATTGCCACCTGAACGGGTCATCTTGCACATTCTTTGGGATGAGCCACCGGTACAAGTTGCCCTGCAAGAATCAGACTCTTCGTCTTCCCTGGACACAGCCAGTTTAGCCTCCACAGAGTCACCCCAGAGTCCCTCAGCTTTTATCAGGAATGATATGCGAAGTGTGTCCGAGTGGCCTTCCCCTTTCCCCATTCCAGACTTCTCCTATGATGTGGAATTGAAGTTACGCAAAGACAATGAGGCATATGAGAAGACCAAGAAAGCTATCATCCTGACAAGAGACATGAAGATTGACATTTTGGACAAGATTGCAAAAGCAATGTTTGAAGTGAAAGCCAATCCTACACTAGACCAGACTGAGTCTGTTGCTTCTGCTCTCATCACCAAACACCCCTGCCTACGAGAACCAAGTTTTGAAACAGGGTATGATGGATGGAAAGGCTGTGCTGAGGTCAGCATTAACCGCAAAAGCAGGAGCAATGAAGGTGATGGTGCAGGTTCTTCCTTGAAGAGACCAAAGAGACGGGAGATAAACCATGTCCTTGACCATCCAGATACTGATGACTCGCTGGAGGACGAAAGACTGGCCATGGTTGAGGAGTTTAAGAAGAAGAATAAAAATGTTGCACTCATAAAGCAACAGATGGAACTGACTTTCTCCCTGAGGCGCAGGGAGATAGTGGAGATGCAGCCCATGGTGTCAGAGGTTCAGGAGCGGTGGCCTGCTCTGTTTTCCCAGTCAGAGGTAAGCAGCTGAGCAAAGAATGTTATGTTGTGTTTCTGATTTCATCTTTAAAAAATAAGAATCTCTAGTTGCTTACATCTGTTGATAAAATGTATATTGGGATGTTGAAATTGTGTTTGACTTTGTATTAAAGTATATATATTATATAATTTTAAAGTTGTTCTAAATGTTTTCATCGGATCACCAACAAGAACCTAATGGATGGCTTCAGAGCAGCCATTAGTCAGCACACTCCAGGGCTCCTTAGACTGTATCGGGCCAGAAGCACAGCTTTTCCACCTGAGATGGATCGACTGCTGGACAAGCTGGATAATGAGGTAAATTTCAGACATAATACCATTTCTCTGGACATTATGGACATAAATTATAAAAGTACAAAACAGGTTCTTGAATGCATTAAATGTTGCTATACAGTTTAATGCTGATATTCCTTTTAAGGTGTGTACTCAATAGGTTTAACCCAAATTGTTGTACCATATCAGTTTCCCATGGGCAGCATGTTTTCATATTTGCTCGGAGCTTTCTACATGCAATTTACTGTGTGTGTGTGTGTGTGTGTGTGTGTGTGTGTGTGTGTGTGTGTGTGTGTGTGTGTGTGTGTGTGTGTGTGTGTGTGTGTGTGTGTGTGTGTTCCAGACATCTGACATCACAGTACAGCGGCAGACTGTAGTCTTGAAGGGCCTTCCCTTGTATCTCCGAGACTGTCATCAGAAGCTGTTCAGGACCTGTCTTGTGAGTGGCTTATTATACTTTTATTAAACATAGACTCATTAGACATAGAGATTTGTATTCCCACTGTCCTCGTTCTGGTGTAATTGGTGTCATATACTGTATAATATGGGGTACATTTTTGGTGGAGATGGAAATGTTTAATATGTCAAACACACGATGGGAAATGCTTGTTTATGCAATATTTTGAATCATTTTAGAGTAATAGCTTTGTGTAGCCATAGCATTTTAATGACAAATAGCTTGCAGTTGATGTGTTGACCATTTCCTGTTTGTCATCACAAGGAAACTGACCCAAAGGAGGAGCAGACACCGGGCATCACTGTGGGTATCCTAACTGTGTTGGAGGATGATAGTTCAGCTCCTTCGCCCAAGGTCCAGAACGTTGCTGTTATCGTTGAACAACACATCGTCCTTCAAGATCTCCCTGACCTACCAACGGCGGTGGCTTACCTCTTCGGGCTGATCTATGCTCTAAACCTCCAGTACCCAAAAGAGCTGAGGTACACATTTGAAACAATTCAGAAGGTTTTCATGGGACTTGAAACTGATCTCTCAGCAAGGGTCAGATCCTTACAAAACAAACTACTTCAGTGAATCCAGCACATTTAACGAATGGTACTCTATTCTCTCTCTACCTTTTCTGTTCTTTATCTCAAGTTCTCTTTCTTCTCTACCCTTTTTCCCTTTTCTCTCTTATCTCCTTTTTTTCTCCCCATCTTCTCTGCTCTCTCAGTCTGTCACCCTAACTTTCCTTACTCCTCCTTATTCTGTAATTCTTGTTCTGAGAACAAGGTTTGTTCTCCTCTAGATCTCAACAGAGACTGGCCTGGCAGGGCTTTTATAGCCTTCTGGAGGCACCGGACCCAGGTTCTCTCCAATGAGCCATCAGGCAGGAGGCCCCACCCTGCTCACCTATAGCGCAAGAGTTAAATGGCAAGGCATTTATGCGCCAGGGGGGCCTGATTATGGATCCCACCAACGCTCCAGGATATAGACCCGCCTTACCTGTCTGATTGGCTCCCTGGCAGGCATAGTTTTACTGAGGTTAGGGTTAGGGTTAAGGTTAGGTTCAGGCATAGTCTTACTGAGGTTAGGGTTAGGTTTAGGCATCGTTTTACTGAGGTTAGGGTTAGGGTTAAGGTTAGGTATAGGCATAGTTGCAAAAACGAGAACTGTCAATCACAGCGACTACTGACCAATCACAGCGGGTTTGCCAAGAGCTGGCGTGGGATCCATAATAACGCGCCAGGGGGCCACACTCCAAGAGGGGAGTGTGTCCTTTGT
Source organism: Gymnoscopelus microlampas (assembly GCF_963454915.1). Lineage (NCBI taxonomy): Eukaryota > Metazoa > Chordata > Actinopteri > Myctophiformes > Myctophidae > Gymnoscopelus > Gymnoscopelus microlampas. The sequence goes on from NC_139955.1 coordinate 41,072,965, forward strand.
TCAGTATATCCTATTGTCCAGAGGGTACATAGACGACATTAAACCAGGATCACATTAGCTCAAGACCAGCATATTTATTAATATCAATGCAGCAATACACAGGAACAACACTGTGAAATATGTGAACCAATAATGCAAGATAAGTAAAATCAAATACTCAACGTATCAGAGGTTTGCTTCGTAAAGGCTCAAGAGCAATTAGTCCACACAGGGAAAAGAAGTCAGTAAAACCAAGGTCTGTAAGTTCGCGGAGAATTCTAATGTAACAGGATGTGTAATGCTACTATATACTACAGGAAACCAGTGAGGGGCCATCCCCAAAAAGGGAGTTTGGATTGGATAGTTTAGAAATGCACGTCAGTGTCATAAGGTGTGCTAAGTGGTTGCTGTGGTGTTCTCAAGTCTGTTAGGGCACACGTGGAGCCAAGACAGCAAGGGTTAAGAGGTGCATGTCAATTTTCTAGCAAAAAACACCACTATGCATACGGTGCAGACAGGATGTGGACAGGTGTTAAAGTTCAGACAATTTGACATTTACTTTTCAGCCTATGCCTCGTATCCTGTTTTTAACCAATTTTAGGTAGTTTTAGTCAATGTTATGTTCAGAAGGTGAAATGGAAATTTCTACTTGTCGTGACACTTGACACCAAATGTAGAACGTGGCACAAAATGTAGAGGCCCAGAAAATGTAAAGTGATGTTCAGTCTTTAAAATGGATGCTGATAAAATATGTGCCATATTTTCCCATGAGCATCCCTCAACCACCCAGACTAGACCAGACTAAATTGTGGGGCATCACAATTTCAATATAGCATTGCATTGATCTTAAAAAGATTTGAGACTCTTGAGGACCGAAACGAGAGAGGAGTAAGGTTTCGCCCACGACTTGCGGGGGGACTCCTTTGGCGCCCGCGTCGTCCTAGCTCCACCGATGCCGTCAAGAAGGGAGGCCTGTTGTGGTGCCCTTTCTTCCGGACGGGGCCACACCACGACTGAGCGTACCGTCGCTCGATGAAGCAGCTCGTGTAGGCTAGCGTCGTCGAGCTCCAGGCCAGGCTCCACTGAGGAGTTTTGCCTCATGGTGGACGGCCTTTGTGTGGGTGGCAGGGAGGCCCTTTCGTAGGAGGGGGGAATGACGTCGTCGTCGTCCTCCGCCGGGAGTCAAGTGAGATGTGGTCGTCCTCGTCTCCTTCCTCCATGGCTTCGTCCTCGAGGTTTTCGTAGACGTGGTCCCCAGTTTCACAAATACAAATCAAATACAAATCAAATCAAAACGGATACAGGTCCTAAACCATGATGGCACCTCAATGTTAAATTCACAGTTTCTTCCAAAATGTTAAAAATATATATATATATAATAAAAAATAAATGTGTGCTTTGGAAAATGGTTTGAAGTATTTCTATGATTTGAACATGCAGGGTAGATCATTATCAGACCTAAACTTCAATTTCTTGTTTATCCTCAAAATGACTGGATGAATTTTGTAGCAATTTCTAGCATTAGTAGAAATATTTGGCCTTAAATGTCATTTGAAATTGATTTGGCCCCTCATTTATAACATATATAAATGTAAAATCAAATATGAAATAGAAAAAAATAAATGTAAAAAAGTATGTGTCCCTTTTATGCCCATATATGGAGATCTCTGTATCTGTCAGTCCATGTACCTTTTATACCCATATGTGGAGATTGGAGATTCCTGATGTCATCAGTATATACCCATATATTGTCATGCCCATATACGGGCATATACGTTAGATCGGCTGTTCTGGACAACTGGATATATATTATCCATAATTGCCGCGTCTCCCAAAGAGATTCGTAGAGATGCTGCGTAGAGATGCTGCGCACGTCCTACGACGGGTCTTACGTGCGTACGTACAGGCTGCGCAGTACCTTGACAGGCACGTAGATTTCAGGTCATGCGTAGCCTACGCAGCTTGCGTAGGAGCCTCCTACACAGCTGGGACTCGGCGAAACCTACGCTCTACCCTCATTAGTAGCAGCTGGTTGTGCCCTATCTAAACTGGCTTCGGGAGACACCATCGTCGTAGGTTCCCAAGTCCACGGCGTTACGTGTCTGCTAAAACTACATTCGGGAAACAGCATGCACGTATCCTACTCCTCCTACTCCTGGGAGTGGTTGTAGCCCTGAGAGAGAGAGAGATATATATATATATGTATGTATGTATGTATGTATGTGTGTATGCGTGTATGTGTATATGTATATGTGTATGCATATATATATATACTAGAGTTTCGGGGGGCTACGCCCCCCTCAACCCCAGCCGCGCACGGGGCCCAGCTTGGGTGCGTGTATATTGGGGTACCCAAATCGCCGGAGTAAAAGTGTCCAAAAAGGAAAAAAAAAAAAAAAAAGAAAAAAAAAAAAATTTGGAAAAAATGTTAATAGTGATTGTTACTTTGGTGGTCCGCGGACCCCCTGGTGGTCCGCCGACCCCTGTGAGTGTTGGGACCCCCGGGGACCCCCCTGGAACATGGCGGACCCCTTCGGCAGTTTTTTTTTTTTCATGCACGGTTTGCTTGTTTCTGTCGCTTGTTTTTTAAAACCTGGCAGCAAACTTGGCAACCCGACTGACATCACTGACCTATCCTTGGTATTTGTACTTCCGGGTTGCATAATGATGACATCACTGTCGAGTCCTGTGGTGTCATGAACCTAGGCAGGTTTGTTTACCAGCTTAGCCTGGGCAGCGTGCTGTGCTGTGGCGGTGGCTGTTTGTTTTTGTGTTTGGGATGAAGATGGCACGTGAAGGACGGACATATTGTGATCGAGACATGAGTGAAGTGAAAGTAACGGCCTGGGTGGAACAAAGGAGGTACGTAAGAAGGGGGGGGGGGTTGAAGCAAAGGAGCTGTGTGTGTGCTGTTGTGGAGGACATGGGCAGAGTGCAATGGCGGCCGCTCGTGTTGTTTCGGCGAAACCCGTCGCCGTGCGGTGTCGGTGGTGTGCACGGTAAACGGTACGAAGCTGCCTCCCCTTCCGTTTTGTCCGACATTTGGTGAGTAGAATTAATTATGTTGCGCGGTGGAAAAGGTGTAGTGAGCAATGAGAGGTCCCCTACGCGACGCGTAAATTCAGCACGGCCGCCGTGGCGAGTCAGTTGGCGACATGTGGTCTGGCGGTGCGTTGTTTATTCGATAACAGAGCTGTGGGGTGTCGCACCCAGGGTGCGGAAGTTGCTCGCCATTTATATAGTTATATATATATATATATATATATATATATATATATATATATATATATATATATATATATATATAAATAACAAGCTTGTAGATCTGCTATTTTCAAAAGATTAAATTTGGGAAATGGGACATTCTGCATACCTTTACTTTTGGTATTTTAAGTATATTTAATTGCATAATGGGGGACACTTTAGTGTTTTATTTACCTTGCAGATGTCACCTCACCGCTGTAATTTAATTCATAAATATATTATTAAAAAGTTGTATTTGGAGTGGACTGCTTCAGGACATCTGACAGTTGGCTCTGGTATTTTTATGATCCATTTCACTGTATATATTCGCAAAGGGTGTTTAAACTGCTGTGTAGCGTAGGACAGCACTACGTAGTTTACGTATTGGGAAACCCAATGGCCGCGTTTCCCAAACTAATTTCAGCTTGTGCGTAGCCTAGAACCTGCGCAGGAGCCTCCACGCAGCTGCGCAGTAGCAACCCCGTTACGCACTATCTTCGTTAGTAGCAGCTGTGTGTGCCCTACTTGCTAGGGGTGCCACGGTACAGTTGGCCCACGGATCGGTTTGTACCTCGGTTTTGGGGCCACGGTTTCGGTTCAGTTTCGGTACGTATTTTACATATAAAGAACAAAAAAATGACTCTTCAAAATATTTTCTTTATTTGCTTATGAGCAAATTGAAGTACTTTGTAGAAAAATAAACAGAACAAACAAAAGTAAACAATAAACATGAATTAAAAATTAAAGTGCCTCAACTTAGCCTCAACTATTCCAACATGTAAAACAATTTTCTATTAAACAGACTCTAACTGGTATACACTCACTGTAGTATAAAATATAAAATATCAAAATAAGGTGCACAGTTTTGGCAATAGCCATACCAGTGGTTCTAAACTCTTAAATTTCAAGTTCACCACTTACAGACTTGAAAGGGCCGTTTTTGACCCCCCTAAAGGAACCCAGCTGCCATATACAATTAAATTAGAGGAAACATTTAAATAAAAGTAAATCAAATGCCTAGCAGGCTAGCATTAAACAACTTTAAGCAGTGACTGACTTCACATTCAGTAGGCTTAGGCTATCAGAATTAGAGGAAACTGTTAAATACAAATGGCTTGCAGCAGTAACACTTAACACAATAAACATTAGTACTTCAGTAGCATAGCTTATTTAGGTTGGCTTTTTTTTTTATTCTTCTATTTTGAGATTCTTCTGCAAGAACACAAGCTTGTCAACATTCTCTGCAGAAAGGCGAGAGCGGCATGCACTAACAATGTCCCCTGTAGTGGAGAAAACTCTCTCACTTGCAACAGATGTTCCTGGGACACAGAGGTGACGCTTTGCAACTTTTGCGACACGAGGGTACTTTGCCTCGTTGTCCTTCCACCACACATATGGATCATCCTCCACATCGATGCAGTCCGCTAACCTGTAGAAGTTGAGTTCCTCCTCGACTAACTGAGAAAGGGGCTTGACCTGACGCTGGGTTCTGTAAACCTCTCCGAATAGCTCTGACATGGCTGTCTTCTTCCTGGGAGGAGGGGAGAATGGATTTCGTCCCTCTGTGGATGGGCCTGGCCTGGCCTCTGGCTCTGCTTGACTCTGAGTCTGCAACAATAGTAATAATACACAACAAATGTTTTAAGATATAAAATATTACAGGACAAATGAAAAAAGCTCTCATGCTTTTTATGTTTTTTATCCTTTGCTTTGACACATGTATAATATGTTGCATTTGTGTCCATACATGCAGTATATATATAGTGCAAATATAATGGCAATCATAAAATCACAAAATAGCCTACCTGCTGTTCATGCTCCAAGATTTCTGCAGTGATTTCACTGTAGACCCGGACACGAGATGGTTCATCCAGGAAAGGGAGGGATTTAAACCTGGGATCCATCGCTGTGGTCTTTTGAAGGTACCTTACAAGGTCAGGATCTGTGTACCTACAATTTAGGCATTTAGCACTATTAGCAGACATTCTTAATCTTGATTATAATAATATTGGTTATAGTGGTCCCGACTCCCCATAAGGAACCACTATAACCAAATATGACTAACAAATTATTAGAATGTGATAAAAACAAAATACACAAAATATAACTAAACTAATACACATAAAAAAATCAAACTATAATCCATAGCAACTTGCAATAAGCAAGGACAAAACATGATAGGCTATTAGGTTTAATGCATGGCAATAATAATAATCTAGGAGGATTTATATATAAATACCTTGGAGTAAGGTCCCGTACAATTGCTGCTTTAGCCTCTCTGATGGTTGGACTGTCCTCGGCTAGTGGTGCCATGGCATCAAGGATTTGAACCTTTAGAGGGAGTATCATAGAAGCGGTGGGTGTTGTCTCGCTGCTCATTAATTTAGTGACAGACTTAAGTGGTTTCAGGAGTTGAACGAGTTGTTCTGCCATTCTTTGTTCGTTGTCATTTAACATTGCCATGTCCTTGACATTCTTCTTCACAGCTGTGTCCATTAATGTGGCATAGACGGCAGGCTGCTGTTCCAGATATCGTTCTAACATGTCATGTGTAGTGTTCCAACGAGTACTGACATCCATGATTAACATGTTTGTAGGCAATGTTAATGCCTTTTGTTTCTCAGTCATCTTACTGTTGGCGGTGGTGCTTTTGTGGAAAAACGTGACAACTCGCCTTACTTTCCCTAGAAGACGGGACACTGTGTTGTTGTCAACTGACTTCTTGGCTGCGAGGTTAACAGTGTGGGCGAAGCAGCCTATCTGTGGCCCCAGCGCCTCCACTGCATTGATCGCGTTGACTATATTCGATGCATTATCTGTGGCGACCGGGATGGTTAAAGGCGGCCGCTCCAACTTCCACTCTGTCACTGCGTTTCTCATCTCTTCTGCCAAGTTGGCGCTTGTGTGGCTTTCATGCATTGCACGAGTTTGCAGCACTGCACTTTTGATTTCCCAATCTGACAAATAGTGAGCTGTAACAGTAAGGTAACTTTCCGTTGCACGGGACGTCCAGCCATCAGTGGTCAGCGCGAGGCTTTGGGCTTTAGCCAAATCGTCTACAAGCTCTTGGCGCACTGTTTCATAGATGGCAGGAATTACTTTCTCGCTGAAATGTGTACGGCCAGGCACAATGTAACGTGGGTCGATGGTTTTCACTACGTGACGAAAGACAACGTTTTCAACCATGGAAAGAGGCTGCATTTCTTTAGCAATGCACATCCCAATTGCAAGGGTTATTTTCTTGTGTTTCACAGAACCAAAGCTATAGGGCTGCTGCAAAGTTTCTCGGATAGTCTGTTGTTTTTGTGCCGATGTTACCTGCGCGGCTGGCCTGCTCCAAGCGAGCGCTACATCGGGGTGGTGACGCTGTAGATGTGTGCTCATATTGCTAGTGTTCCCATGTGCATACGCCACACGCTTTAAGCAATGCTTACAGATAGTCTTAGCCCTGTCCACTTTTTTCTCTCCCCCGTCATCATAGTCAACAGGGAAACCAAAGTGTTCCCACATCGCAGATCTGAATGAGGCTGGCGCCTCATCAAACTTTTCTCTCGCACTCTCCTCCACTCCGCCGCTTGCCATGATGACTTTTGTTTCCTGACTCCTGTGGGCTGCGGCTCGGATTTCACACACACAGGCGGTAGGGGGGAGGGGGCGAGCCAGTGATTGGATGTCTACTCGCGGGGCGGGGATTTCTACAGCACAGAGTGCTTGCTGTAGTGTAGGCACAGTTCTGCTGGTCAGTGTGGCCAGCTGTAAGAAATTCTCTGATTGCGAACCGAAAGATTGCGCTTCATAAATGCGTATTGAACCGTGCATGTCGTACCGTACGGTTCGGTTAAAATCCGTGAACCGCGGCACCCTTACTACTTGCCATCTAAACTGGCTTCGGGAGACACCATCGTCGTAGGTTCTCAAGCGCACGCCGTTACGTGTGTGCTAAAACTACATTCGGGAGACAGCATGCACGTAAAGACCTCCTGGACGAAGCCTACGTAAAGCCGTCCAACGCTACACAGCAGTTTAAACACCCTTTGCGAATATATACAGTGAAATGGATCATAAAAATACCACACACACACACATAAATACATATAAATACATATATTTATGTATATGTATATGTATATGTATATGTATATATATGTTTATATATATATATATATATATATATATATATATTTATATATATATGTATATATATATATATATATACTTATATAATCGAGGAGTGACTTCCGCCCCCCGCTGACGCTATACCCACAGCTCTGTAGGCGAGTAAACACAATGCCGACACACCACATCTCGCCAACACAGTAGCCACGGCGTGTGCGCAGAATTTACGGGTGGCGTAGGCCACCTATCATTGCTCACTACACAGTTTCCACGTCGCAACATAATTTATTCCACACACCACATTACGGACAAAACGGAAGGTGAAACAGTTTCGTACCGTTTACCGTGCGCACCACCGACACCAAACAGCGACGGCTTTAGCCGAAACAACACGAAGCGCCGCCATTGAACTCTGCGCATCTCCACAACAACACACAAGCAGGTCCTTCGCTTCAACCCCCCCCCCCCCCTTCTTACGTACCTCTTTTGTTCCACCCAGGCCGTTACTTTCACTTCACTCATGTCTCTATCAATCACAATATGTCCGTCCTTCACGTGCCATGTACATCCCAAACACAAAAATAAACGGCGACGGGCACACTACAGCGCGTTGTCCTGCTTTGGTAAACACACCAGGCTAGGTTCATGACACCAAAGGGTTCGACAGTGATGTCATCATTATGCAACCCGGAAGCACAAATACCAAGGATACGTCAGTGATGTCAGTCGGGATGCCAGTCGGGATGCCAGGTTTTCAAAAACAAGCGACAGAAACAAGCAAGGACGTTCATGAAAAAAAAAAAAACAGCCGAAGGGGTCCGCCATGTTCCAGGGGGGTCCCCGGGGGTCCCAACACACCCAGGGGGTCCACGGACCACCAGAAAAAAAGAAATATATACATTTTTTTCAATTTTTTTTTTTTTTTTTTTTTTTTACTTTTGGAAAGTTCTATCCCACCATTTTGGTACCCCAAAATAAGCGCGCCCTCACAGCCCTAGAGCCCCGTGCGCGGCTAGGGGGTCGGCCGCCCGTAGGGCAGCCGGACCTCTAGTATATATATACGTATATATACATATATTAAGGCCAGGCCGTTAACGCCGTTACTGGCGGACTCTTATCGCGCGGAAAAAAAATAGAAGGTACGTGCCACCGCCGCCGGGCCAAGCACTGCTGCTCCGGGGAGCCGGGGTGCTCGTCAAATTACAATGTTTGAGTGCAACCGAGGCAAGCCCATCAGCACAGCTTTATCAGCCAAGCTAACTAACCTCCTAGCCCAGTGGATTGCAATCAATTGCCGGCCTATCAGCGTGGTGGAAGATGATGGACTCGAGCTTCTTCTCCGGGCGGCAACAGGCGACCCGTGTTACAGACTACCTGCGAGGCGAACTATCATGAGGAGAATCCATGACCAACACGCCACAGAGAAAGCTGTGAAAGAGGAGAAGTTGGCCGGGGCGGCGTGTGTAGCACTGACTGGGGACCATTGGACATCTGTCAACAACGATAACTACCTAGGCGTTACTGTACACTTCATCGATGTCAGCTGGGAACTTCACTCGTTCGCCTTGGGTACGTTTATGTCATTTAATTTATTTAACTTACCACGGTGAAGTTGGTTAACATTTACACAGCTTTAGCTAACGTTATCAGGGATCGATTGATTAATTTTACCACAGGCCAACAACATTAGCTACGTTTGCTGTAGAGCAGGGGTCTTCAACAGGGGGTCCGGGACCCCTAGGGGGTCCTCAGAGTTACTACAGGGGGTCCGCCAAATCTTTGTGTGATATGATTTTTTCTTTTACCTTAACCACTTGAACCCTAGCATCACTTTTCTGAGGATAACTTTAGCCAAAAATAGCAGATCTACAAGCTCAAGCTTTTAGATCGGCTATTTTTGGCAAAGAGCCATAGGTGTAGTAGAGGGAAAAAAGAGCAGTCCACGTAAACAAAAAATGTTGAATCTGAAACACAATTTTATACGATATAGTGGGGGTCCCTGCTTTACCTCTCCCTCAGCTAGGGGGTCCTTGGCCTGAAAACGTTGAAGACCCCTGCTGTAGACGAATCCACAAAATCGCTGCCTGTTGGCAGCCATAGCTGCGTTCTCGCGGTGTTGCGGTGCGGACACCGCAGCTATGGCTGCCTACAGGCAGCGCGTTTGTGGATTCGTGTATAGCCCCGACAACGCCAGCCTGCTGATTTTTAGTTGACTACTACTAGCGAACTTATTCTGATCTACTTTGTCTGTCCTAACGTTAGGTGTGATTAAAACAGAGGAGCGGCACTTTGCAGAAGTGTGTGCCAGGCAGTTTCTGGACGTCGCTAATCAGTGGGGGATAGCCGACAAAATCACCACCATTGGGACAGACAGCGCTCCCAACACGATTGCAGCAGGGAGGATACTGCTTCGAGCACATGCCCTGCGTTGCGCACCTTATACAGAGGGTGTAAGAAACGTAAGGAGGAAAGAAAAAGTAAGGACTTACTTCTGGTCATTATTTGGGTAGAACACACATATTTTGAATGCCTTCGGCAGACTTCAAATGAGCCATTTTAATCTAGATTAATCTAGATTAACTCCAGGATTGCAGATTAATCTAGATTAAAAAAATTAATCTATGGCCACCTCTAATATATATATATATATGTATATAATTACGGCCGGCGCGTAACGTGCAACCCTCTCCAAAAAAAAAAAGACATACAAGCTATCAACACACTGCGACATGCCATGATGATAGCTTGCAGATCTGTTCTTTTGGGTAGGGCGAGCGGCTGTTAGGAGGAACTGCTGCGCTGGTTCTATGTGTAGCCCCCACAGTCATATTAGCCAGAAGTGGCGTGCAATAGACCTGGCTAGCGGGCAGGTTTATTGGCATGACTGGTAACACGTCGGACTGGCGAGTGGGAGCTTCGGGTTCGATCCCAGAATGTCCCATTTCCCAAGTCTACTATGCATAAAATCTTTTGAAAATAGCAGATCTACAAGCTTGTGACACGTTGTGAGCTTGTAGATCTGCTATTTTCAAAAGATCTTTTAACCATTCATAAACATGGCGAGCGCAACAGCTGTCACTTCGTGAGAGGAACTGGGGACTTTCATCATAACGTTTAACTATAAAACTTTGAAATTAAGGAAACATGTTTAGCTCAGCATCATTTAATATACCTGTAGTTAACTTGGCATATGCTTAATATTTGTATTAGATGATCGGATCATCCGTGAGAGTACAATTTGTAAACTTCGGGTTCATGCATAGAGGACGAAGCACCGCAGCCGCTCGCCCTACCCAAAAGAACAGATCTGCAAGCTATCGACACGGCATGTCGTAGTGCGTTGACAGCTTGTATGTCTGTTTTTTTTTTGGGTAGGCACGTTACGCACCGGCCCGCCGTAATATGTATTTATATATATATATATATATATATATATATATATATATATATATATATATATATATATATATATATATATATATATATTTATGTGTGTATACATTTTGTGTGTGTGTGTGTGTGTTTCATAGATCTATTACGCTACGATGGGTGTTACAAGCGCCCCAGGGCGCTCGTAACAAACTGCTGCGTAGGACAGCACTCAGGGCTACGCCTCTCCCAGGAGTAGGCGGGGAGTAGGCTACGTGCATGCTGTCTCCCGAATGTAGTTTTAGCAGACACGTAACTCCGTGCACAGGAGAACCTACGACGATGGTGTCTCCAGAAGCCAGTTTAGATGGCACGTAGGGCACAACCAGCTGCTACTAATGAGGGTAGAGCGTAGGTTTTGCCGAGTCCCAGCTGTGTAGGAGGCTCTTACGCAAGCTGCGTAGGCTACGCATGACCTGAAATCTGCGTGCCTGCTAAGGTACTGCGCAGCCTGTGTGTACGCATGTAAGACCCGTCGTAGGACCTGCGAAGCATCTCTACGCAGCATCTCTACGAAGCTCTTTGGGAAACGCGGCCATCGACCCTTCAAGCTGAAGTGACGATGTGACAACACACAGGTCTCAGCTCTGTACAGACAGATGGCTCTCATGTGGATCTCAGACTTCATGTGGTCATTTATGATGTACTGTATTGACGATGTTTGACTCTATATTTGACCGTTGGCATTTTCAGCTGTTTCTGACATACAAGCCTTCTTTCTGTCAGGTACAATGGGTATTGAATGACCGGGTGGGGAATGCATTCTCAACTTGCATCGTTCCCGAGTAGGCCGGTGCCCAACAGTATCGTATTATGTATTAACAAATTATGCACATTTTGTGTGTGTGTGTGTGTGTGTGTGTGTGTGTGTGTGTGTGTGTGTGTGTGTGTGTGTGTGTGTGTGTGTGTCTGTGTCTGTGTCTGTGTCTGTGTGTGTGTGTGTGTGTGTGTGTGTGTGTGTGTGTGTGTGTTCCAGTGGATAGATCAGACCTTCCTTCACCCTCCGGACACTTTTTGTTTACATCAGCATGCACGTTGTGGCTTCTGCAGCGCTCCACAGATCGTCAAAACAAGGTGAAAAACGCTGGCAACAACATCATTTATTAAATAATACCGGGCAGTGAATGTGTTAAGAGCTTACACTTAACCTTAGTTTTTTTTTGTCATGGTATAATCTTCATCCCACATCAAGTACATTAACAGTAAAAGACACAAAGTACAAAGTACATGAAGAGAGACAGATTTATTGACATTCATTTCAAACTCAGGACAGATACTGGTACACTGGTCAACGTTAAATTGGCTGTTTTTTCCTTAAATGTATAAAATAAAGAATAAATGTATGCTTTGAAAAATTAATGGTCATGAATAATTTTAACATGCACGGTACATCATTATCAGACCTAGACCCTTCAACTTCTTGTTTATGACTGGCTAGTGGCTATCAGAGGTTTTGTAGCATTTGTAGAAATATTGGGCCTTAAATGTAATTAAAACAATATGTGATATGTATTTTTCCCCACATTTGTAAACAAATATTAAAAATAAAATGGTGCCCAGTGTTCTCAGGGGCCCAATCTTCCAGTTACCATGTTTGAATTGCAGACAGTTTACAACATGAGCAGAGAGAAAACATAATATTTATCTATATTTTTTTTTAGTGAACAAGAAACAATAGAAAAAGACCATGTACATTCTAAATAACATTTGGAAATACTCCTCCCCCCCTTTTTTTCTCCATTTTTTTTATTCCTCCCTTCTGTACACTCTTTTTTTCTTAATACATTTGTTTGGTGCCTTTTTTCTTTTTTTCCCCTTCCCACCCTTCCCAAGGTCTGTCCACCCGTAGGCACAGAATGGTAATAGTACTGATATTTTTGCCAATAATATCCACAGTACTCTTAAGTGCATTTGGAAAATTACATTTGGAAATAAAACAACAGACATTTTAGAACAAAAAAACAACAACCTGACTACGTTTTACATGAATAAAAAGAAACAAAATCAATTAAGACAGACAAAAAAAATGGTCAGGCTTTCTGAGAGGCTGTTTCTGTGTTTCTCTTTGGCATTTTTTTTTTTGTCCTTTTCTAACAACCATTGGCACCTGTTGAGGTCCAATTCTAGGCAGAAAAAAAAAACGTGTGTCTCCCTCCGCCAGGAGCCCGGTCCCCGCCGGCCCAGTGCAGGGAGATCACCCATACAGCGTGCAGGGAGGACCCCCTCCCCTTTCATTACATTAAAACAGGTAGACCAGGGTGTTTTCTACAAATGTCTTGTAAATCAGTAGTTCTCACTGTTTCGTGCCAAGGACCCCACAAAATTATATGTATTGATTGATTGATTGGATGATATGACCCCCCATCTGAAAATGTTTTGTGCCAGGGACCCCCCCAGAAGAGAGGGTTTGGGTTAAAAGTTATTTTTTTTATTCTTTAATAACAGATGTACAAGCTTGCAGTGCAACACAAAGTGATGTGCTGTGAACTTGTAGATCTGCTACTTTTGTAGAACTGTAGATATACTTTTTGGTAGAATTTTTTTTTTATTGTAGATTTTTGTAGATCTTGTAGATCAGCTATTTTTCAATAGCCAACATTAAAATATAAAATGACACGGGTGCTTTCCCGGTTTCAGTGGTTAATTAAATGAAAACAGGTACACCAGGGTTGAAGAGGTTAATGTGAGATGTTTCTCAGAGGTGCACCTGTCCTGCAAACTGAAAGATTAACCATCAAATCTCTTAAAGCAGATTTGAGGGCTGCCTTGTTCGAGGACGATCTTGTTGATCCAGGGAACCATCGCTGTCACGTTGAAGTTCACAGAAGTTTGTTGATAACGACCCAAACTTATGGTACCATACAGCGTCCAGGAGGCATCTTCGTTATCGCACATCAGGGGTCCTCCCCAGTCCCACTGAAACAAGAAGCAGTTGTGTTTTTCATTGTGTGTTTTTATATCATAAATAAATAAATATCATGTGATGTTTTCATCTCTGTTACTCACTGCAATGGGTTGGAACTCAGAGCCTGCAGTACAGAACGTAGTGCTGGTGATCCATTTGTCAGGGTCAGAACCTGCAGGCCAGTCACGTCTGCACTGATCATTTGTGATGATTGTGGCAGAAGTCTCACGGAGCAGGTCAGAATAGCATGATTGTGGTCCTGGGGGGAAAAAAGCACATAGGATTCAAAGTTGAGGACTTTGTACAGTCATTTATAAATACAGAGGAACATTCCATTTGATTGAATTTGAAATTATGAATTCTCATCCAAATCCTGACTGACTTTGTTCATGTCTATATTTTGAACATCTCTTCAAAATATAGAAGCATGAAAAATTTAAACGAGTGGGTTTACTGCTGTTGTATTAACTTGCCTGAATGTAAGTTGGGGAAATAACCCAACTAAATGGAGGAGTGACATATCCCGACATTTTCAACTACTTAGTGAATTCTCCAGGATAGTATATGTCTCTATACAGCGTAAGTCCCGCCCCATTATCAGTACATGCTGATAATGTGACCAATCAAATTCTTTGTCAACCTGTATGAATGTGTGTTTATATTGTTTCCTCACCATCCCATGTGGTCATCCCCCATCCAGTGATCGTGCACCTCGTGCCAGCAGGGGGGAATTCATCAGCCTCAGGAAGACACACAGGTTTAACATTCTTGTTAAACTTCGCAGGGCTGGACAGTTTGGCCAACATCATCGCATGCTGAGGAAAGTTGTATTCGGGGTGCCTGAAGACCTATCAGAGAAATGACAGACACGGTTAGATTAACCACATAAGCCGTGTTTGCAAAAGTAAAAAAAAAAGAGAGAGATTAGATTGTAGATATATTTTCAAAGGATTTTTTTTTTTTTACAAATTGTGGAATATCTTTGACTGAATGAAAAGCAGATAGACGATGAAATGACCAAACAATTTTGTGAAAGTGAAATATTCCATTAAAGACTTTGTTCAGACAGCAGGCTCAGACTTGATAAAAACCATCTGATTCCATCCAGAGAGGCCAAACATCAGATTAGCTGTGTCAGTGTGAACATAGTGTTAGTTATGTAATATGTTCTGACACATGTTTGATGTTCATACTGTACCTCTTCAATCCTGATCCGCTGAGTGTCTTCGGTGGTAGACAGATTGTGAACTCCTAAAACTACATAGCCTCCGGGTCTGGAGAAGACAACATAAACAAATGATTATGAACATTTGTCCATTAGTAGCAGAGTTACTGGTTGTTTTTTACATTTTACATATTTAACCACTTTAGCCCTACATTCTTCTTTGTACAATGAACAGCGAAAATAGCCAATCTACAATGTCAAAATGTGTTGCTGTGGCACGTTAACGTATAGATCTGCTTTTTTGTCAGTTTTGTGACATCTTGTACCTATAATGACAGGATAGTGAGGACACGTTTAAAGGGATGAAGAGACAGAGTGATTAATAATGAACTGTTTTCTTATGTCATGGTTATGTATGTTTGTATTACCTGGCCTGGTAGTTAGTCGCAACAATATACTGATTAATCAGTGCACCACCCCCACGAAAGCTTCCATCGGGTCCCTGAAAGATAAAAGGTAAAGTGTGAATCAAAGGCAGACATATCGTAAGCTTAGTTCGGATTTTTGCCGTGTGACACCGTCGTACAATGGAGCATAAATGAAGCACTTCTCCAAGATATTACCTTGTTTTATTAGCGTGTGTGTGTGTGTGTGTGTGTGTGTGTGTGTGTGTGTGACACTTCCTAGTGTCCTTGAGCAAGACACTGAATCCCTAACTGTTATGGATTCAGTGTCTTGCTCAAGGACACTCCAACACTCAAACAGGAGAAGCCGGGGATCGATCGAATGTATATTTATTTGTATAATGTATATTTACCCAGATAGCCACCATCCAGGGCCAGGAATGTGGAGCAGCCTCTTTACCGTTGACGATACGTCCAACTGCACGGTTGTCTCGAGTCCCACAATCTTCATCTCTCATCTCTACACATGATAAAACACACCAGGACAGCTCTAAATACATACAATTATATAGCTTACATTTAATGATACACACACACACACACACACACACACACACACACACACACACACAGCATTGCTTCAATGACTGTGTGCCAGGACATTAAAACATGAACACACCTTGAATGGCAGATCTGATGAACTTCTTGCTGGATGTCCAGTAAACGGTGGGTATGTCTGGATCGCCACAAACTTTAGGACCCCTGATCACAAAACCTGCCAATAGCCAATCGTTGTCTTTTTTGACCATGAGCGGACCACCTCCGTCTCCCTGATAAGACATAAGTAAGTAAGATAAGTAAGCATCGTTCACTCTCCAGCGCTCAGTTTCTGTTAAAGCACACTGTTAACTTTTAATAATGTCAAGTCTTTACAATTTATTTTATTTTTCTACAGAGACAGACTATAGTAGTTTTCTGTTAGCTTGGAATCCCCATCGATGATGTCATTGGCAGGCAGGTTCCTGAGCTGTCTACGGCCCAGATGAGGTTGAAAGTGGGTGAAGTGCTACATTAAGATTTGAATGGGATTTGAATGGCATTCTTACTATGCATGCGTCCTGGCCTCCTTTCATGTTTCCTGCACAGATCATGTCGTCATCTACCTGACTCCAGATCTCCTTACAACGTTTATGGTCAGTTACCGTAACGTTGACTGCTTGAAGAGCTCTGGGGAATGGTAGTATTTCTATAAATACAAATAAACAGAATCATTATCAGTGTGAGTATAAGTCTGGCTGCAGGATTAACAACTTTCAACCCTGCGTCCCTATTTTGGGCATGTTATTATGGTGTGTGTTTACAAAGTGTTTACAAAAATGGAAACCGAAATGTCATTATTTATGCGATTATTGTAGAGCTGCTGTTTTCACCAAATATCGGCGTATTATGACATGGCCAGAATAGTGAGGCTGTCTGTCAAAACATTATTCAGTCAAATTCTACGTGTACTGCACACCAGTGGTTCTCAAAGTGGGGTCCGAGGACCTCCAGGGGTACTTGAGGTGGCTCCAGGGGGAGCTCAATAAAATGATTGATCGTAAGTGTCCATTTGGTTACATCTGAAAGTGTTAACCAGATGGACACTCTGAATTGGACCCTTACAAGTTTCATTTGGCCACATTTGATCATTTGGTCCCCAGGGTGCCCCGTGCTTACCTTCTCCGACGCGACCCCAACCGTAGACGATGGCCTCCGTACCAGTCGGAAACACACTGCCGTCGTCTGCCAGGCAAACCGGTTGGATGTCATCAGTGAAGTCGACGGGTGAGTCCATTTTCAGCAGAGCGTTGTCGTTACCCCACCGCCCGCTATAGGAAGATCAGAATAATCCAATATTAGTTATTAATAACACTAGAATAATCTACTTTGATTTTGGTCAGTCATGCGCATCCTTACCTTAGAGACCAATTAGGGTTGATCCTGAAATCAATAACGCGTCTCCTAACACCAACACCTGCCTCATCCAGGTTGCTCCTCCCAAACTGGACTCTCAATTTCCTTGGGTTGATGTCTCTGGAAGAGAGAAATATAAAGATCCCATTTAAGTGATATGCTATATTCCTTATTGTCTCCGCCAGGAGACATTGTTTTCACTTTCCACATGTCAAGCTAACATTGGTCAAGCCTCACGTGACACGTGACAATACGGTGAAATAGTGTGATCTGATTGGCTAGTGACGTATAGCGGCCTATAAATACATGTGTCACTTTGAAAGAGTCTTAGCCTCTTTCAAAGTGAGGTAAGACAGGAATAATCACACTTACACAGACAGGACAGATAGGACACTTACATAGTAGACAGGACGGATAGGACACTTATACAGACAGGACGGATAGGACACTTATACAGACAGGACGGATAGGACACTTATACAGACGGATAGGACACTTGTGTCATGTTACTATGACACAGTAACATGTTCTATTTTTTGTAAGAATTAGAACATAAGAAGTAGAACATTCCCAACATTCCCAAGTCTGCTGGCGGAGACTTGTGCTCCGAGGAGCACTTTTTCTAGTCTTTCTTTGTTTTTAGCGGCGATCCTGCTTTATACCTGACTTTGTCCGTGTGCGTACGTCAACGTTCTGATTGGTCAGGTGCGTACGTCAACAAAGTGATTGGTCAAGCTTCACGTGACACGTGGCTATAAACACATTATAAACATATATCGATGACAAAATGTATCAAAGGCGCCACTACCTTCACAGAGGGTGTGTTTTTTTGTATTGCTGACAGTTCTCTAAGATGCCTCTCTCTCCCCCCCCCATCGCTCTCCCTTCCCTCTCCCTATATCCCTCTCTCTCTCCGCCCCCTCTCTCTCTCTCTGCCGCTCGCTCACACAAACTTTGCATGTGCACAGAATGACAGGCTAACGACACAAACACAGGGAGGAGGACCCTAAGCCCCCGATCTCTCAGGAGAATCTGGTGTAATAATATGAATGAACTTACGTGAGGCATTGTGCAGGAAGGTAAACATGTTGGTTGTCCACCACATTCCCGTTGCAGATATGAGTTTTTGATGGTCCACGGACAATCTGAACGCTGACAGCAGACGGAAGCTTCGCTGGCCTTCCTCCAATAATGAATTGGTCAGGTTGGTCATGGGTAGTTACACCTGCCGCCGTCGCACCCACTGGAACAGAGACCACACTAATTAACCACAACTAAAGACCTACGTTTATGGCATATCGCATTTAAAAAAGACAAAATCCAAAGAATTAGGGACAAGTGTTAAATATATCTATATTCTGATAGTAATCATTATAGCTATACAGGAAAGTTATGGAGGAAAGTGATGCACCTGCCATCGCCGCACACACTGGAACAGGGATCAGAGATAGGTTGTAAGAAGTGTTAAATATCTCTATATTCTGATAGTAGCCTAATCATTGCTGTACAGTAAAAGGGGTCTCCCAGTCTCAACAGGAGAGAGAACTCATACAGGATAAACATGTGAAATAGGAAGTGATGCAGACAAAATTGGAACTGGAATATTATAAGATTTGAATCTATAATAAATTGCACAAAAAAAAAACATTATGAAATTTGTCTTACCATAGAGCGCAATGATCAGAATGATGTAAGGACGGCACCACCATTTCTGGAGGCTTATGTCAGCCATCGTGGCACAGAGGCCGCAGAGATCTGAAATAAGAAGGACACGTTGATCACAGCAGTGCCAGGACGAAACCTATGACCTTCATGGAATATAGGCTGCCCTAGCGTGTCTGACATCTGGTCTAGAGGGGCGGGTTCAAAATCTCCGGAGAAAAATTCTGTGAGATCCCATTGGTTCACCGATCTGTCCGTCAGCCACCATGCCCCTCCTCCTCCCCCAATGTGCAGCATTGAGAGCCCTGATGTCACAACATTTGGAGCGACGCCCACTGCACTCTGGTTGGTTGGGGAAATGAAACACTTCCTATAGACGGGTTTCCTGTTAGTAAACATGAGAGGATATGACCGCGCAGAGGAGGGGTAAGCCTATAGAGGGCGCCATTACCCGCAGCAGCTCTGGTCAAATGTCCATTCATAAAAGAAATGATCTTCACCGGGTTTAATGAAAGTAGATTAAATTATGCAGTTTGTAATACCTTGTTTACTCAATAAAAATGATTTGTCGGAAGTTGGATCTGTTTGTATATAATAGCAGCATTATGCCTATTATGCCTATAATAGCAGAATTATGGCTATCTAACTCCCGAACACAACAACAGAGTGAACGGCGCTTCCGGTTCGTTTCCCCCGAGCATGCGCAGATTGCGCATTCTGCTCTGTGATGACGTCGCGCGGAAATCCGTCTATTCCAGGAACGTCAACAGGGCGTTACTATGGATCCCACGCCAGCTCTTGGCAAACCCACTGTGATTGGTCAGTAGTCGCTGTGATTGACAGTTCTCGTTTTTGCAACTATGCCTATACCTAACCTTAACCCTAACCCTAACCTCAGTAAGACTATGCCTGCCAGGGAGCCAATCAGATAGGTAAGGCGGGTCTATATCCTGGAGCGTTGGTGGGATCCATAATCAGGCGTCAACAGGCTGGTCCAGGCTCTTATTTTTTAGCAAAACTAAAAACTAAAATCCTGGAGATCGAGGCTACATGGAATAAAATATGAAATAAAACAAGTAAAACAAGAACACATTTAGTAATCAAACCTGATTGAAGACTCGCTCTGATGGTATCCAAGCAGGAAGTAAATCCAGATGCGCCTTGGCAGTCTAGGGGAGGGAGAATCACTGGAGAACTAATCCGTGGAAAGAATACCTGGGATCTGTACTGCTTCTCTCTGAAGAAGTGGTTGACGTCTCAGGTATCACCGTTGGATCAGAAAGAAAGAACTTGTCTATTGTGTTGCCTTAAATACCCTTGGCTGCAGTGCTAGTGTCATTAGGGTGATGTCAGTCATATCCATATATGGAGCCCCCGATGTCATGCCTGAAGATAGGGTCTATAATGTCAGCTGATGTCAGAGCTAAGCTTGGTATGTCAGTTTTCTCCATGTATAGATTTCCAGGAGAGATTATGCTGTAGCATCAGTCCAATGGTGGAAAAAGTACTGAAATGTTTTACTTAGGTAAAAGTATCAATACTGCAATGTAGAAGTACTCTGTTACAATTAAAAGTCCAGAATTCAAAATTGACTTGAGTAAAAGTACAATATTATTGGTATCAAAATGTCCTTCATTACTTTACACCACTATATGTTAGGTTATCCTTTCAAAGTAAAAGGCCAATTGTTACAGTTTTAGTTAACTTTTATGTTCGAAATCAACATTAGCAAATCAAAACGGATACAGGTCCTAAACCATGAGGGCACCTCAATGTTAAATTCAGTTTCTTCCAAAATGTTAAAAAATATATGTAATAAAAAATAAATGTGTGCTTTGGAAAATGGTTTGAAGTATTTGTATGATTTGAACATGCAGGGTAGATCATTATCAGACCTAAACTTACATTTCTTGTTTATCCCCAACATGACTGGATGAATTTTGTAGCAATTTGTAGCATTAGTAGAAATATTGGGCCTTAAATGTCATCTGAAATTGATTTGGCCCCTCATTTATAACATATAAATGTAAAATCAAATATGAAATAGAAAAAAATAAATGTAAAATGTGTCCCTTTAATGCCCATATATGGAGATCTCTGTATCTGTCAGTCCATGTACCTTATATACCCATATATGGAGATTGGAGATCCCTGATCATGGTCGTCAGTATATACCCATATATTGTCATGCCCATATACGGGCATATAATTTAGATCGGCAGTTCTGGACAACTGGATATCCATAATGCCTATATATGGTTTCGGGGGGCGTGGCAGCTAAAATGAATATCAAATAACTAAATACAAGCAACTTAAAAACTGTCTGGGGTGTTCACAAAAGCCAGAGTAGACGGTAAAATGACCCAAAACATGTTTGAAAGTGAAATATCTATTTATCACAGTAACTGTATTTTTATCTATAGGCCTACATGTCATACATTCAATGTAAAATTCAAATTAGTTTTATTGCACAAAAGTAAACTCAGAGTAATGTAATATTTTGCCTTTCAAAAGTGATACTATCTAATCTTAACTAAACTTAAAAGGGCATTTCACTTTAAAACATTTCTGTCTGACATTCACATTTTTAGCTGCTGGTCAGATCTAAAAATGAGTAACTGAATATGGGCTCAATAGAACATAGTCAAACAGAAAGGACAAGTGTGGCATATACTTGTCATTAAGAATGGGGAATTAGGTGAGAGCGTTGCTCAGTAAATTCATGACATCCCTGTTAAATGCCTTCTACCATTCTGAGGTCCAACTAATATCCATAAATACTGAAGGCAATAAGGAATTGAATACATATTTTAGGATGTTTTAGTAGGTCTCTCTCTAGCAGCTGTATTGTATGTGTATGTGACACCCTGAATCTTTGAACCTTGCACGCAGGTACACATTGTGATAACATACCTAGAGTCTACTGAAATCTGATGTATATTGCAGGTGTTCCTTCAGAATCCTCTGCACCACACCACCTTCATCCTCTGCTCTCACACTGTTGATATTGACCTCTAGTTTCTTCTCTATGAGATAATCCACCATTGAGAACCTCCCACTGGTCACCTTGACTCTGTGCTTTGTGGTGTTTACAATATGATGACAGCTGAATGGATGTTCTCCTTTACAGAAGAATCTTCATACTGTTGTGTCATCTCTATAGATATAGACCAGAGCCCACGATTTCGTCCCAAGCAGTGGAGTAAAGTAACTAAGTACATTTACTCAAGTACTGTACTTAAGTACAATTTTGAGGTACTTTTACTTTAATGGAGTATTTCCAATTGTCTATACTTTCACTTCTACTCCACTACATCTCAGAGGCAAATATTGTACTTTTACTCCACTACAATTATTTGAAAACTTTAGTTACTAGTTAATTTGCAGATATTAATTATCACATTATAAAACATACATTAACCAGCTTTAGCCCTATTTTATACCTAGAGTAAATTATATATATATCAATTTTAACCAAAATATATCACCTACGCACTTAGAAGCTCTTATCTTGTACTTCGGCCCTTCAAAAAGTTAAAATATAGGCTTTTTACTTGTAACAGAATATTTCTACATTATGGTTTTGCTATTTTTACTTAAGTAAAACAAACTCTGACTACTTCTTCCACCACTGGTCAATATGCACGGCCAACAGTAGCCTACTACTTTGACTGTGCAGAGCTAATCATCAGGTCTTATAAGATCTGCAACTGGAGCGATAGTCTCAAATTGATTTTATGGTTGGAGGTTCAAAACTAGCCTGGTAAACCCTCCCTCCAGAAATCTCAATTGTATTTTATTTCAGGAATCAAATGGAAATGAGATTTCCGGAGGGAGGGTTTACCAGGCTAGTTAAAAACAGGAAATGTATGTCAGGATCTGTTTCCTTTTTTTATTTATTTTGTAGTGGTTGTTTTCTGTGGTGTGCTTAGGTTTTACGTTACTGCTGTGTTCCTTTATTTTGAAGTAATATCCCTAGTGTTTCCTGTTGTCCTTGTAGCTGTTGTCTGTCTTGTCTTGTCTTGTCTTGTCTTGTCTTGTCTTATCTACCCTGTGTTTATTGTTCATTTGAGTCACCTGTGTCCTGTTAACACCAGCCTATCCCTGTGTTGATTATCTTTGAGTTTCACCTGTATAGTCCCCTTTGTTCCTTCCTGTTTGTGTTGCATACAGTATGTGAGTGTTATTTTTTTTGGGTCCTCTGTTCCTTTGTTTGCACTTTGAGTTGGCATCTGATCAAGTTTTCATTGGGTCAACATTTATAAGACCCACAGACACACTTTTAATCAATTTCACTTTCAAAATGTTCAAAGAAAATTGCCGATCTACAAGCTCTCAAGACATCACATAGTGGTGTGCTATGAGCTTGTAGATTGGCTATTTTGGCTACTTCTGCCTGGCTGACACTTTTGTACGACGAAGTAAGGCCATAATTTACGTGGGGAAAAAACATACAATGTTTAAAAATGGAGATTACTGCCCAACAGCAACGATATGCAGGTTTCAGCTATTAGTTTCTCCAGAGATGATACGCCTTGCAATTGTTCCAATACAGAGTGTATGGCACCATAACCTAATTTATAAATGATGTGTATAATACATTAGGGATATAATATAGGCTATTTTAATGTATTGAGATCTCCACCAAGTGGCAGTGTAACCTTGGGTATAAATGCTGGGTGTTCTGCATTGTACTGTATCTTCAAAAACATAAACAAACAGTATTCATTGCTGTGTAGGCCAATATGTTACAAAATAAAACTCGACAGAAACAGGTACAAATCTGTTCTGCAAGAATTGCATGAACACATTTCCCAAAAAATAAGCAATCAGTGGAAATTTGCAAATGGCAGGTGATGTACCTGTGTTGAATTCAGTTACTTAGCTTGTCTTTGAGCCTGTGACAGATGTGGTGCATTTGATAGACATCACTCACCTGTCAAGACTCAAGGTCAGACTAAAACCATATAGAGGTAAAAGTCTATAAACTAATTTTGGTGCTGTGTGGGATTTTAGACACGGAGAGGATCCGTGTAGAATGCTTTCCCTCTGGTGGGTGGAGAGATATAGAAGAGAGGGATTGACATTTCCACAAAGAGTTTATATAAATGAGGGCAGGACATAAATATTAAATAAATATTCAGTTTAAATGCAATAAAATGCTATGCAAATATTTCATTTAAACCCAAATTAAGTGTACGGTGCGTAATCAAACACTAAATCGCCTGTGTCAGTGGAATTCAATGACAGCTTTTGTCAGTTTTGAGGCAAATACTGCATATATCTCAAGTGAAGCACAAGAAATAAGGATGAAGAACATGAACATTGAACATAGTTTCTTAACCAAGTAGATTTTTGTTAGAACATTGGATTGTGTAGCCGTATAAGAAGACAATGGCATGCAATTCTGTTTTTTAAGGAAATTGAAGGTGAGACTATGGTTTGCCCTGATGCAGAACATGTTTGATAGACACTTCTCACAAGGGTAGGGTTAGATCGTATAAACCTGACAGGAGAGATCTGTATTTGAATTTAGCCCTGTCAACGATTTTGACATGGAACCCAGTACCCAGACCATACCCAGTGTCAGAGTATCTGTTGTACACGCCTGTCTGTCTGTGTCCATTTTATGCCCATATTTGGAGATCCCTGATGTCATAAATATATGCCTATATATGGGCATATTGGTTGGAGATTTCTGCCCGACAGCGACGATATGTCATAGATGACTGACGTCATAGACTAGCCAGATGAATATCCACATGGAAGCAACGTTATTATTTTTTACTTTAAAACGTATAAATATATACGCTTGTAGATCTGCTGCTTTTGTGTGACGCTGTTGTACGATCAAGTGGGTGTTAATTAATTCATGAAAAAACACCAAAAAGTTAGAATAAGGAGGTTTCTGCCCGACAGGAACGATAGACTGTACGTTTCCCAACACTGTTCAGTGTAAAGATAGGCTGACTATCCAGGGTCCAATAATGATGAGCCCTGATGAACCTAAAATAACCAATCATTAAAAAAATAAATCCATTTAAACTTCGAAAATCATCTCTGGAGTGTCAGGGAACTTGCTCTTGCTGGACTGCAAACAACCTAAATGTATGTAAGATAAATAACAACAAAACAATTTATTGGCAGATGTGATTTACCGTAAATTCTCTAATAGTGACCCGGGCTTTTATTTGTTTTCAATTGTAGTCTGTTTTATTTGTTTAAACTGTAAACCTGTACCAGGTTTTTATTGAAAGGAGGCATGTAAGAGAGAGGCCTATATTTCTATTTTTCAAATAGAAATATCATATATAGAAATATATATAGATATATATATATATAGAAATGTATATATAGAAATATGATATATATAGAAAATATATTTTTTCTAAAAAAAAAGTATTAGAAGAGAGGCTTTTAATTGCTTGTTTCAACAACACCTTTTAATATCAGTGCATTGATGTACTGCAATTTTGATCATAAAACCTTTTTCTTCAGGAAAAACAACTGTGGAATTGGCAGATCTACAAGCTCACAACGTGTGACACGTTTGTGACCCTGAAGCCAGCTCTACAGAAGTCCCTGGTCGTTGTGCTACACCAGAATGCTATGTGTAGTAGCACTAGCATCACCCAGGATGAACATGTTGATGTTGTCAACAAACATCAGTATGGCAGGGGGGGCAACCAAGGCTGAGTGAGATGGCAACCGGGAGAACGAGGCTGGTCTGTCACTGCCTTTGACGCCGGAAGCTCCAAGCAGGGGAGGAAAGCACTGGAGAGCTAGCCAGATGTATGGAGGACGGAGATGACTGGAGACACAGCTGGAGGGCTCATCTGGGGATGAATTAGAGATTGCGGGGCTCTATCTATCTCTATCCAAAGTTTGACCCTGGCCATCACTTACACAACAGTCAAGTAGAAGACGGCTCAAGGTAGGAACTTTTTTTCTCCTTCTTTCTTTGCTGCTGCTGCTTGTGTTGTATGCTGTTTGTATACTAATGTGATTCAAGCTGTTGCACTGTTGGTGTCATTTTGAGACATTTTGGGACCCAATGATCGGGTGGCAATGAAACATGTTCAGTGACTGCCGTTGTCAAGGCTGTGAGTTGTAACAGGAAACAGTATATGTGTGTGTGGCTCTTGGTACTTTGAATTATCCTATGAGTGAGTTTGCAAGTTCAAGCTAGAGGTTTTGACATATCATCATTTCAAAATGTTCATTTGCAATAGGCTCTTTGCACGTCAGCCATTTTGG
The DNA here is from genome assembly GCF_963454915.1 of Gymnoscopelus microlampas. Taxonomy (NCBI): domain Eukaryota; kingdom Metazoa; phylum Chordata; class Actinopteri; order Myctophiformes; family Myctophidae; genus Gymnoscopelus; species Gymnoscopelus microlampas. Next base: position 41,099,078 of record NC_139955.1, read on the forward strand.
AAACAATTTGGGCCTCTTCCTTCACAGGTCTTACCTATATACGATTTCTTTCTTTCTTTCTTTCTTTCTTTCTTTCTTTCTTTCTTTCTTTCTTTCTGTAGTCTTTGCAGACTTTTCTTTCCTTTGCACTTTTAACTTATTTTGTCCTTTACTCATGCTAAAACAGGATTGCATAACTGTTAAAAAATACAACCTTTGCATCTACTGTTTGTTTGCAGCTTGTATGGTGCCCTATAGGCCAGTGGTTCTCAAACCTATTCATGTCAAGGACCCCCAAATGAATGTTGGACTATGCCGTGGAACCCCTTCAAGACCCGTGGGGGTCCCCAGACCCCACTTTGAGAACCACTGCCCAGATCAGTCGTTCTCAAAGTGGGGTTTAGCCTATTTAGACCTGAGACCTGAAAAGTTAATATTTTGGACATTGTTGCTTTCTGCCCGACAGCAGAGATATAATATTAATACCCTAGATTCAAAAACTGGTTCCCTGTGCTGTGCAGGGGAAAGATTTCAGCTCTTGTGTTTTCTTTTTCCTCAACACTGATCTAACAGAGCACACATTCTTATCATTATTTTGACCTTCAGTCAGTACCACTTGTCAACCAGTAGGTGTCACACCAGACCACACGATCGACATTTCTCAATAGAAGAGCAGCTTCAATCTTTATTGAAGACTCATTTTTTTCACTACAGCCTTTGACACCGTTTGATAGTGTACATTTTATAACTTTGTAAAGCTGTTTTTAGACCCTTTTATTTCTGTTTGTAATGTATTATTTGTCATGTGTCTTTTTGTCTTCTGTTTTTCTTTCCATTGTCAGTCTTGTTCTTTATTCTGACCTTGTGCAGCACTTTGGTTTGTTAATGTGCTTTATAAAGTTTGAGTTGAGAGTTGAGTTGAGGGAGACCAAATACAATTAACCAACAGTTGTGGTGTATTGTATTAACATACTCATAACATGTTATTCACAACAAACAAAAGACAAACATAGTGGAACTTCAATTGTGAACTCAATCAAGCTTAAACACTATAAAAGAGGCAACAGATGCATCTGTCCTCCACAGTCATACCAACATAGAGTAGGTCCATATAATAGACAGACAGACAGACAGACAGACAGACAGACAGACAGAGCCATACCAATATACAGTAGGTCCATATAATAGACCAGTGATTCTCCTTTTAATTTCAAGGACCTGAGTTTGTTATGCATAATTAGGCCACAGACCCCTGTAACTCTGAGAGTGTACAATAATGGATCCATATGTACACTCTCAGAGTTACAGACCTGTAAGAGACCATTTTGGTTCCTTACTATCAACCATTTAGCTGGGGACCCCCTGGAATCCACTCAAGAAGGACCCCTGGGGTTCCCCGGACCCCACTTTGAGAACCACTGTAATAGACGGGACACATCATTATCACGGATGATTAAAAATATGCTTTGTGTTTCTTTAAAAATAAGTAAAATGTATTGTAAATGAATAAATATTATAACAACTAAATGAAAAAAGAAATGCATATTGGTTCCGCCTTGTTGTTGCAACCCAAGACAGAAGTGAGGGGGTCCTCACTTGGTCCCTGGTAGGCTGTTCCACACCCTGGACAGCAGTGTGGAGAAAGGTTCTGTCCAAGGTGTCCAAGGTGTTTTGGAGCCTGGGAGGCTCAGAGCATGTTCTGGTGTGGCTGTGCATAGGCGGGTGGTTGGTTCGCCGTCTGGTGTATGGTGGAGGGAGCATATCCTGGAGGTCCGTGCATGGGAGAGTGGTGGGTGTGCATTTTGTACAGCAGTGGTTCTCAACCTTTTTCAGGCTGCAACCTAAGGCTAGGGATGAGCAGCTTCCTGGTCAACTCCTGTTATTTTGAGGGCTTTCTTCTGGATGTTGTCAAGTAGACCCAATACCACAAAAAAGAAAGACATGCCATCTCCGGTTTGCTTCCCATATCTGCGTGAAGTAGGTGGCCGCCTTTTTACGAGACCGGAAGCAGGTTGGAGTCTTATTATTTCCAATGGAATAGTGAACGTGAACACAGCTTCTGAACCATTCTTTAGCTCCACTTTCTCTGTCCCAGTAACACACTCTCGTGGGATTTAGCACCAATAAACATTGGACGTTCGCGAGATCAGACGGCGCCAACTTAGGAGACAATCTTTTCTCTAACGACATCCAATTGGGATGTCGTGTCTTTAATAATTGTATATCTTTGAGTAGACTAAGATCATAATGTGTAGGTACTCCATGACACTGTGGACCTGTAGCTTGTAGACAGTTTACTGGTCACTCCTCAGTGCTGCCAGTTTCTGACCGTTCCGGATAGAAACTTTGGTCAGGTGTTTCGACCAAGACAGGCTTGTATGATGTTGATAATCAGGACATGGGACCAGCATACGTTGCATTGTAGGTTGAACATAGTCTACACGTTCAGTAAGGATATCGGATATCGTCTCTGTCGGGTGGAAACCTGTCCAAAACTGTTACTTTTCAGGATTGAAATTCTAAAATAGCAAAAGTAGCAGATCTACAAGCTCAAAACGTGTCGCTTCACGCTGCGTTTCGAGCTTGTAGATCTGCTACTATTGATGCTTTTGTGTGACGCTGTAGTGATCAAATAGGGTGAGTAGGGTGTTAATCTACGCAAATTGTAAGGAAGTCTTAGCAATGAGAGGGAAAATAAACAGCCCGTTATCTGCTTAACTGGTGGTCAGTTGCGCTCATAGCATGGCACACAAACTGGCAAACTTTTTGTGTTTTTATCTCTCAAGACAGGGACCTACCCACAGTTCGCAGGCCCTGGGTAGGCAACCCGGCCAGGCGGAGACCTGTTCTCTGATGAATGAGCAAACCTTTTCTAGTTGTGTATCTGTAGAGAGAGAGAGAGAGAGAGAGAGAGAGAGAGAGAGAGAGAGAGAGAGAGAGAGAGAGAGAGAGAGAGAGAGAGAGAGAGAGAGAGAGAGAGAGAGAGAGAGAGAGAGAGAGAGAGAGAGAGAGAGAGAGAGAGAGAGAGAGAGAGAGAGAGAGAGAGAGAGAGAGAGAGAGAGAGAGAGAGAGAGACCTACAATAGTCAGGATAATGGATTCAAAAGATGGTTCAACAGGTATTTGTCATCTCTCCTCCTTTCCCTTTCTCTACATCTATCTCTCCATGCGTGTTTCTCACTCTATCCCTTGCTCTCTGTCCTGAGCTATGGGTCCTCTATAAAGGTATCTTTTATGTGTTTACTCCTGTTTGCGAGTGTGTGTGTGTGTGTGTGTGTGTGTGTGTGTGTGTGTGTGTGTGTGTGTGTGTGTGTGTGTGTGTGTGTGTGTGTGTGTGTGTGTGTGTGTGTGTGTGTGCGTGTGCGTGTGTGTGATGGCTAGACCAGATGTGCCCCAGAGGTCTACCAGTACACAACCCCACATAGACGGGGTCAGATCCACACTCACTGTGTGTGTGTGTGTGTGTGTGTGTGTGTGGTGTGTGTGTGTGTGTGTGTGACAGCTACACCCAAGAGACATTGCGTCTGATTTATAGGTATCCTCTTCCAGACACCAGCTCCTGCAACAACCCCTGAATTCTCTCTCTCTCTCTCTCTCTCTCTCTCTCTCTCTCTCTCTCTCTCTCTCTCTCTCTCTCTCTCTCTCTCTCTCTCTCTCTCTCTCTCTCTCTCTCTCTCCGTGTGTGTCTCTATCTCTCTCTAAGTGGGTCATCTCATCACATCATTTCTGTATAGTTAGCATGTAAGACCACAGCAGGCCTATGGAACATCACAGTATGTATATCCATTGACTTTCAGAGTCTGCTTTGGTTACTGCATCTTAACCACCCACTAGACTTAGTGAACTGGACCTGTACTTGGACCACCTTTTTGCATCGACACCACATCTCTCACAACGTGTCGCATCGCGACAATTGTTTCCATTGTGGGCCTATGTATTCAATTAATCAGCATAGCATGGAAAATTAACACAATAATACATGTCATCAACTAATACAAACACTATGTATGAATATTGCATTTACCTCCACTTGTGGTCTCCTGATAGATGTTTTTTTCAGGCCAGTTTTGAAAGAAACCAGTGTTCAGTGGTGGAAAGTAACTAAGTATGTTTACTTAAGTACAATGTTGAGCTATTTGTACTTTACTCGAGTATTTCCAATTTTCTATACTATACTTCTACTCCACTCCACTACTCAGAGGCAAATATTGTACTTTTACTCCACTACACTTATTTGAAAACTTTAGTTAGCCTACTAGTTACTTTTCAAATTATTACATTATGAAACATACATTAACCACTTTAGCCCTATTTTACACATAGGCTATTAGAAAATAGCAGATCTACAAGCTCACAACGCGTCAGCTCTGTCAGATCTGCTATTTTCAAACGTTTTAGTACTTTCACTTTTGGTACTTTAAGTACATTTAGATGCCAATACTTTTGCACTTTTACTCAAGCCAATGTTTTATTCTGGACTTTTACTTGTAACAGGGTATGTCTATATTGCAGTATTGATACGTTTACTTAAGTAAAGAATGTGAGTACTTTTTTCCACCACTGCCAGTGTTACACATACTTCAGTGGTTCTCAAACTTTTTCATGTCAAGGACCCCCAAATTGACACTTATATTAGCCCATGGACCCCCATTTCAAACGATATGCCAGGGACCCCCCATAAGAGACGATTTTTTACGGCTCTAGCAGTGATTCTCAACCATTTTCATTTCAAGGACCCCCAGTTTGACATGCATTAGGGCTACGGACCCCCATTTCATGGCATTTCTATCACTTGGACCACAATTCATATTGTAAAATCTATGTCAATTTAACTCTGAGAGTGTACAAATGGAACCAAATGGACCCGTTAGGGTCCATTTGGTTCATTTGTACACTCTCAGAGTTACAGACCGACAAGGGTCCATTTGGAGCCTAATCTATAATTTGGCTGGGGACCCCCTGGAACTCCCTCAAGGACCCCTGGGGGTCCCCGGACCCCACTTTGAGAACCAATGCCATACTCCACATGCGCGCACACAGCTGCCAGTGGAAGGGTCATGCACTTGTTTCCTGCAGTGATGTTACAGTGTGCAATGCATTCTGGGATGATTAATCCCCTCTTATCTCTTCTCACTGGATTTCCTGTTTCCGTAAGTAAATCATGCACAGTATACATCTGCTGCTATGCTCACGCACCTTTAATCTTATCTCAGGTACTATGTAAATGATAAAAAGAAATCTCCAGGGCGCAGTCGGTAGCGCTGTCGCCTCACAGTTAGAAGGTCCTAGGTTCGATTCCCGCCAGGGACGCTGTGGGTGCTGGGGGTGTGTATTCTCCTCCGCGTCATCAGCGCCCATACCCAGGGTGGGGTTGGCGAAAGGGCCTACTCTGTGTGGAGTTTGCATGTTCTCCCCGTGTCTCCTAGGGTAGTTAATACTGAGTGAGCATGCGTTGCACATTCAGCTGCGTTTAGTGGTCAAAATGGCTGCTGTGAAAAGAGCTTATTATCATCAGCAGCACTGGACCTATACATTTAAATTCTATATGTTTTGGCTGCAAGTACTCATATGACCTGAAAGAATATTTATGGTCAGTGTGGGACACTGGGAGTAGGGCCATCATCTTCATCACGTCTGCTGCCCAACACACAGAGAATATATGGCTCGTTAAAATACTTGTAAAATTGTGAATTGCCTGAGAAAACCTGTAAACATCAGTGCTCCAATGTGATGGTGAAAGAGAAGTCAAATGAAAAAAAACAATCCTTCTGAAATCACTGTACACATGAGACCTTGTTTTTAGTGTGTGTGTGTGTGTGTGTGTGTGTGTGTGTGTGTGTGTGTGTGTGTGTGTGTGTGTGTGTGTGTGTGTGTGTGTGTGTGTGTGTGTGTGTGTGTGTGTGTGTGTGTGTGTGTGTGTGTGTGTGTGTGTGTGTGTGTGTGTGTGTGTGTGTGCGCGCGCGCGCGCATGTGTGTGAGAATTAAGTGTCACACTTCAATAATCACTGGCGGTAAGATGGAACGGACCGCTTCGGGTTCATTTTTATACCCCCGGAGTCAACCTCTTAAAGGAGAATTTTGGACAAAGTTTTTCTTACCTTTTCTATGATGTTATGATATCTTAGGATGAATGGTACAGTAGAACATTTTCATAATTTTCATAAATGTGCGTGGATAGGCCTTGCGCTACATCGCATATTTTTATAGCTTTTTTTTTTGTGAGATCTGACGTTCATATATATAGTGACAGAACACTATGCAACCAAAAAAAAAATAATAATAATAATCTAAGTCTCGCTAGACGAGATTTCAATCTCGAGATTTTAATCTCGTCTAGCGAGACTTATGTTTTTTATATGAACGTCAGATCTAAAAAAAAAAGGTATTAAAATATGTGATCTAACGCAAGGCCTATCCGCGTACGTTTTAAGCTGTGGCGGACGCAGGATGGAGTTATGAAAATGTTCTACTGTACCATTCATCCTAAGATATCATAACATCATAGAAAAGGTAAGAAAAACTTAGTCCAAAATTCTCCTTTAAGTCCTATATATACATGTCATCATCATACAGTATGATGAATAGCTAAAACTTAGCTAATTTAGCTCCGGCTTCTTTCAAAACTTTCCTGAAAAAGCATCGGTCAGAAAACTACAAGTGGAGATAAATCCCCTTGTAATAAGAGGTGTTACACTGCCATGCCGCAGATTTTTTTTTTCTCCTCCGAATATATAGCAATTTGTATTTGTTGATGACATGTATTGTTGGACATAGGACTTTTTTGTGTTATCCTTTTAGCCCAAGTGTATTATTTTACCTCTGTGCTGTTTACATCTTTGAGTAATGAGGTATTCCAGGGGTCTTCAACCTTTTCAGGCCAAGGACCCCCTAGCTGAGAGAGAGATAAAGCAGGGACCCCCTCTATATTGTATAAAATTGAGTTTCAGATGAGATAATTTTAATAGAGATATTTTTTTAGAAATTATTTTCTTAGTCTGCTCTTTTTTCCCTCTACACCTATAGCCTCTTTGCCAAAAATAGCCGATCTACAAGCGCGAGGCGTTGAGAGCTTGTAGATCGGCTATTTTTGGCTAATGTTCTCCTCAGAAAAAGGGAATGCTAGGGTTCAAGTGGTTAAGGTAAAAAATATATATATATCACACAAAGATTTGGCGGACCCACTGTAGTAGCTCTGAGGACCCCCTTGGGGTCCCGGACCCCCTGTTGAAGACCCCTGCTGTATTCAGTCAGTCAATCAATCGATCAAAAGATGAAAATAGCCAATCAAACAAGCTCACAGTGAGCTTGTAGAACATTTGTTTTTGAAACCTTATTAGTGGTTGAATTAGCACTGAGGATTCACCCGGGATTTCACCGCCTCCCCAGTATTTGTGTCAGCTTGTCGGCTGTTCTGCATTGGAATGTGTTTACAGTGTGAACACACTTCACCGTCCCTCTGAATCACCTGCTTCCTCTCTCTCTCTCTCTCTCTTTTTTTACTCTTACTCTGTCACTCTCTCTCTTTTTTTTTTTTTTTTTTAAACGTTTTGTTTATTCGTTTTTGTTATTTTACATACTCATAGGTAGTACAGACACTTATTGAAGCAACTAAGCAAATAAACAGAGTATCTCCAAACAGTGAGAGTAAGATATAAACAACATCCAAACAAAACAAAACAAAAAACAGACAACACTCACAAAGAAAATAATAACAGACAACCAAACAAATACACAACGTAAAATCTGTATGTATATAGAAAACAGTCCATGATCTATAAACGCTACATCGAGTTAGGCACAGGTCATTGAAAGCAATTGTACATGTCAGTGAGGTGAAAAGCAGGCACACACCAAGGGTTCATCATATTGTCACTCTCTCTCCTATCCATCTCTTTACCCCCCTCAACCACCAGGGGTTCACTGGGTTGTAATATAGTTCAAGCATTTAAGTATGTATTCCTGCTGTTACAGTCGAGTTCAACACAGGTGCACTATGGGCAATGTAACCTTCACGTGTGTGTGTGTGTGTGTGTGTGTGTGTGTGTGTGTGTGTGTGTGTGTGTGTGTGTGTGTGTGTGTGCGTGTGCGTGTGTGTGTGTGTACGCACGCGTGTGTGCGCACGTGTGTTGAATCCAGCTCATTTGTATGATTGATAGATCATACAAAGTCTTCGACACAGGTGAATTCCAACGACAACTGGTTCACCCAAGTTCACAGAAGCACCTTCAGAGAGAACGATGTCACGATTTCAACTTGCTGAACAAAATCTTAATCACTCGAACCCTAGCGTCCCTGCAGGGCATGTCAGGCGAAAATAAGGAACCGTTTTTTAACCCTATTGTATACTTTGGCACTTCTTCAAAATAATTTCAAAAATATCTATAAAGTGAGACATTTTGAAAGAAAGTTTTACTCAAATCTTTTCAGATGGGGTTTTTTGGCCAAATACTTAGGGGTCAATGTGGGAGTCCATGACATGAACATATTTGAGAACCACTGGTCAAGGGGTCATATTGTCTTGGCATATCGTTGCTGTCGGGCAGAAACCAGCTAAGTCCATTTTTGAGCTTTTCAATTTGTTTTCATAAATCAGTGCTATTGAACACCCTTTACGTCTGTGAGTTGGTTAAAAAAATGTTGAACCAATGAAAAGTATTAAAAGGCGCTTCTGACAAAACCAGCTTAATTCCATTGGATCCTCAAACTTTGTGCTAAACCAGCTAACTCCACCAAAGGGTGGTGGAGTTAGCTGTTCTTATCAATGATGAACAAAACCTCCTAACTCCACTTTTTTTTTTTTTTTTTCATTTCCTGAAAATTTTACATTTTGGAGTTACAGTAGCTGGTCTTGGCGCCCGACAGCAGAGATATTTGAATCTGTCCACAGGGTTCTACAGAATTAACAACATTCTAACACCATGAACATTGTCAAAGTTGCTTTTTTATGCTCAGAAACATGTGATGTGTTGATGTTGGAGACTGTGCTGCTTAAAAGTTTTATGATAATTTGAAGTTTGTGGCCTGAAGAGTTGTACATTTCCATAGCTATGAAATAAGCATGCATGGGTGTGTGTGGTTGTATTTCATCCAGAGCCAGCCAGTATGTTTTGGCCCTGAGGGCCAAATCTATTCTGTCAAGCATCTGTCTGTACTTGATTTTTTGTTGAAACCAGTGGTGGAAAGTAACTAAGTACATTTACTTAAGTACTGTACTTAAGTACAAGTTTTAGGTATTTGTACTTTAGTTGAATATTTCCAATTTCCAATACTTTTACTTCTACTCCACTACATCTCAGAGGCAAATATTGTACTTTTACTCCACTACAATTATTTGAAAACTTTAGTTACTAGTTACTTTTCAGATATAAATTATGATATTATGAAACATAGCCTACATGAACCACTTTAGCCCTATTTTATACACAGGCTATTTGAAAATAGCCAATCTACAAGCTCACAACGCGTCTCATAGCGACGCTTGTAGATCTGCCACTGCTTGTTGCACTATAGGCCCATGATCATGCCACCTCACCACCACCACCACCACCACCGGTGGAGTCATAACAAAACCAAACCCAAGAAGGATTCAAGTTAAATCCCTGTGACCAACTGGGCCCTGTCCAGGAGGAGGGCGTAACGTACCGGTACACCTGATACTGCCTCATTCCCACCACAGGCCTGCAGAGCTCTGCAACCTGAGCTGTCACTGTTGACAGATTTCGCGAGAGAAACAAGCAACCGGGTCTACGAAAACAAGCCCAAAAGAAGCGATTAGGACCACATGAGCACTTAGTTTAAACTTATATGCATTCGCTATTTGAAAATAGCCGATCTACAAGTTAGTGAGCTTGTAGATCTGCTATTTTCAAAAAGGAAATCTTGAAAAAGAAGTGAAACATTTTTTTATGTCTTTTGAAACATTTTAACAACACAAATGCCATTCCACAAACTTTTTTTCAGATGGGGGAGGGGGCTCACAACGTAGATTATAAAATAATGTTTGAGAATCACTGGTTTAAACAACATAGGGGAGCGAGCCCAAATAAGTAACTACACTTGAGAAACAAGCCCAAAAAAACCTGCAACCCGCAACTACCGGTGGTTACAAGCGACTATTTTGAGGAAAACAAGCACAAAGTCACTTATAATAAGCAGACTTAGCAACACTGTGAGCTGTGTAATAATTTGCCGTCGGGTAGAATCCTCTTATCTACATATTTCAACTTTTTATGTATTTTCCGTATATTAATGCACTACTTAGTTTTTTTTTTATAATAAAAAAGAAACGTTTTATGGACATTTAGAAGTTTCTACCCGACAGCAATGATATGGTATAGAACACTGTACTGTACCAAGGCCATACTGTTGATAACCCAAAAACAAAAACAAAACAAAACAAAATCAACGCAACATACAACGAGGATAAGGATTCATGAGGATCGATTTAGCTGTGGATCTCCTTTTCTTGTCTGATTCTCGTATTCTCAAAGGGCCCTGTCTAAAAGACTACATAACTCGCTCCAGAAGTGGATCTTGTCCATAAGCCAGGATCTGATCTCCCTGCCCTGTATCATGGTTATATTCCCATGCCATTACATGCATGCTCCATTACACGCTCAGCTGTTGTGATCAAACCTAACATGAAAACATGTGCACGCCATGTTTTCTTTTTCCATACATTTGGGAGGGGCTGTAAGTTCCACACAGTGTAAGATTGAAATGTATTTATTTTATTTGAAGGATGCTTGAAGGTTTTGCAACGTCTTGTATTTTGTCACTTGCATCATGTCGGTGTTAATTTTCACAGCAAATTTTGATCTAAATTAGTTTTAGTCGTAGGCTTTTGAATAAAATTCCATTTAGTCCATATTTTAGTCATCTGAAATGTTTGTTTTAGTCTAGTTGTAGTTAACTAAATATTATAAGATTTTAGTCTACAGCTGATTTAGTCAACAAAAAAAATGTTTTGGCAAGCCTGATTCAATGCCTGATTTATACTAACTTAGATGTGTGCCGAGATCGACTATTTATGGAGCATGACACCCATGCGCAGCCAAGCCTAAAATGATTGTTCCACTGGATCTCTTCTCCACTAGTGACTCCCTTTTTTGTCTAGTTTTTATTTGTTGACAAAACGATCAATATATTTGGTCATAGTTTTAGTCATCATAGCTTAGATTATATTTAGTTTTTATTTACTGAAACAATGCAGGCTATAAACTCCTCACAAAAAGTTCGGAAACTCAACTCAGGTCGATTATTTCTCCCCTTCAATAATACAAATTTGTATCATTTTTATCGCTGATTAGTCACCTTTACAACAAGGTATAACTTGTAAGGATCGTGCAAACGTGGAATGAGCAACACAGCTAAACGTGTGGGTGTCATGAACTGTCTGTTCAGTTGCGTACCTTTATTATGTAATGATGTCCTAGTGTTTCATGTTTCGTCTGGTTGCCGCTTCCTGTCTTGTCTCACCAGTCTGTAATTGCAATTGCAGTTCACCTGTGTCTTGTTCAGTTCCAGCCAATCATGTGTTGATTGTAGCTATGTTTCACCTGTGTCTACTTACTCTGTCTATTTAAACCTCCCTGTGTTCATTGTTTTTTAGCCCGTTTATAACCATTGTTACTGCGTGTTTTTCTGGCTGAGTTTGATCACCCAAAAATGACTGTTTTCTATCAATTACACACCTCATGAAGCATTGAATTCATTGAGAATGATATTTTAGTTTTTGTCAAATTCCTAAGCCAATAATTTGATTACCGGCGGAAAGATGCTAATGTATCCGGTAGGAGACTCAAAGAGACTCCTTGACTCTTTGAGTCTCCTACCGGAGAGACCGCTGGTCATCAAAATAATTGGTTTTGGGGCGACAAAAACAATGCGACAAAAACAAAAAAGTCTCCATGAATTCAAGGCTTCATGGGGTGTGTAATTGATAGAAAATAAGTCGTTGTGTGGGTGAACTACTCCTTTAATAAATACAGGACTTGATCTGCCTGCTTGCCCTGTTCTGCTTCTGGGCCCTCACCTGACGCACGTGACAGTGGGTGGCGGCCCCCAAATATTTGCCAAAATCCCCCAATATGCTTCTGTTGGTAATCGCTCAGAGCCTCTGTCTGAAGACCAAAAGCCTTACATCCATTACATTTTAAATTGTAAAGGCTATGGTTCATTGTGTATGTGATGGAAGATGAACATTGCACAACCAACAAGTATGGTGTTCGATTTGGTATCATCACACAATGAAGCAAGTAAAACCAAGCCATGATCCATTATCAAATGCTGACTTCATATACTGTTGGTAATACAGTTCATAAAAACATGTTATCACTAAAAAAAATAAAGTGAAAGTCAGTTTAGCCACTGGAAGAAAATGTGGAATCAAAAACAAGTTACTGCTAAAGCAAAATGCCGAAACAACGTGCATGTGCATTTTACAGTCTCTTGGCTGTGTATGAAGTAACCTGGCATGGTCTGTGATGTGGACAGATGGGTTTTTAGTGAACTGGAGTAAATTTATAACGCAGATGGTAGATTAGAATGGCAGAAAGCTTCCAGACCTCTAACTGTCAGGGAACCTTTACCTTTTGATAAGAGAGTCTATATGCATGGATTATAGCTGATTGTAATCATGCGCTGTTATGGCTCGGCTCTAGGCCACAACAAATAACGGGGGAAAGATGTTAAAGCCGAAATGAATTGTGATGTTATTAATTAAGAATGAAAGAATTGAACAAACAAACAAAAAATGCAGTTTCCAACATACTTTGGCAGGGAAACAAGCTACCGACAGAACTAATAGACCAATTAATTGTTTACTAACATTGAGACTGGATGCGCAGGTGATTGTTTCACGCAATCAATTTCCAACCTGTTGTTTCGGGGTGCGCTAGTTTCAGCACACCCCAACCCCCTCTTGTGTGTTGGCTAGTGTGGCACGTCATGGCGAGACCTGATAGAATGGGTTTCATTTAGCGCATACTGGTTGCACGCATACTGGTTCTTATCAGTGTGACGTCGTCTGTTAAGGGGTCTATGAATACAGAAAATAAGCTAAACAAAAGTGTTCTTCTGTGGCTGCTTCTCTGGCCCGGGGGAAGACTGAAGGTACACAATTATATACATACAGGGCAGGTCTTTTCTAATCTGTGGGGAGACAGTGGCCAGATGTCTCTCCTCCCCCTGATTACCTTCCACCCTCCAACCAGCACTGCAACAGGGAACAGTTCACACAGCAGAATCTTGGCAAAAGCCCCAGGGGGCCGTCACATTCACTCACTCATGGGACGCTATACTGTAGGTGGACAGTCAGCACTTGGGGGTCCACTCATAATTCCGACCTCCCGTTATTCCGAGACATCCCAATTGTCCGACAAACATTTTGTTAGTGTACCACTTGAATCCCAGCATCCATATTTTGGGGGAACCTTATAGCCACAAATTGCGTGTTAAGTGGTCAGGTGGGTGGGTTTTCAATGGGCCCTGATCCAGAAAAGGTTGCAAACTGCCTGGGTTGAGGTATAGTGGACTAATACACATGAGATACGACTGGGTTGAGGTAGTGGACAATACACTTGAAATATGACAAAGGCAAGACAAATGGAGTGCGGGACGTTTCATGGTCTGTCCGTTAATGGAAACTTGGCTTTGTGTTCCAGCGACCAACTGAAGAAGAGAAGAGTGCGTGACAAGAGCTGAGTGGAGATACCGAGAGAAACCGGAGCTTTCCTCCCACTTGGTCTGTGCTCGTATCACTTAGAACAGTCAACTCATCACAGCTGTGCACTCTCTGTGCTGCGCTGGTAATCCAGTGTGAGGGAGAATAGACCACAGTCTGGGTAGCTCAGTCAGTAGAGCACTCGCCTTTAGGCTTGGTCCGAGGCATTAGAAAGCGTATGAGTTGCATGGCTTGGTTGCAGCAAATTGTGTGATAGCTACTGGTGCCACCGTAGCAATTTATATCCCAGTCGTCTAGTGCATTGAAAAGGGCCTAGACACCCTTGTTCTCGGACAGTTTTCCAAACTGATAATTGCTTTGGTTAAAAAGTTAACGCTCTATAGTCTATATTCAGAGATTAATCATCGCTAGAGCGTAGGGTTGTAGTACTCGAGAGCGGTCTCGGTCTCGAGACCGGTCTCGAGTCCGCATTTTGATTTACTCGGTCTCGTCTCAGTCTCGCCCATGATTTTACTCGGTCTTGACTCGGTCTCGGACTAAGGGACTCGGGACTCTACCCCCACCGAGTCCACTCGAGTCCAAGTCACTACAATGCAATGAAATCATTTTATTAAACCCATATTATGAGGAGCCCATTCACATTAACATTATAAGAGAGCTGTGTGGTGCTTATGGACAGCTATCAATTTTTTTTTTTTTTTTTTAATTTGGTCTCGGTCTCGGTCTCGACTCGGACTCAACCCCCTCCCTGGCCTACCCCCTCCCTCGGTCTTGACTCGGACTCGCCCCCCCTCGGACTTGGTCTTGACTTGGACTCGCTTTAGGTGGTCTGGACCACCTAAACCCTATTAGAGGGTGTATTTGGTAAGAGGGGTCGATCTCCCCATCTCTCCAGCTCTTTAGTAAACAGAAAATAAATGTTCAGGTGGGACACCAATTTCCTCCAACCATCAGAGAGTTCTGTACTTTTTGAGGTGTTTTTACTTTACTGGAGTATTTTCAATTTTCAGTATTTTTACTTTATACTCCACTACATCTCAGAGGCAAATGTTGTACTTTTATTCCACTACAATTATTTTAAAAGTTTAGTTTCTAGTTACTTTGTAGATTTTGATTATTATTGCAAAACCACTTCAAAAAAACTTTAGCAATTTGAAAATAGCCGATCTACAAGCTCACAACGCGCCTGCAAAGCGACGCGTTGTGAGCTCGTAGATCTGCCATTTTCCAAGGACTTCTATACATTTTATACATTTGAAAACTTGTGAAATAGGACACATTCTGCATAACGAGTACTTTTACTTTTGGCACTTTAAGTATATTTAAGTATATTTTGATGCCAATACTTTTGTACTTTTACAAAAGAATACCGGACTTGCACTCGTAACGAGTATTTCGAGTATTTCTACAATAGGCTATTGATACTTTTACTCAAAGGAGGAGTTCACCGAAATAATGACTTATTCTCTATCAATTACACACCCCATGAAGCCTTGATTTCATGGATTTATTTTTGTTTTCGTGGCATTCCTAAGACAATAATTTGATGACCGTGTGTATTTCCGGTAGGAGACACAAATAATCTACTTTGTGTCTCCTACCAGATACATTAGCCGGTAGGAGATGGGAATCAAATTATTAGCTTAGGAATGTAACAAAAACAAAAAAGAATCCATGGATTCAAGGCTTCTTAGGGTGTGCAATTGATAGAAAATAAGTCCTTTAAGTAGAACAAGTACTTTTTTTTCCACCACTGCAGGAATGTCAGAGATATATACTGCATGCCAGTGATTTTTGGCCCATGCAGTGGCACCAGTCATCATTGTCATCATCATCATCTGAGATGAGCTGTTGACAGGAAGGTAGAGAGGAGCAAGAACTGAGAACGAAGGAGAGAGGAGAAAGATGATAAAGTGCCGAATGAGGTCAATCTGACAGTAGTACAAAAGAATGAATGGGATCTGTGTAAATCTAGGACGGAAATACTGAAAATATGTTATGAGAGCTTGTAGATCGGCTATTCTTTTTTAAAAAGTACACATTTGAAAACTTAAAATGGGACGTTCTGCATAATGATTACCTTTACTTTTGGTACTTTAAGTACATTTTGATGCCAATACTTATGTACTTTTACTCAAGTACATTTTGAATTCCAGACTTTTACTTATAACAGAGTATTTCTATATTGCACTATTTATACTTTTACTTAAGTAAAACATTTTAGTACTTTTCCCGCAAGCTTTCATTCATAATAAAGTTGATGTCATTCACTTCGTGTGAATAATATTGAACATGAGCTGACATGCACAGTAAGTGTAGTATGAGTGCATACAAGCCGCTGGCTCAGGCTCAACATAATGGAGACTGTATCATAATGGACTGTTCTGTATTCACAAGCTTTATGTAATGTGTGTCATACTCTGTCGTACAAAGGTGTCGCGTGCCGAAAAACAGCAACAGATCTACAAGCTCACAGCGTGTCGAGTTGAGAGGAAGAGAATAGCAGAGAGAGAGAGATATAGTGATACCCATGTACTGTAAGTGAAGGTTTTTAAAATGAAACTCTTGAGTAAATTGAGGAAAAAGGGGGAGAGAGGGGGAAAGTCATGTGAACCATAAAGAGTGAGTGTGAGAGAGAGAGAGGGGGAGAGAGAGAGGGAGAGAGAGAGGGAGAGGGAGAGAGAGGGAGAGAGAGGGGGGGGAATGGAATGGAGGGGGTGAATAAGGGAGCGTAGGTGTAGGAGAGATGAAGAGCAGTAAGCAGCATTCCTCCCTGCCCCGGTCCCCCCTCTCTCTCTCTCTCACACACACACACACACACACACACACACACACACACACACACACACACACACACACACACACACACACACACACACACACACACACACACACAAACAAGCGCACATACGCATGCACACACGCACGCACAGGAAGAGAGAGGTAGAGGTGGGGAGAAAAGAGAGAGTAAATGAGTAGAGGGGATAGAGAGAAAGAGAGATAGGTTGATCTGAAATCCAGATGCCTTGAGGACCAACAGTGGGTCAAACTAACACACACGCACACGCACGCACGCACGCACGCACGCACGCACGCACGCACGCACGCACGCACGCACGCACACACACACACACACACACACACACACACACACACACACACACACACACACACACACACACACACACACACACACACACACACACACACACAAACAGCGCTCTCCATCTCCACTCTCTCTCACACAGACCAGAGCACACTGGTGGCTGCACAAGTCAGCAAAACACTCACAGGACTGAAACATCAACTGGGATACTTTTTATCTGTTACTTGTTACTTTTTTATCTGTTTCTTGTAAAACGTTTACTTTCCACCTCCCAGTACAGGACTTGTCATTGGACCTAATTTTTGTAGCTCTATACATTTTTTTAATTTTCATTCTTTTATATATATATATTGTTTTCCTTTCTGCAGACATTTTCAGGTGAGTCTCTCACTAGGTTTTTAAATGCTACCAGATGTTGAATGACTGTTCACAGAGCATTTGAGGTCAAAGTTTTATTGACCACACTGTTGGCCAGTTCTTCTAAAAGCTTGAGAAAATTGCTATTTCAGGATTCCACAAATTGAGAGAAATAGATTAGTATTTGTCCGTATGTTGAAGGTTAATTCATTGGTATTTCCTGGCTATAGGTGCTTAATTGGAAGATGAATGAATGATCTAATCACCTGTTGAGTCATCTTCTGTGGAATCTAAAGAAATCATCAGCTTACAGTTGTCGTCTTTATGCTGATAAACTGCTGTCAAAGTGACAATTTGCTGTCACATTGAAAGAAAGAAGTCCTGTCTCACTTAAAAGCTAATTTCACACTCTCTGTCATGTAGTGAAGAATGTGGTTTGTGTCCACGTTATTGATTGATTTTTGCTGAGCGGAAAATAAGAGCCAGCCACAAGTCAGGTGATGGTTATTTTGGCTGCAAACGCCCTCTAACAACGAAAGGTCTGCTTTAGTGGTTCTTTGGTTTTTGTTCATGGTTTAGTGCAGATCCTTTTCTTCTCAGATAGATTTAGAGCTTTTGGCACTGCATGTATTACCCCTTTCCAACAATTTGGATACAGCTCTGCAGATAAAAACACATTTCCACTCTACAAGTAGATTTTGGAATGAGAAGTAGTCATTTTTTATTTTCTGCACTTTTGAGCGAACTCTCAAGGGACACCTGAACTCGCTTCATAGCATGGTAATCTACCATGCCACACCGGCAGGGACTGGGAGGTCCTACAGTGGACATTTGGAGGCAATTGAAATCAATGTATCTGGTAAAAAAAGAATAAAAAAAAAGATTATAGCTGGCTTCAAGGAACATAAAGCAAAAATACAGACAGAAGCCTACAGTACACTCCAAAATTGTTTCATTATGAAAGTGACACATGTTTTATAGAATATCAAAAACATATTTTATTTTAGGATTTCTAGATTTGAATGTTCAAAAGCCACAGTGGATTGATTTTAATCTGAAGTAAGGACAACGGAAATATTGGAGGCTCTTTCTGATGTTGTTGTTGGTACCCCAACCCAGGCAATTGGAGAGCTATTACATTTAGCCAATTTCATGCGAGAAAATTATATCTATATATATTTTCTTTTAAGTAACTGATTTTCCACTTATGGCATATATGCTGACAGGTTGTGACACAAGGGAGCACTAACTCCATTCAAAACCCATTTTATAATTTCCAATGTAACTACAGTAGCCCATGTGTTCGTCAATCTGATAATCTGATCTGTGTTGAAATGCTTGCTAATCCAATGTGTTAATCTATCCAATAGATTGAGATCTGTTTGAACCACTCTAACCCTGTATTACATCGGCTATTTGAAAATAACCGATCTACAAGCCCACGTGTCACATTGTGACGCGGTATGAGCTTGTATGGGTATCCATGCCTCTGCATTTGATATCCCCCCTCTGGTCATTAGTTTTTCTGGTGAGAAAACAATTTAAAGGCGTTGTTACATAGCTCTATATTCCAATTTGTAACAGGTGTCTGCTCATCTCTCCTGCTCTTTAGTAAGCAGAACAATGGAAAAAATAAAACAAACAACATGAGCAGACATCATTCGAACTGGAACAGTCTTTTCCCCCTTTTTTTTTTTACTTCACTTACACACCTTTTAATAAGAAAAATATGTGAACCACATTAACCGTGGCATGGCCCAACAAATATATTATTAAATTTTTCTACAATAGATAGGGGTGCATAGCCAAAACTAGCAGTTCTACAAGCTCACAACGCATCGCTACGCACCACGTTGTTCTGAGCTTGTAAATTGGCTACTTTTTGGCAAAGATATTTGGTGTAGATGGGGAAAAAACTGTCCAAGTACAAAGCCAACTTACTTAGGTCTGTTTTATTAAGTCTAGACAAGGGTCCACACACACACACACACACACACACACACACACACACACACACGCACACACCACATGCTATATCGTGGACAGCAGCATGGGAGCCATGTGTGAGTGAATCATAATATGATTCTTTGTGTCAGAAAGATGAAGCTCACTGGCAGTCAAGACCACAGCTGCCCGATTCAAGATAACACATGTCCAGAAAGCAATGCAACCTACGATCATATTGTAGGCTGCAGTGCTTTCTGGACATGTGTTATCTTGAATCGGGCAGCTGTGGTCTTGGCTGTCAGTGAGCTTCATCTTTCTGACACAAAGAAGATGTATTGACTCTAACACTGATGCACTTAAAGGGCAAGACCACTTTGGTAGAGGTTTGGGTTGTGTAGTTACCTTGCCATGATGTAACCCCAAAATATGCTCCTCATAGACGGGTTTCCGAGCGACGTCATCACAGAGCAGAATGCGCAATCTGCGCATGCCTGGGGGTGGAAGGCGCGTTCGAAAATACAGCCCTGAGCGGCAGTGAGCGCACTGGCCAATACAAACTAATAGGCGAGTGTGCTCCGGTGCGTAATTTCCAAACGCACCCATAGGCTTCCCCCCGCAGCTGCGCGGTCATATTCCTCTCAATGTTTACTAACAGGAAACCTGTCTATTGACTTACATTGTATGATGAAACAGCTCTCAAAGTCACTCTTTTAGCATGTAAACAAACACAAACAAAGCTGATTCAGACAATACAGAACATCACCAAACCCAGTACTGTTTATTTTTTAATAAAAATGTCAACTTCCTGGTGATTTTACTATTTGAAGATCCGGATCCGTGGATCCAGGCCGTTTTTTTGTCCTTAATAAAAAATAGCAAAATCAATCAGAAAGTTAACATTTTTGTTTAAAAAACAAACAGTACTAGGTTTTGTAATGTTCTATATTATCTGAAACAACTTTGTTTGCGTTATTTTGCGTGGTAAAAGAGTGACTTTGAGAGCAGTTAAATCATAAGTCAATGAGGAGCATATTTTGAATATCAATTTCTAATCAATGGAACAATTATTCTTTATTTCTTGTCCACCTTTGGAGTTACATCATGGCAAGGTAACCACACAACCCAAACCTCTACCAAACTGGCCTTGCCCTTTAAGACACAGCCTTCCTCCCCTGCCCTCCTCTTTTTTCATCTTTCTTGCTTTACTCTATTCACCTCATTCTTAGCCCTTCTCCAGTGCAGCGCCATTGCCATTTTCTGCTGCTTCAATATCTGGTCACTTCCTCCCTAATAGGCTGCAGGTGTAACGCAGGTAATCAGTGTGTTGCCAGATTTTGCAAGAGAAACAAGCGGCAACAACAAGCACACAAGAAGCAACTATAGGCTAAGTTTTACCACTTTACATCAACTATTTGAAAATAAAAGATCTACGAGCTCGCAACGTGTCACATTGCGACACGTTGTGAGCTTGTAGATCTGCTATTTTTGAGAGCTTCTGTTCTAAAACACTGTTCTAAATCCTAAGAGTTTTCTGAAAAACTTGCTATATATAGGCCCTATAAATATATAAATCTAAAATTTAAAGTTTAATGATTAAAGTCTGAACAAGAATGCATTACCAATAATCTGCATAATGATGAGCACTTTTGGACACTGTTAAGCACAGTGGTGTAAAGTAACATACTTTTACTACACTACAATTATTTAAAAACTTTAGTTACTTTGCATATATAAATTATTACATTATAAAACATACATTAACCACTTTAGCCCTATTTTATACCGAGGCTCTTTGAAAATAGCAGATCTACAAGCTTGTAGATCTGCTATTTTCAAACATTTTAGTGCTTTTACTTTTGGTACTTTAAGTACATTTTGATACCAATACTTTTGTACTTTTACTCAAGTAAATTTAGAATTCCTGACTTTTACTTGTAACAGAGTACTTCTACATCGCAGTAATGCTACTTTTACTTAAGTAAAACAATTGGAGTACTTTTTTCCAACACTGGTTAAGCTTTTATTGATACAAAACTTTTGAAAATGTATTCAAGCCACATTTTGTATGTAGTACTTTTACTCGTAACAGCATTGTGGTATTGTAAAGTAAGAAAATCCGAGTAGCGCTCACATTCGTGCCACGCTGCGAGCTTGTACATCAGCTATTTTTGAACATTTTGGAAAATCTTGGAAAATCTTGAAAGTGTTTGAAAAGGTTTGAATGATGTTGATTTTTTTTTTAACACAAATCTTCTCTTCTGGGTTGGTGTCCCCGGAACAAAATAATGTGTACTCTGGCTTTTGATAGCACCCCAGACCGTTTTTAAGTTGCTTCATTCAGTATTTAGATATTTGATATTCATTTGATCAGACACGCCCCCTTCCAATACAAACCCATTGTAACTTCAATTTTGATGTATTCATTGAAAACACCCTTCCTTGGTTCTGGTGACTGTTATTGTCCTTCTAATGTGTGAGGGGGCTGTGTCCTTTCAATAACTTTTTTCATTTGTTTTATTGTATTCTTTTATTATATTTTGTGTGTGTGTTCCAGAAAATCTGACGGCCTTCCCTTGTATCCCCGGTACTGTCATCAGAAGCTGTTCAGGACCTGTCTTGTGAGTGGCTTATTATACTTTTATTAAACATAGACTCCATGTTTCTTTGATTTTATTTATGCTGTAGGCCTACTTGATTTAGATTTTGTTTCCCAATGTCCTCATTCTGGTGTAATTGGTGTCATGTACTATAATGTGGGTTTTGTACTGTATAAACTTGTTTTGCAATAGTTGGAATCATTTTAGAATAGCTTTGTGTGAGCCATAGCATTTTAATGACAAATAGCTTGCAGTTGATGTGTTGACCATTTCCTGTTTGTCATCACAAGGAAAGCTCTTTAGCCCAGAACGTTGCTGTTATCGTCCTTCAAGATCTCCCTGACCTACCAACGGCGGTGGCTTACCTCTTTGGGCTGATCTATGCTCTAAACCTCCAGTACCCAAAACAGCTGAGGTACACATTTGAAACAATTCAAAAGGTTTTCATGGGATTTAGAACTGATCTCAGCAAGGGTCAGATCCTAACGAAACAAAATGTGTGAGGGGGCCGTGTCTTTTCAATAACTTCTTTCATTTATTTAATTTTATTTTTTAATGATTTTTTTTTCAATAAAAAAAAGACAATATCAGTCACCAGAACCAAGGACGGGTGTTTTCAATTAATTTAACATGGTTAAAATGGAGTTTGACGTTACAATGGGGTTGTATAGGAAGGGGGCGTGTCTGTTAAAATGAATAAAAAAGATCTAAATACTGAATAGAGCAACTTAAAATGGTGCTCACAAAAGCCTGAGTAGATGTTAAAATGGTAGCCTAAGTAGGAAAAAAATATATTTTCTTTCTTCCATTCAAATCAGATGCTTATATTTAAATGCTCTTCCAAACTGTTAAACCACGACCACTTAATCATTTAAGATAGTATATGAAGAAGCACATTTCTGACTTATTGCAGGTAGTACTGACAAAATCTAGGGTCTCTGCGGGTCCACTAATATTTGTGGAGCTGACTGTACCAGGACATATATAATATGTCCTACCTGTGGACCCCCATTTGATAACATCAACAGAAATCTTTGTTCAAAAACAGGTTGTACATTTATTTCATATTTATTCTTAAAAAGATCTTTAAAAACATTGAATTCAACGTTGATACCTGCAGACTCACTGAAAGTCCTTACTGCCTTGTTTATTAATTTCATTTTCTGGCTAACCCTTTTCTTCTTTTCCCCTTTTTTCTCATCTAACACAGGGTTTATTACTGCTGGTGAAAATCTCGCCAAAAATGTCACATAAAGTGGTGCTTCCTCAAGTACCTGAATCAGCTGAGGATTTGCAAGGCATTCTTTGTGAAAAACTTCAACTTCAAGGAAGCTTTACACTACAGTTTGAGAATCTTTAGTTGCTTACATCTGTTGATAAAATGTATATTGGGATGTTGAAATTGTGTTTGACTTTGTATTGAATTTTTAAAGTTGTTCTAAATGTTCTCATCGGATCACCAACAAGAACCTAATGGATGACTTAAGAGCAGCCATTAGTCAGCAGCACACTCCAGGGCTCCTTAGACTGTATCGGGCCAGAAGCACAGCTTTTCCACCTGAGATGGATCGACTGCTGGACAAGTTGGATAATGAGGTAAATTTCAGACATAATACAATTTCTCTGGACATTATGGACATAAATTATAAAAGTACAAAACAGGTTCTTGAATGCATTAAATGTTGCTATACAGTTTAATGCTGATATTCCTTTTAAGGTGTTTACTCAATAGGTTTAACCCAAATTGTTGTACCATATCAGTTTCCCATGGGCAGCATGTTTTCATATTTGCTCGGAGCTTTCTACATGCAATTTACTACGTGTGTGTGTGTGTGTGTGTGTGTGTGTGTGTGTGTGTGTGTGTGTGTGTGTGTGTGTGTGTGTGTGTGTGTGTGTGTGTGTGTGTGTGTGTGTGTGTGTGTGTGTGTGTGTGTGTGTGTTCCAGACACAGCACAGCACAGCGGCAGACTGTAGCCTTGAAGGGCCTTCCCTTGTATCTCCGAGACTGTCATCAGAAGCTGTTCAGGACCTGTCTTGTGAGTGGCTTATTATACTTTTATTAAACATAGACTCCATGTTTATTTGATTTTATTTATGCTGTACTTGATTTAGATTTTTATTCCCACTGTCCTCGTTCTGGTGTAATTGGTGTCATATAATAAAGAAATACATCACATGGATACAACTGGGACGCATCATCAGTGTTGTAGCCTGGGGTCATAGGGTGTTTCGGGTCTCGCAACATACAACATACACCCTCGCCCAGGTGACCCAGCCAGGGTTGATCAAGCCCTGACTTACGTCCCAGTAGCACCCACGGTCAGTCCTATAGGGAAAGACAGGGCCACTCAGTCCGCTTCTCCGGAAGTACTCTGCCGGGACTCTGGGAGGCTCTGGCACGTGGAGGGACTAGGTACTGTGGGTTGTCCCCTGGCCGGGCTCCTCCTTCGTCTCACCAGGTCCAGGACCTGAGCGCTGCGCCAGATCAGATGCACCGCCCCGATCCAAACATTTCCTTCTGGCGTGATGGTTCCTTGGGCCGATACCACTAGATTGGGCCGTCTAATGGTATTAGCTCCGCTTGCGGTACGCTGGAATGGAATGGCCCTCCTAAAGGCCTCACCGCGGGTTTGTTGGGCTTCTTCCTCACGGAAGACACAGCATGGGGCGCTAACCCATACTGCTCCCGGGATACCGTCTACATTCCGGCTGTCAACAGTATCTCCTGTGCTCACCAAACTATTCCTGGTTGTCACGTAGTCTATACATTCCTATGAGCCACTATAAATAGAATGACTAATAAAGAAATACATCACATGGATGCAACTGGGACGCATCATCAGTGTTGTAGCCTGGGGTCATAGGGTGTTTCGGGTCTCGCAACATACAACATACACCCTTGCCCAGGTGACCCAGCCAGGGTTGATCAAGCCCCGACTTACGTCCCATATACTGTATAATATGGGGTACATTTTTGGTGGAGATGGAAATGTTTAATATGTCAAACACATACGATAGGAAATGCTTGTTTATGCAATATTTTGAATCATTTTAGAGTAATAGCTTTGTGTAGCCATAGCATTTTAATGACAAATAGCTTGCAGTTGATGTGTTGACCATTTCCTGTTTGTCATCACAAGGAAACTGACCCAAAGGAGGAGCAGGCACCGGGCATCACTGTGGGTATCCTAACTGTGTTGGAGGATGATAGTTCAGCTCCTTCGCCCAAGGTCCAGAACGTTGCTGTTATCGTTGAACAACACATCGTCCTTCAAGATCTCCCTGACCTACCAACGGCGGTGGCTTACCTCTTCGGGCTGATCTATGCTCTAAACCTCCAGTACCCAAAAGAGCTGAGGTACACATTTGAAACAATTCAGAAGGTTTTCATGGGACTTGAAACTGATCTCTCAGCAAGGGTCAGATCCTTACAAAACAAACTACTTCAGTGAATCAAGCACATTTAACGAATGGTACTCTATTCTCTCTCTACTTTTTCTGTTCTTTATCTCAAGTTCTCTTTTTTCTCAACCCTTTTTCCCTTTTCTCTCTTATCTCCTTTTTTTCTCCCCACCTTCTCTGCTCTCTCAGTCTGTCACCCTAACTTTCCTTACTCCTCCGTATTCTGTAATTCTTGTTCTGAGAACAAGGTTTGTTCTCCTCTAGATCTCAACAGAGACTGGCCTGGCAGGGCTTTTATAGCCTTCTGGAGGCACCGGACCCAGGTTCTCTCCAATGAGCCATCAGGCAGGAGGCCCCACCCTGCTCACCTATAGCGCTTAAATGGCAAGTTAAATGGCAAGGCATTTATGCGCCAGGGGGGCCTGATTATGGATCCCACCAACGCTCCAGGATATAGACCCGCCTTACCTGTCTGATTGGCTCCCTGGCAGGCATAGTTTTACTGAGGTTAGGGTTAGGGTTAAGGTTAGGTTAGGTATAGGCTGCAGGCATAGTTGCAAAAACGAGAACTGTCAATCACAGCGACTACTGACCAATCACAGCGGGTTTGCCAAGAGCTGGCGTGGGATCCATAATAACGCGCCAAGGGTTAAGAGGTGCATGTCAATTTTCTAGCAAAAAACACCACTATGCATACGGTGCAGACAGGATGTGGACAGGTGTTAAAGTTCAGACAATTTGACATTTACTTTTCAGCCTACGCCTCGTATCCTGTTTTTAACCAATTTTAGGTAGTTTTAGTCAATGTTATGTTCAGAAGGTGAAATGGAAATTTCTACTTGTCGTGACACTTGACACCAAATGTAGAACGTGGCACAAAATGTAGAGGCCCAGAAAATGTAAAGTGATGTTCAGTCTTTAAAATGGATGCTGATAAAATATGTGCCATATTTTCCCATCAGCATCCCTCAACCACCCAGACTAGACCAGACTAAATTGTGGGGCATCACAATTTCAATATAGCATTGCATTGATTCGTTTGGGAAACCCAATGGCCGCGTTTCCCAAACAAATTTCAGCTCGTGCGTAGCCTAGAACCTGCGTAGGAGCCTCCACGCAGCTGCGCAGTAGCAACCCCGTTACGCACTATCTTCGTTAGTAGCAGCTGTGTGTGCCCTACTTGCCATCTAAACTGGCTTCGGGAGACACCATCGTTGTAGGTTCTCAAGCGCACGACGTTACGTGTGTGCTAAAACTACATTCGGGAGACAGCATGCACGTAAAGACCTCCTGGACGAAGCCTACGTAAAGCCTACGTAAACTACGTAGTGCTGTCCAACGCTACACAGCAGTCTAAACACCCTTTGCGAATATATACAGTGAAATGGATCATAAAAATACCACACACACACACATAAATACATATAAATACATATATATATATATATATATGTATATGTATATATATATATATATGTTTATATATATATATATATATGTATATATATGTATATATATATATATATATATATATATATATATATATATATATATATATATATACTTATATAATCGAGGAGTGACTTCCGCCCCCCGCTGACGCTATACCCACAGCTCTGTAGGCGAGTAAACACAATGCCGACACACCACATCTCGCCAACACAGTAGCCACGGCGTGTGCGCAGAATTTACGGGTGGCGTAGGCCACCTATCATTGCTCACTACACAGTTTCCACGTCGCAACATAATTTATTCCACACACCACATTACGGACAAAACGGAAGGTGAAACAATTTCGTACCGTTTACCGTGCGCACCACCGACACCAAACAGCGACGGCTTTAGCCGAAACAACACGAAGCGCCGCCATTGAACTCTGCGCATCTCCACAACAACACACAAGCAGGTCCTTCGCTTCAACCCCCCCCCCCCCCCTTCTTACGTACCTCTTTTGTTCCACCCAGGCCGTTACTTTCACTTCACTCATGTCTCTATCAATCACAATATGTCCGTCCTTCACGTGCCATGTACATCCCAAACACAAACTACCTGCGAGGCGAACTATCATGAGGATAATCCATGACCAACACGCCACAGAGAAAGCTGTGAAAGAGGAGAAGTTGGCCGGGGCGGCGTGTGTAGCACTGACTGGGGACCATTGGACATCTGTCAGCAACGATAACTACCTAGGCGTTACTGTACACTTCATCGATGTCAGCTGGGAACTTCACTCGTTCGCCTTGGGTACGTTTATGTCATTTAATTTATTTAATTTACCACGGTGAAGTTGGTTAACATTTACACAGCTTTAGCTAACGTTATCAGGGATCGATTGATTAATTTTACCACAGGCCAACAACATTAGCTACGTTTGCTGTAGAGCAGGGGTCTTCAACAGGGGGTCCAGGACCCCTAGGGGGTCCTCAGAGTTACTACAGGGGGTCCGCCAAATCTTTGTGTGATATGATTTTTTATTTTACCTTAACCACTTGAACCCTAGCATCACTTTTCTGAGGAGAACTTTAGCCAAAAATAGCAGATCTACAAGCTCACAACGCCTCGCGCTGCGAGGCGTTGTGAGCTTGTAGATCGGCTATTTTTGGCAAAGAGCCATAGGTGTAGTAGAGGGAAAAAAGAGCAGTCCACGTAAACAAAAAATGTTGAATCTGAAACACAATTTTATACGATATAGTGGGGGTCCCTGCTTTACCTCTCCCTCGGCTAGGGGGTCCTTGGCCTGAAAACGTTGAAGACCCCTGCTGTAGACGAATCCACAAAAGCGCTGCCTGTTGGCAGCCATAGCTGCGTTCTCGCGGTGTTGCGGTGCGGACACCGCAGCTATGGCTGCCTACAGGCAGCGCGTTTGTGGATTCGTGTATAGCCCCGACAACGCCAGTCTGCTGATTTTTAGTTGACTACTACTAGCGAACTTATTCTGATCTACTTTGTCTGTCCTAACGTTAGGTGTGATTAAAACAGAGGAGCGGCACTTTGCAGAAGTGTGTGCCAGGCAGTTTCTGGACGTCGCTAATCAGTGGGGGATAGCCGACAAAATCACCACCATTGGGACAGACAGCGCTCCCAACACGATTGCAGCAGGGAGGATACTGCTTCGAGCACATGCCCTGCGTTGCTCACCTTATACAGAGGGCGTAAGAAACGTAAGGAGGAAAGAAAAAGTAAGGACTTACTTCTGGTCATTATTTGGGTAGAACACACATATTTTGAATGCCTTCGGCAGACTTCAAATGAGCCATTTTAATCTAGATTAATCTAGATTAACTCCAGGATTGCAGATTAATCTAGATTAAAAAAATTAATCTATGGCCACCTCTAATATATATATATATATATGTATATAATTACGGCCGGCGCGTAACGTGCAAGCCTATCCAAAAAAAAAAGGACATACAAGCTATCAACACACTGCGACCTGCCATGATGATAGCTTGCAGATCTGTTCTTTTGGGTAGGGCGAGCGGCTGTTAGGAGGAACTGCTGCGCTGGTTCTATGTGTAGCCCCCACAGTCATATTACCCAGAAGTGGCGTGCAATAGACCTTGCTATCGGGCAGGTTTATTGGCATGACTGGTAACACGTCGGACTGGCGAGTGGGAGCTTCGGGTTCGATCCCAGAATGTCCCATTTCCCAAGTCTACTATGCATAAAATCTTTTGAAAATAGCAGATCTACAAGCTTGTGACACGTTGTGAGCTTGTAGATCTGCTATTTTCAAAAGATCTTTTAACCATTCATAAACATGGCGAGCGCAACAGCTGTCACTTCGTGAGAGGAACTGGGGACTGTCATCATAACGTTTAACTATAAAACTTTGAAATTAAGGAAACATGTTTAGCTCAGCATCATTTAATATACCTTTAGTTAACTTGGCATATGCTTAATATTTGTATTAGATGATCGGATCATCCGTGAGAGTACAATTTGTAAACTTCGGGTTCATGCATAGAGGACGAAGCACCGCAGCCGCTCGCCCTACCCAAAAGAACAGATCTGCAAGCTATCGACACGGCATGTCGTAGTGCGTTGACAGCTTGTATGTCTGTTTTTTTTTGGGTAGGCACGTTACGCACCGTGCGTAACGTATACGTATATATATATATATATATATATATATATATATATATATATATATATATATGTATATGTGTGTATACATTTTGTGTGTGTGTGTGTGTTTCATAGATCTATTCCGCTACGATGGGTGTTACAAGCGCCCCAGGGCGCTCGTAACAAACTGCTGCGTAGGACAGCACTCAGGGCTACGCCTCTCCCAGGAGTAGGCGGGGAGTAGGCTACGTGCATGCTGTCTCCCGAATGTAGTTTTAGCAGACACGTAACTCCGTGCACAGGAGAACCTACGACGATGGTGTCTCCAGAAGCCAGTTTAGATGGCACGTAGGGCACAACCAGCTGCTACTAATGAGGGTAGAGCGTAGGTTTTGCCGAGTCCCAGCTGTGTAGGAGGCTCTTACGCAAGCTGCGTAGGCTACGCATGACCTGAAATCTGCGTGCCTGCTAAGGTACTGCGCAGCCTGTGTGTACGCATGTAAGACCCGTCGTAGGACCTGCGAAGCATCTCTACGCAGCATCTCTACGAAGCTCTTTGGGAAACGCGGCCATCGACCCTTCAAGCTGAAGTGACGATGTGACAACACACAGGTCTCAGCTCTGTACAGACAGATGGCTCTCATGTGGATCTCAGACTTCATGTGGTCATTTATGATGTACTGTATTGACGATGTTTGACTCTATATTTGACCGTTGGCATTTTCAGCTGTTTCTGACATACAAGCCTTCTTTCTGTCAGGTACAATGGGTATTGAATGACCGGGTGGGGAATGCATTCTCAACTTGCATCGTTCCCGAGTAGGCCGGTGCCCAACAGTATTGTATTATGTATTAACAAATTATGCACATTTTGTGTGTGTGTGTGTGTGTGTGTGTGTGTGTGTGTGTGTGTGTGTGTGTGTGTGTGTGTGTGTGTGTGTGTGTGTGTGTGTGTGTGTGTGTGTGTGTGTGTGTGTGTGTGTGTGTGTGTGTGTGTGTGTGTGTGTGTGTGTTCCAGTGGATAGATCAGACCCTCCGGACACTTTTTGTTTACATCAGCATGCACGTTGTGGCTTCTGCAGCGCTCCACAGATCGTCAAAACAAGGTGAAAAACGCTGGCAACAACATAATTTATTAAATAATACCTGGCAGTGAATGTGTTAAGAGCTTACACTTAACCTTAGTTTTTTTTTTGTCATGGTATAATCTTCATCCCACATCAAGTACATTAACAGTAAAAGACACAAAGTACGAAGTACATGAAGAGAGACAGATTTATTGACATTCATTTCAAACTCAGGACAGATACTGGTACACTGGTCAACGTTAAATTGGCTGTTTTTTCCTTAAATGTATAAAATAAAGAATAAATGTATGCTTTGAAAAATTAATGGTCATGAATAATTTTAACATGCACGGTACATCATTATCAGACCTAGACCCTTCAACTTCTTGTTTATGACTGGCTAGTGGCTATCAGAGGTTTTGTAGCATTTGTAGAAATATTGGGCCTTAAATGTAATTAAAACAATATGTGATATGTATTTTTCCCCACATTTGTAAACAAATATTAAAAATAAAATGGTGCCCAGTGTTCTCAGGGGCCCAATCTTCCAGTTACCATGTTTGAATTGCAGACAGTTTACAACATGAGCAGAGAGAAAACATAATATTTATATATATATTTTTTTAGTGAACAAGAAACAATAGAAAAAGACCATGTACATTCTAAATAACATTTGGAAATACTCCTCCCCCCCTTTTTTTCTCCATTTTTTTTATTCCTCCCTTCTGTACACTCTTTTTTTCTTAATACATTTGTTTGGTGCCTTTTTTCTTTTTTCCCCCTTCCCACCCTTCCCAAGGTCTGTCCACCCGTAGGCACAGAACGGTAATAGTACTGATATTTTTGGCAAATAATATCCACAGTACTCTTAAGTGCATTTGGAAAATTACATTTGGAAATAAAACAACAGACATTTCAGAACAAAAAAAAAACAACCTGACTACGTTTTACATGAATAAAAAAGAAACAAAATCTATTAAGACAGACAAAAAAATTGTCAGGCTTTCTGAGAGGCTGTTTCTGTGTTTCTCTTTGTCATTTTTTTCTTTTTGTCCTTTTCTAACAACCATTGGCACCTGTTGAGGTCCAATTCTAGGCAGAAAAAAAAAACGCGGGTCTCCCTCCGCCAGGAGCCCGGTCCCCGCCGGCCCAGTGCAGGGAGATCACCCATACAGCGTGCAGGGAGGACCCCCTCCCCTTTCATTACATTAAAACAGGTAGACCAGGGTGTTTTCTACAAATGTCTTGTAAATCAGTAGTTCTCACTGTTTCGTGCCAAGGACCCCACAAAATGATATATATTGATTGATTGATTGGATGATATGACCCCCCATCTGAAAATGTTTTGTGCCAGGGACCCCCCCAGAAGAGAGGGTTTGGGTTAAAAGTTTTTTTTTTAATTCTTTAATAACAGATGTACAAGCTTGCAGTGCAACACGAAGTGACGCGCTGTAAACTTGTAGATCTGCTACTTTTGTAGATATGCTTTTTGGTAGATTTTCGTAGATTCTTTTTGTAGATTGTAGATTTTTGTAGATCTTGTAGATCTGCTATTTTTCAATAGCCAACATTAAAATATAAAATGACACGGGTGCTTTCCCGGTTTCAGTGGTTAATTAAATGAAAACAGGTACACCAGGGTTGAAGAGGTTAATGTGAGATGTTTCTCAGAGGTGC
This sequence comes from Gymnoscopelus microlampas, assembly GCF_963454915.1. Taxonomy (NCBI): domain Eukaryota; kingdom Metazoa; phylum Chordata; class Actinopteri; order Myctophiformes; family Myctophidae; genus Gymnoscopelus; species Gymnoscopelus microlampas. The sequence goes on from NC_139955.1 coordinate 41,130,961, forward strand.
ACCTGTCCTGCAAACTGAAATATTAACCATCAAATCTCTTAAAGCAGATTTGAGGGCTGCCTTGGTCGAGGACGATCTCCTTCATCCAGGGAACCATCGCTGTCACGTTGAAGTTCACAGGATGTTGATAACGACCCAAACTTATGGTACCATACAGCGTCCAGGAGGAATCTTCGTTATCGCACATCAGGGGTCCTCCCCAGTCCCACTGAAACAAGAAGCAGTTGTGTTTTTCATTGTGTGTTTTTATGTGTAAATATCATGTGATGTTTTTATGTGTAAATATCATGTGATGTTTTCATCTCTGTTACTCACTGCAATGGGTTGGAACTCAGAGCCTGCAGTACAGAACGTAGTGCTGGTGATCCATTTGTCGGGGTCAGAACCTGCAGGCCAGTCACGTCTGCACTGATCATTGGTGATGATTGTGGCAGAAGTCTCATGGAGCAGGTCAGAATAGCATGATTGTGGTCCTGGGGGGAAAAAAGCACATAGGATTCAAAGTTGAGGACTTTGTACAGTCATTTCTAAATACAGAGGAACATTCTATTTGATTGAATTTGAAATTATGAATTCTCATCCAAATCCTGACTGACTTTGTTCATGTCTATATTTTGAACATCTCTTCAAAATACAGAAGCATGAAAAATTTAAACAAGTGGGTTTACTGCTGTTGTATTACCGTAACTTGCCTGAATGTAAGTTGGGGAAATAACCCAACTAAATGGAGGAGTGACATATCCCGACATTTTCAACTACTTAGTGAATTCTCCAGGATAGTATATGTCTCTATACAGCGTAAGTCCCGCCCCATTATCAGTACATGCTGATAATGTGACCAATCAAATTCTTTGTCAACCTGTATGAATGTGTGTTTATATTGTTTCCTCACCATCCCATGTGGTCATCCCCCATCCAGTGATCGTGCACCTCGTGCCAGCAGGGGGGAATTCATCAGCCTCAGGAAGACACACAGGTTTAACATTCTTGTTAAACTTCGCAGGGCTGGACAGTTTGGCCAACATCATCGCATGCTGAGGAAAGTTGTATTTGGGGTGCCTGAAGACCTATCAGAGAAATGACAGACACGGTTAGATTAACCACATAAGCCGTGTTTGCAAAAGTAAAAAAAAAAAAAGAGAGAGATTAGATTGTAGATATATTTTCAAAGGATTTTTTTTACAAATTGTGGAATATCTTTGACTGAATGAAAAGCAGATAGACGATGAAATGACCAAACAATTTTGTGAAAGTGAAATATCCCATTAAAGACTTTGTTCAGACAGCAGGCTCAGACTTGATAAAAACCATCTGATTCCATCCAGAGAGGCCAAACATCAGATTTGCTGTGTCAGTGTGAACATAGTGTTAGTTATGTAATATGTTCTGACACATGTTTGATGTTCATACTGTACCTCTTCAATCCTGATCCGCTGAGTGTCTTCGGTGGTAGACAGATTGTGAACTCCTAAAACTACATAGCCTCCGGGTCTGGAGAAGACAACATAAACAAATGATTATGAACATTTGTCCATTAGTAGCAGAGTTACTGGTTGGTTGTTACATTTTACATATTTAACCACTTTAGCCCTACATTCTTCTTTGTACAATGAACAGCGAAAATAGCCAATCTACAAGGTCAAAATGTGTTGCTGTGGCACGTTAACTTATAGATCTGCTATTTTCGCTATTCGTTTGAATGTTTTTTGTCAGTTTTGTGACATCTTGTACCTATAATGACTAATGACAGGATAGTGAGGACAAGTTTAAAGGGATGAAGAGACAGAGTGATTAATAATAAACTGTGTTTTCTTATGTCATGGTTATGTATGTTTGTATTACCTGGCCTGGTAGTTAGTCGCAACAATATACTGATTAATCAGTGCACCACCCCCACGAAAGCTTCCATCGGGTCCCTGAAAGATGAAAGGTAAAGTGTGAATCAAAGGCAGACATATCGTAAGCTTAGTTCGGATTATTTGCCGTATGACACCGTCGTACAATGGAGCATAAATGAAGCACTTCTCCAAGATATTACCTTGTTTTATTAGTGTGTGTGTGTGTGTGTGTGTGTGACACTTCCTAGTGTCCTTGAGCAAGACACTGAATCCCTAACTGTTATGGATTCAGTGTCTTGCTCAAGGACACTCCAACACTCAAACAGGAGAAGCCGGGGATCGATCGAATGTATATTTATTTGTATAATGTATATTTACCCAGATAGCCACCATCCAGGGCCAGGAATGTGGAGCAGCCTCTTTACCGTTGACGATACGTCCAACTGCACGGTTGTCTCGAGTCCCACAATCTTCATCTCTCATCTCTACACATGATAAAACACACCAGGACAGCTCTAAATACATACAATTATATAGCTTACATTTAATGAGACACACACACACACACACACAGCATTGCTTCAATGACTGTGTGCCAGGACATTAAAACATGAACACACCTTGAATGGCAGATCTGATGAACTTCTTGCTGGATGTCCAGTAAACGGTGGGTATGTCTGGATCGCCACAAACTTTAGGACCCCTGATCACAAAACCTGCCAATAGCCAATCATTGTCTTTTTTGACCATGAGCGGACCACCTCCGTCTCCCTGATAAGGCACAAGTAAGTAAGATAAGTAAGCATCGTTCACTCTCCAGCGCTCAGTTTCTGTTAAAGCACACTGTTAACTTTTAATAATGTCAAGTCTTTACAATTTATTTTATTTTTCTACAGAGACAGACTATAGTAGTTTTCTGTTAGCTTGGAATCCCCATCGATGATGTCATTGGCAGGCAGGTTCCTGAGCTGTCTACGGCCCAGATGAGGTTGAAAGTGGGTGAAGTGCTACATTAAGATTTGAATGGGATTTGAATGGCATTCTTACTATGCATGCGTCCTGGCCTCCTTTCATGTTTCCTGCACAGATCATGTCGTCATCTACCTGACTCCAGATCTGCTTACAACTTTTATGGTCAGTTACCGTAACGTTGACTGCTTGAAGAGCTCTGGGGAATGGTAGTATTTCTATAAATACAAACAAACAGAATCATTATCAGTGTGAGTATAAGTCTGGCTGCAAGATTAACAACTTTCAAACCTGCGTCCCTATTTTGGGCATGTTATTATGGTGTGAGTTTACAAAGTGTTTACAAAAATGGAAACCGAAATGTCATTATTTATGCGATTATTGTAGAGCTGCTGTTTTCACCAAATATCGGCGTATTATGACATGGCCAGAATAGTGAGGCTGTCTGTCAGCAGTCTGTCAAAACATTATTCAGTCAAATTCTACGTGTACTGCACCAGTGGTTCTCAAAGTGGGGTCCTAGGACCTCCAGGGGTACTTGAGATGGCTCCAGGGGGAGCTCAATAAAATGATTGATCGTAAGTGTCCATTTGGTTACATCTGAAAGTGTTAACCAGATGGACACTCTGAATTGGACCCTTACAAGTTTCATTTGGCCACATTTGATCATTTGGTCCCCAGGGTGCCCCGTGCTTACCTTCTCCGACGCGACCCCAACCGTAGACGATGGCCTCCGTACCAGTCGGAAACACACTGCCGTCGTCTGCCAGGCAAACCGGTTGGATGTCATCAGTGAAGTCGACGGGTGAGTCCATTTTCAGCAGAGCGTTGTCGTAACCCCACGGCCCGCTATAGGAAGATCAGAATAATCCAATATTAGTTATCCTATAATATTTCTAAACCCAAAACCCCCAAAAAAACCCTGCCACTGTGTGGGACTAAACACAAAAACAACATATCAATGTCACTAACAAGACACGCCACAACGTGCAGAATTACTACGCGCAGTCTGTAGGCCACTTCATACTGCTCAGCACACATCTGCCCCCTCGCAGCATAATTAATTGCGGCCAACACAAACTCACAACATTACAGTCGGCCATGTTGTTCCTTAGCGTCATCGCCGACCACCGCCCAACGAGACCCAAGTGAGGTCAGACAACACACTCCATATTTGGGCATAGCTCCATTGGGAACATCTCCTAATATGGCTTTATATATTATAGAGACCAACAAACACAAAGCACCGCGCAGCGGATAGGGGGGAGGGGCGCGCAGCGCCCCGACCCTCTAGTTAATAACACTAGAATAATCTACTTTGATTTTGGTCAGTCATGCGCATCCTTACCTTAGAGACCAATTTGGGTTGATCCTGAAATCAATAACGCGTCTCCTAACACCAACACCTGCCTCATCCAGGTTGCTCCTCCCAAACTGGACTCTCAATTTCCTTGGGTTGATGTTTCTGGAAGAGAGAAATACAAAGATCCCATTTAAGTGATATGCTATATTCCTTATTATTACTCTCCGCAGGAGAGTATTGTTTTCACTTTCTAAATATGACACACCGATTGGTCAAGCCTCACGTGACACGTGACAATACGGTGAAATACTGTATAAATACATGGCGTCACTTTGACAGTGTCTTGCCACTGTCAAAGTGAGGTAAGACAGGAACCATCACGAAATGGCTGCATGGCTGATACATAATTGGCAGATAGGACAGATAGGACACTTATATAGACAGGAGGGATATGACACTTACACAGACGGATAGGACACTTACAGTACACAGACAGGACGGATAGGACACTTATACAGACAGGACGGATAGGACACTTATACAGACAGGACGGATAGAACACTTACACAGACAGGACGGATAGGACACTTGCACAGACAGGACGGATAGGACACTTAGAGTATACAGACAGGACGGATAGGACACTTACAGTATACAGACAGGACGGATAGGACACTTACAGTATACAGACAGGACGGATAGGACACTTACAGTATACAGACAGGACGGATAGGACACTTATACAGACAGGAGGGATAGGACACTTACACAGACAGGAGGGATAGGACACTTACATAGACAGGACGGATAGGACACTTACATAGACAGGACGGATAGGACACTTATACAGACAAGACGGATAGGACACTTATACAGACAGATAGGACACTTATACAGACAGGACGGATCGGACACTTATACAGACAGGGTGGATAGGACAGTTAGAACATAAGAATTAGAACATTCCCAACATTCCCAACACAAGTCTGGTAAGAGTGAGGTAAGACAGGAACAATCACGAAATGGCTATAAACACATTATAAACATATATCGATGACAAAATGTATCAAAGACGCCACTACCTTCTCACAGGGTGTGATTTTTTGTATTGCTGACAGTTCTCGAAGATGCCTCTCCCCCCCCCCCCCCCCCCCCCCCATCGCTATCCCTTCCCTCTCCCTATATCCCTCTCTCTCTCCGCCCCCTCTCTCTCTCTCTGCCGCTCGCTCACACAAACTTTGCATGTGCACAGAATGACAGGCTAACGACACAAACACAGGGAGGAGGACCCTAAGCCCCCAATCTCTCAGGAGAATCTGGTGTAATAATATGAATGAACTTACGTGAGGCATTGTGCAGGAAGGTAAACATGTTGGTTGTCCACCACATTCCCGTTGCAGATATGAGTTTTAGATGGTCCACGGACAATCTGAACGCTGACAGCAGACGGAAGCTTCGCTGGCCTTCCTCCAATAATGAATTGGTCAGGTTGGTCATGGGTAGTTACACCTGCCGCCGTCGCACCCACTGGAACAGAGACCACACTAATTAACCACAACTAAAGACCTACGTTTATGGCATATCGCATTTAAAAAAGACAAAATCCAAAGAATTAGGGACAAGTGTTAAATATATCTATATTCTGATAGTAATCATTATAGCTATACAGGAAAGTGATGGAGGAAAGTGATGCACCTGCCATCGCCGCACACACTGGAACAGGGATCAGAGATAGGTTGTAAGAAGTGTTAAATATCTCTATATTCTGATAGTAGCCTAATCATTGCTGTACAGTAAAAGGGGTCTCCAGGTCTCAACACGAGAGAGAACTCATACAGGATAAACATGTGAAATAGGAAGTGATGCAGACAAAATTGGAACTGGAATATTATAAGATTTGAATCTATAATCTCTTACCATAGAGCGCAATGATCAGAATGATGTAAGGACGGAGCCACCATTTCTGGAGGCTTATGTCAGCCATCGTGGCACAGAGGCCGCAGAGATCTGAAATAAGAAGGACACGTTGATCACAGCAGTGCCAGGACGAAACCTATGACCTTCATGGAATATAGGCTGCCCTAGCGTGTCTGACATCTGGTCTAGAGGGGCGGGTTCAAAATCTCCGGAGAAAAATTCTGTGAGATCCCATTGGTTCACCGATCTGTCCATCAGCCACCATGCCCCCCACCATGCCCCTCCTCCTCCCCCAATGTGCAGCATTGAGAGCCCTGATGTCACAACATTGGTAGCGACGCCCACTGCACTCTGGTTGGTTGGGGAAATGAAACGCTTCCTATTCCAGGAACGTCAACAGGGCGTTAATATGGATCCCACGCCAGCTCTTGGCAAACCCGCTGTGATTGGTCAGTAGTCGCTGTCATTGACAGTTCTCGTTTTTGCAACTATGCCTATACCTAACCTTAACCCTAACCCTAACCTCAGTAAGACTATGCCTGCCAGGGAGCCAATCAGATAGGTAAGGCGGGTCTATATCCTGAAGCGTTGGTGGGATCCATAATCAGGCGTCAACAGGCTGGTCCAGGCTCTTATTTTTTAGCAAAACTAAAAAATGAAATCCTGGAGATTGAGGCTACATGGAATAAAACATAAACATAAAACACAAGAACACATTTAGTAATCAAACCTGATTGAAGACTCGCTCTGATGGTATCCAAGCAGGAAGTAAATCCAGATGCGGCTTGGCAGTCTAGGGGAGGGAGAATCACTGGAGAACTAATCCGTGGAAAGAATACGTGGGATCTGTACAGCTTCTCTCTGAAGAAGTGGTTGACGTCTCTGGTATCACCGTTGGATCAGAAAGAAAGAACTTGTGGTTTGTGTTGCCTTAAATACCCTTGACTGCACTGCTAGTGTCATTAGGGTGATGTCAGTCATATCCATATATGGATCCCCCGATATCAGTCATGCCCAAAGATAGGGTCTATGTTTCGGTTAGCTCCATATATGGGGCTCCAGGAGGGGGTCTATGATGTCAGAGCTTGGTATGTCAGTTTATCTCCATATATACAACAACGACGATATGTCATAGATGACTGACGTCATCGACTAGCCAGATGAAGATCCACATGGAAGCAACCCTGGCATTTTATGCCCATATTAGGAGATCCCTGATGTCATACATATATGCCTATGTTGGATGTAGATTTCTGCCCGACAGCGACGACTATAGCCAGATGAAGATCCACATGTAAGCAACGCTGTTATTATACCCCCCCCCCCTTACACCACGGCACAGAAGAAGTCGCAGGTGTCTAGAAGATGGTGTTGTTGTGAATGTAAACTGTTTGATGTGTTTGTAAATGTATGGGTTCATGTGGAGGATTGCTAATTGATATAAAAATATTTTCGGCACCCGAAATAATAACTTAAGGGACAGTCCGCTACAGTGTGTTTGGGGGGAACCTAATCACGCAAACCGCTGGACAGATCAGCACCTAATAATAATAATAATAATAATAATAATACATTTAATTATAACACACTTTACATTCTCACGAATCTCAGAGTGCTACAGATTAAAAGCAGAGCATAAAAGCACCATAGGCAACAAAACAATTTGAATGGACAAAAAAATGTATTGTTTGTGCACACACTGGCAGTGGGCCAAGAAGTACCTCCACTCTGTGACCTCCTTCTCCACTCTGCGGGGCAGTGGGACTAGACTACTCGGTCTTAGTCGGTCATAGTGTTGTTGTTAAGATAGATCGGGGCTGAGGCAACGATCGGCTCCTCAATTCTTACCTTTTTCTGTATCGTATCAAAAAACAAGAAAGTTAGCCCCGGTATTCTACAGATGTCTGTATAGTTCTGATGGTCTGGAAAAAAGTTATCGATGGGTTGAAACAACCTTTTAAAGCAGTTTTGTTTCTGATCATTCATGATCAGTAACGTCAACATGGAGGCACGTTCCTGATTATATTTAGCCCGTCTGCTCCACTCAAAGCCAGGCAGAACTAAAAAGAAAGTTTCAATGTTGTTGAAGACATGATTCCTATATCTACTACTTTTCATCATAGTGAGCTACAATAGTTGAGAGTTGTCGTCTTATGCTGCAGCAAAATGTATACATTAATATTGAAAAAAAATGTATTAAAGTAATGCAAAAGTCGGCTAACTAGACGTAAGTTACTTTTATAATGCAGTAACTACTGAAGTAATCAAGGTACTTGCCGCGCTATGAACTTATCTGCTATTTTTTTGCTTCTGGGGGGGTCCATGGAACAAAACATTTTGAGATGGGGGTCAGCAGCCAAATGCATATCTAACTAGAAAAAGTGCTCCTCGGAGCACAAGTCTCCGCCAGGTCAGGTAGGTTATTATGGCCTCCTGGTGGCGCTATAATAGGCCAATGTGAAAAGGATGCCATTTATTCCTAGGCCTTGCACGGCAATCGGACACTGCATGCATGATTTGAGGCATTTTGTTCTAAAAATGTGTTTTGCTAAATTTGACCTGCTGGTGGCGCTATTTCAGGCCAATGTTAAAAGGGTGGAATTTGTTCCTCAACATAGTGTGAATGTGCGTTCAAAGTTTCACCGTAATCGGACGCTGCATTCATGATTTGCGGCATTTTGTTCAAAACGGGCCACTCCTGCAAACATTACATGTCAATGTTAGCCAATCAGGATGGCATATGAAAAATCAAACAGATCCGTCTTGATCACATGGCAAAGGTGTGTCCTTGGCCTCTAGAGAGTGTGCATACAAAGTTTTACACTGATCGGTGCAGTTATAGGTAAAAACACGAATCGGCCTGTTACAGCACCACCATGAGGCTGATTTGAACATTTTCAAATGGCATTTCTTCCTCGGCCTAATGGGAATGTGTGTGCAAAATTTCACGGAAATTGCATGCTGTGTTCATGATTTGAGGCATTTTGTTCGAAACAGAGTACTCCTGCAAACTTTGAAAGACAATTTTTGCCAATCAGGATGGAATATGAAAAATCTGGAATGAGCCGTTTCTTTTAATGACTATAGAGATACTGTGTACCGATTTGGGGGATTTTTGGCCAAAATTTGTAGGAGTACTGTTCAAAAATGTGTTTTGCACAAATCGGCCTCCTGGTGGCGCTATAAAAGGCCCATGTGAAAAATTTGGAGCAGAGGTTCGGCTTTGGCATCCAGGGACTGTGTGTGCACAGTTTCGCTGCGATCAAGCCAACGGTGCCAGAGATTAGCTGTACACAGACAAGACAGAATCACACACACGCACGCACGCACGCACGCACGCACGCACGGACGGACGGACGGACGGAAAACATACTCTCTCGCCATGCCTTTCGGCCTGGCGGAGACAAAAATGTTTTCTAAATTCAAACGGTATGTTTCTTTGTCAAGGACCCGCAAAATGATATGTATTTGGCCGTCGACCCCCATCTCAAAATAGCTTGTTCCAGGGATCCCCAGAAGCACAGATCGGAGTTAAATACGTTCGCTTTAAAACATAATCATATATATATATACACGCACACATACATACACATATATATATATATATATATATATATATATATATATATATATATATATATATAGATAGATAGATATAGATATATATAGAGATAGATATAGATATATATAGAGATAGATAGATAGATAGATAGATATCGATGTGTTCCTGGTCTTAATGGATTAAAGGTCACTGTGGCCTCAGGGCATGTGTGTTTTTTGAAGGGCATGAGCAAGTGCGCCAATACCGTGGGTGCCTCGGGGCTAAAGCACCCATTAGAAATGACGAGCACCCATCACAAACTCATCACAAAAAAATAAAAATAAAAAAACTCCGACATCTGCACTTCATGAAGTACATTTTTTGTACCAATACAAATTAACCGCATTAAAGTAACAAAAAGGTAACAAACCCGGCCTAGCATGCGCTGCGCACCCAATAGCACGGACATAGGCGCCCCTGGGCATGAGACCAAACTGAGGGGTAGCCACGGAGGCCATGGTCATCTGCTTTTTTCACTAGTCTTTAGAAAATGTCTTTATGTTCTACATTTTTCACAGCTGGCTCTCGGCCTTGACAAATATTGGGGAGGAGACCAGGGTAAAAGGTAAAACAAGGTGTGTTTATTAAATAAGGCCTAATGACAAACAACTAAGGGAAAGGCGAACAGAACATATTGCGGATCCTATGAGGTGTGTAGTCAGTAAATCAGTGGTGTAGGTGTGCATGTGTGGAGCATAGGGTATAGCAGTGGCGGCCATTTTCTGGTTCCACTTCAAAATAGTCAATGCATTTTTCCCATTGACATTTCCAAAAATACTTATATCAATTAATTTAAGCCTAGAATCAAGCCATCCAGGGTCCTGGTGAATCATGACCATAAAACATATTTTTCTGTGTTTTTTTTAAAATTCTATATTTAATTATATGATATACTATATTTAATAAATATGTACGGGTTGTAATGGAGAAAGTGCAAACACCAGGTTGAAGTTCATCCATGACTGTCGGGGCGCAGGTAGACCAACGTGAGTGACGTGAGTTATAGCAAGCGTGGTTTATACTTCGTCGTATGGTGGTGTCGCGAGCCGAAAATAGACGATCTTCAAGCTCACTTGTGGCACATGATCATCCACAAAGACAAAGTTATAATTTATTATCTTTTAGATCGTCTATTTTCAGCTCAACACAGAGCATAAATACCGTTTCACTTTATAGATGCAACACTGAAGTTAAAGGTAGGGTAAGTGATATTTTTGGGTTAAAACAAAAAGTATTTTGTTAAAAAGTTAAAGCACTATATTCTGATAGTAATCATTGCTATAGAGTGTTTGTACAGTACCAAGAGTCTCCCCGTCTCTCCAGCTCTTTAATAAACAGTTAATACATTTTCCGGTAGGTGTCAAAATCTCAGCCAATCAGGAGAAAGTACCCATTTTTAAGCTTAATTTTTATAGTGTTCAGTGTTCCAATTTTGCCTGCTCATTTCTTCGTGTCATCACTTCCAATTTCACTTGTTTAATCAATATCCTGATTGAGCTCTCTATCCTGATATAAAACTGGAACTGAAACTGAAACGAAAATGCATTTTCTGTTTAATAAAGAGTTGGAGAGACAAGGAGACTCCTTTTACTGAACAAACACTCTATAGCAATGAGTACTATCAGAATATAGAGCTATTTAACATTTATTTTAACCAAAGAAAATCACTTACCCTACCTTTAATTAATAATCATGCATTGTGCATCATCTTTACTGTCTAGTATCATATGGGGGTTTAATTCTTAAAGTATCTGGTTCAAGAGGAAGTGCTCTAACCTAAAAAAAATATGAAATGTTAATTCATATTTGATATTTAGCCAATATTGTATTTCCTAGTCCCCTCATTAAGGTAACAGTTTCCCCAATTGTACTACTTCCAGACTAGTTTTGGTACTGCTAAAACATTAAAGGATAGGTTTGTACAAAAAGGGAGGGTGAAAAAGCTATTTTTCACTTTCAAACATGTTTGGGGTAATTTTAATGTGTACTCTGGCTTTTGATAGCACCCCAGACCGTTTTTAAGTTGCTTCATTCAGTATTTAGATATTTGATATTCATTTGATCAGACACGCCCCCTTCCTATACAAACCCATTGTAACTTCAATTTTGATGTATTCATTGAAAACACCCTTCCTTGGTTCTGGTGACTGTTATTGTCCTTCTAATGCGTGAGGGGCCGTGTCCTTTCAATAACTTTTTTTCATTTGTTTTATTGTATTCTTTTATTATATTTTGTGTGTGTGTTCCAGAAAATCTGACGGCCTTCCCTTGTATCCCCGATACTGTCATCAGAAGCTGTTCAGGACCTGTCTTGTGAGTGGCTTATTATACTTTTATTAAACATAGACTCCATATTTCTTTGATTTTATTTATGCTGTACTTGATTTAGATTTTTTCCCCAATGTCCTCGTTCTGGTGTAATTGGTGTCATGTACTATAATGTTGGTTTTGTACTGTATAAACTTGTTTATACTAGTTGGAATCATTTTAGAATAGCTTTGTGTGAGCCATAGCATTTTAATGACAAATAGCTTGCAGTTGATGTGTTGACCATTTCCTGTTTGTCATCACAAGGAAACTGAGGAGAAGCAGACACAGGGCACATCATTGTAGTGATGATAGGGATTTAGAACTGATCTCAGCAAGGGTCAGATCCTAACAAAACAAAATGCGTGAGGGGGCCGTGTCTTTTCAATAACTTCTTTCATTTATTTATTTTTATTTTTTAATGATTTTTTTTCAATAAAAAAAAGACAATATCAGTCACCAGAACCAACCAGACGGGTGTTTTCAATTAATTTAACATGGTTAAAATGGAGTTTGACGTTACAATGGGTTTGTATAGGAAGGGGGCATGTCTGTTAAAATGAATAAAAAATATCTAAATACTGAATAGAGCAACTTAAAAACTGGTGCTCACAAAAGCCTGAGTAGATGTTAAAATGACACCAAACATGTTTGAAACTGAAACATCCCTTTAAGTGTGTTAAGCAGTGTCTGTAATTATTAATTACAGACACATTACAATAACATTAAATTGATAAATATTAAAAACGTATTAGGTTGGGCAAAGTTCTTCAGCTCAAATTATTTTATTTGCTTAGTAAATTTCAGCTCATGTTGTCACCTTTGTCTTACAGATTTACATGCATTGCAAATTCTGCAAATTCAACCACGCTAATGAATCTGTTGTTTTGAAACACTACAGTCTTCACCACAGAGGAGCAAACTGGCCTTGCATCCACACAGACTGCGTCTGCACCTTCAGGACCATCGGTGCATTGAAATCACACCTGTCAAGATTGCACCGGACTGTCCCAAGGCAAGAAAACTCAACATTTTACAGCTGGTTGTGTGAATTCAAAGACATTTGCTCTAGAAAGAACATATTAAAACATTTCAACAATCACCTTAAACAGAGAGAGAGGGTGAGTTGCCCATTCTCAGGATGCAGCTTTGAAACCAACCTCGCCAACAGCTTTACTGTAACCATAGTAGTTCTCACTTCTTGGTACCTTGAACATTTTAGGTCCTATGAGCTTGTGGAGAGCATCTATGCAGATACCGAGATTCTGGATCCTGAGGCTCTCAACAGCTAATGTATCATCCGTTGACTGCATACACAGTGGGAGGGAAGGTGCTGGTGACTCCAAAAGCGTGCCTTCTCCATTGAAGGGACACAAAATAGTAGTCTAAGTAGGAAAAAAATATATTTTCTTTCTTCCATTCAAATCAGATGCTTATATTTAAATGCTCTTCCAAACTGTTAAACCACGACCACTTAATCATTTAAGATAGTATATGAAGAAGCACATTTCTGACTTATTGCAGGTAGTACTGACAAAATCTAGGGTCTCTGCGGGTCCACTAATATTTGTGGAGCTGACTGTACCAGGACATATATAATATGGCCTACCTGTGGACCCCCATTTGATAACATCAACAGAAATCTTGCCACACGATTTGTTCAAAAACAGGTTGTACATTTATTTCATATTTATTCTTAAAAAGATCTTTAAAAACATTGAATTCAACGTTGATACCTGCAGACTCACTGAAAGTCCTTACTGCCTTGTTTATTAATTTCATTTTCTGGAAATTGTCTTCTTTTCCTCTTTTTTCTCATCTAACACATGGTTTATTACTGCTGGTGAAAATCTCGCGAAAAATGTCACATAAAGTGGTGCTTCCTCAAGTACCTGAATCAGCTGAGGATTTGCAAGGCATTCTTTGTGAAAAACGTCAACTTCAAGGAAGCTTTACACTACAGTTTGAGGACCCAGCCTTTAATAACATTCCCTGTAATCTGTTTGATATCCAAGAATTGCCACCTGAACGGGTCATCTTGCACATTCTTTGGGATGAGCCACCGGTACAAGTTGCCCTGCAAGAATCAGACTCTTCGTCTTCCCTGGACACAGCCAGTTTAGCCTCCACAGAGTCACCCCAGAGTCCCTCAGCTTTTATCAGGAATGATATGCGAAGTGTGTCCGAGTGGCCTTCCCCTTTCCCCATTCCAGACTTCTCCTATGATGTGGAATTGAAGTTACGCAAAGACAATGAGGCATATGAGAAGACCAAGAAAGCTATCATCCTGACAAGAGACATGAAGATTGACATTTTGGACAAGATTACAAAAGCAATGTTTGAAGTGAAAGCCAATCCTACACTAGACCAGACTGAGTCTGTTGCTTCTGCTCTCATCACCAAACACCCCTGCCTACGAGAACCAAGTTTTGAAACAGGGTATGATGGATGGAAAAAAAGCATAAAATACAAACTTTTGAATTACAGGTCCAAGCTACGTAAGGCAGGCTGTGCTGAGGTCAGCATTAACCGCAAAAGCAGGAGCAATGAAGGTGATGGTGCAGGTTCTTCCTTGAAGAGACCAAAGAGAGGGGAGATAAACCATGTCCTTGACCATCCAGATACTGATGACTCGCTGGAGGACGAAAGACTGGCCATGGTTGAGGAGTTTAAGAAGAAGAATAAAAATGTTGCACTCATAAAGCAACAGATGGAACTGACTTTCTCCCTGAGGCGCAGGGAGATAGTGGAGATGCAGCCCATGGTGTCAGAGGTTCAGGAGCGGTGGCCTGCTCTGTTTTCCCAGTCAGAGGTAAGCAGCTGAGCAAAGAATGTTATGTTGTGTTTCTGATTTCATCTTTAAAAAATAAGAATCTCTAGTTGCTTACATCTGTTGATAAAATGTATATTGGGATGTTGAAATTGTGTTTGACTTTGTATTAAAGTATATATATTATATATTTTTAAAGTTGTTCTAAATGTTTTCATCGGATCACCAACAAGAACCTAATGGATGGCTTCAGAGCAGCCATTAGTCAGCACACTCCAGGGCTCCTTAGACTGTATCGGGCCAGAAGCACAGCTTTTCCACCTGAGATGGATCGACTGCTGGACAAGCTGGATAATGAGGTAAATTTCAGACATAATACCATTTCTCTGGACATTATGGACATAAATTATAAAAGTACAAAACAGGTTCTTGAATGCATTAAATGTTGCTATACAGTTTAATGCTGATATTCCTTTTAAGGTGTGTACTCAATAGGTTTAACCCAAATTGTTGTACCATATCAGTTTCCCATGGGCAGCATGTTTTCATATTTGCTCGGAGCTTTCTACATGCAATTTACTGTGTGTGTGTGTGTGTGTGTGTGTGTGTGTGTGTGTGTGTGTGTGTGTGTGTGTGTGTGTGTGTGTGTGTGTGTGTGTGTGTGTGTGTGTGTGTGTGTGTGTGTGTTCCAGACATCTGACATCACAGTACAGCGGCAGACTGTAGTCTTGAAGGGCCTTCCCTTGTATCTCCGAGACTGTCATCAGAAGCTGTTCAGGACCTGTCTTGTGAGTGGCTTATTATACTTTTATTAAACATAGACTCATTAGACATAGAGATTTTTATTCCCACTGTCCTCGTTCTGGTGTAATTGGTGTCATATACTGTATAATATGGGGTACATTTTTGGTGGAGATGGAAATGTTTAATATGTCAAACATACGATGGGAAATGCTTGTTTATGCAATATTTTGAATCATTTTTGTGTAGCCATAGCATTTTAATGACAAATAGCTTGCAGTTGATGTGTTGACCATTTCCTGTTTGTCATCACAAGGAAACTGACCCAAAGGAGGAGCAGACACCGGGCATCACTGTGGGTATCCTAACTGTGTTGGAGGATGATAGTTCAGCTCCTTCGCCCAAGGTCCAGAACGTTGCTGTTATCGTTGAACAACACATCGTCCTTCAAGATCTCCCTGACCTACCAACGGCGGTGGCTTACCTCTTCGGGCTGATCTATGCTCTAAACCTCCAGTACCCAAAAGAGCTGAGGTACACATTTGAAACAATTCAGAAGGTTTTCATGGGACTTGAAACTGATCTCTCAGCAAGGGTCAGATCCTTACAAAACAAACTACTTCAGTGAATCCAGCACATTTAACGAATGGTACTCTATTCTCTCTCTACCTTTTCTGTTCTTTATCTCAAGTTCTCTTTCTTCTCTACCCTTTTTCCCTTTTCTCTCTTATCTCCTTTTTTTCTCCCCATCTTCTCTGCTCTCTCAGTCTGTCACCCTAACTTTCCTTACTCCTCCTTATTCTGTAATTCTTGTTCTGAGAACAAGGTTTGTTCTCCTCTAGATCTCAACAGAGACTGGCCTGGCAGGGCTTTTATAGCCTTCTGGAGGCACCGGACCCAGGTTCTCTCCAATGAGCCATCAGGCAGGAGGCCCCACCCTGCTCACCTATAGGGCAAGAGTTAAATGGCAAGGCATTTATGCGCCAGGGGGGCCTGATTATGGATCCCACCAACGCTCCAGGATATAGACCCGCCTTACCTGTCTGATTGGCTCCCTGGCAGGCATAGTTTTACTGAGGTTAGGGTTATGGTTAAGGTTAGGTTCAGGCATAGTCTTACTGAGGTTAGGGTTAGGTTTAGGCATCGTTTTACTCAGGTTAGGGTTAGGGTTAAGGTTAGGTATAGGCATAGTTGCAAAAACGAGAACTGTCAATCACAGCGACTACCGACCAATCACAGCGGGTTTGCCAAGAGCTGGCGTGGGATCCATAATAACGCGCCAGGGGGCCACACTCCAAGAGGGGAGTGTGTCCTTTGTTCAGTATATCCTATTGTCCAGAGGGTACATAGACGACATTAAACCAGGATCACATTAGCTCAAGACCAGCATATTTATTAATATCAATGCAGCAATACACAGGAACAACACTGTGAAATATGTGAACCAATAATGCAAGATAAGTAAAATCAAATACTCAACGTATCAGAGGTTTGCTTCGTAAAGGCTCAAGAGCAATTAGTCCACACAGGGAAAAGAAGTCAGTAAAACCAAGGTCTGTAAGTTCGCGGAGAATTCTAATGTAACAGGATGTGTAATGCTACTATATACTACAGGAAACCAGTGAGGGGCCATCCCCAAAAAGGGAGTTTGGATTGGATAGTTTAGAAATGCACGTCAGTGTCATAAGGTGTGCTAAGTGGTTGCTGTGGTGTTCTCAAGTCTGTTAGGGCACACGTGGAGCCAAGACAGCAAGGGTTAAGAGGTGCATGTCAATTTTCTAGCAAAAAACACCACTATGCATACGGTGCAGACAGGATGTGGACAGGTGTTAAAGTTCAGACAATTTGACATTTACTTTTCAGCCTATGCCTCGTATCCTGTTTTTAACCAATTTTAGGTAGTTTTAGTCAATGTTATGTTCAGAAGGTGAAATGGAAATTTCTACTTGTCGTGACACTTGACACCAAATGTAGAACGTGGCACAAAATGTAGAGGCCCAGAAAATGTAAAGTGATGTTCAGTCTTTAAAATGGATGCTGATAAAATATGTGCCATATTTTCCCATGAGCATCCCTCAACCACCCAGACTAGACCAGACTAAATTGTGGGGCATCACAATTTCAATATAGCATTGCATTGATCTTAAAAAGATTTGAGACTCTTGAGGACCGAAAAGAGAGATGTAAGGTTTCGCCCACGACTTGCGGAGGGACTCCTTTGGCGCCCGCGTCGTCCTAGCTCCACCGATGCCGTCAAGAAGGGAGGCCTGTTGTGGTGCCCTTTCTTCCGGACGGGGCCACACCACGACTGAGCGTACCGTCGCTCGATGAAGCAGCTCGTGTAGGCTAGCGTCGTCGAGCTCCAGGCCAGGCTCCACTGAGGAGTTTTGCCTCATGGTGGACGGCCTTTGTGTGGGTGGCAGGGAGGCCCTTTCGTAGGAGGGGGGAATGACGTCGTCGTCGTCCTCCGCCGGGAGTCAAGTGAGATGTGGTCGTCCTCGTGTCCTTCCTCCATGGCTTCGTCCTCGAGGTTTTCGTAGACGTGGTCCCCAGTTTCACATCGCGCGAATTGTTTGGGTGGGAAGGGGCTTGTGAAAGAAATATTGATTTGTTGATCTGTTTGTTTATTTCTTTTGTTTGTTAGGGAAAAAGATAGGGACAGAAGTCTATTTAAAGCCTGGAGTGTATTATTTATTTACCATGGGATTTGTCTTATGATTGATTTTGTGGCTTAATGATATAAAGTAATTCCGTTAAAAACCTGCTGATCCTGTTGTTTTTCCTTTAGTTAATGGTTATCCTTTCAAAGTAAAAGGCCAATTGTTACAGTTTTAATTAACTTTTATGTTCGAAAAATACAAATCAAATCAAAACGGATACAGGTCCTAAACCATGATGGCACCTCAATGTTAAATTCACAGTTTCTTCCAAAATGTTAAAAAAAAAATATATATATATAATAAAAAATAAATGTGTGCTTTGGAAAATGGTTTGAAGTATTTCTATGATTTGAACATGCAGGGTAGATCATTATCAGACCTAAACTTCAATTTCTTGTTTATCCTCAAAATGACTGGATGAATTTTGTAGCAATTTCTAGCATTAGTAGAAATATTTGGCCTTAAATGTCATTTGAAATTGATTTGGCCCCTCATTTATAACATATATAAATGTAAAATCAAATATGAAATAGAAAAAAATAAATGTAAAAAAGTATGTGTCCCTTTTATGCCCATATATGGAGATCTCTGTATCTGTCAGTCCATGTACCTTTTATACCCATATGTGGAGATTGGAGATTCCTGATGTCATCAGTATATACCCATATATTGTCATGCCCATATACGGGCATATACGTTAGATCGGCTGTTCTGGACAACTGGATATATATTTATCCATAATTGCCGCGTTTCCCAAAGAGATTCGTAGAGATGCTGCGTAGAGATGCTGCGCACGTCCTACGACGGGTCTTACGTGCGTACGTACAGGCTGCGCAGTACCTTGACAGGCACGTAGATTTCAGGTCATGCGTAGCCTATGCAGCTTGCGTAGGAGCCTCCTACACAGCTGGGACTCGGCGAAACCTACGCTCTACCCTCATTAGTAGCAGCTGGTTGTGCCCTATCTAAACTGGCTTCGGGAGACACCATCGTCGTAGGTTCCCAAGTCCACGGCGTTACGTGTCTGCTAAAACTACATTCGGGAAACAGCATGCACGTATCCTACTCCTCCTACTCCTGGGAGTGGTTGTAGCCCTGAGAGAGAGAGAGATATATATATATATGTATGTATGTATGTATGTATGTATGTATGTATGTATGTGTGTATGCGTGTATGTGTATATGTATATGTGTATGTATATATATATATATATATATATATATATATATATATATATATATATATATATATATATATATATATATATATATATATATATATATATATATATATATAACAAGCTTGTAGATCTGCTATTTTCAAAAGATTAAATTTGGGAAATGGGACATTCTGCATACCTTTACTTTTGGTATTTTAAGTATATTTAATTGCATAATGGGGGACACTTTAGTGTTTTATTTACCTTGCAGATGTCACCTCACCGCTGTAATTTAATTCATAAATATATTATTAAAAAGTTGTATTTGGAGTGGACTGCTTCAGGACATCTGACAGTTGGCTCTGGTATTTTTATGATCCATTTCACTGTATATATTCGCAAAGGGTGTTTAAACTGCTGTGTAGCGTAGGACAGCACTACGTAGTTTACGTATTGGGAAACCCAATGGCCGCGTTTCCCAAACTAATTTCAGCTTGTGCGTAGCCTAGAACCTGCGCAGGAGCCTCCACGAAGCTGCGCAGTAGCAACCCCGTTACGCACTATCTTCGTTAGTAGCAGCTGTGTGTGCCCTACTTGCCATCTAAACTGGCTTCGGGAGACACCATCGTCGTAGGTTCTCAAGCGCACGCCGTTACGTGTGTGCTAAAACTACATTCGGGAGACAGCATGCACGTAAAGACCTCCTGGACGAAGCCTACGTAAAGCCTACGTAAACTACGTAGTGCTGTCCAACGCTACACAGCAGTTTAAACACCCTTTGCGAATATATACAGTGAAATGGATCATAAAAATACCACACACACACACATAAATACATATAAATACATATATTTATGTATATGTATATGTATATGTATATGTATATATATGTTTATATATATATATATATATTTATATATATATATATGTATATATATATATGTATATATATATACATATATATATACATATATATATATAAATATGTATATATATATATATATATACTTATATAATCGAGGAGTGACTTCCGCCCCCCGCTGACGCTATACCCACAGCTCTGTAGGCGAGTAAACACAATGCCGACACACCACATCTCGCCAACACAGTAGCCACGGCGTGTGCGCAGAATTTACGGGTGGCGTAGGCCACCTATCATTGCTCACTACACAGTTTCCACGTCGCAACATAATTTATTCCACACACCACATTACGGACAAAACGGAAGGTGAAACAATTTCGTACCGTTTACCGTGCGCACCACCGACACCAAACAGCGACGGCTTTAGCCGAAACAACACGAAGCGCCGCCATTGAACTCTGCGCATCTCCACAACAACACACAAGCAGGTCCTTCGCTTCAACCCCCCCCCCCCCTTCTTACGTACCTCTTTTGTTCCACCCAGGCCGTTACTTTCACTTCACTCATGTCTCTATCAATCACAATATGTCCGTCCTTCACGTGCCATGTACATCCCAAACACAAAAATAAACGGCGACGGGCACACTACAGCGCGTTGTCCTGCTTTGGTAAACACACCAGGCTAGGTTCATGACACCAAAGGGTTCGACAGTGATGTCATCATTATGCAACCCGGAAGCACAAATACCAAGGATACGTCAGTGATGTCAGTCGGGATGCCAGGTTTTCAAAAACAAGCGACAGAAACAAGCAAGGACGTTCATGAAAAAAAAAAAAACAGCCGAAGGGGTCCGCCATGTTCCAGGGGGGTCCCCGGGGGTCCCAACACACCCAGGGGGTCCACGGACCACCAGAAAAAAAGAAATATATACATTTTTTTCAATTTTTTTTTTTTTTTTTTTTTTACTTTTGGAAAGTTCTATCCCACCATTTTGGTACCCCAAAATAAGCGCGCCCTCACAGCCCTAGAGCCCCGTGCGCGGCTAGGGGGTCGGACGCCCGTAGGGCAGCCGGACCTCTAGTATATATATACGTATATATATATATATTAAGGCCAGGCCGTTAACGCCGTTACTGGCGGACTCTTATCGCGCGGAAAAAAAATAGAAGGTACGTGCCACCGCCGCCGGGCCAAGCACTGCTGCTCCGGGGAGCCGGGGTGCTCGTCAAATTACAATGTTTGAGTACAACCGAGGCAAGCCCATCAGCACAGCTTTATCAGCCAAGCTAACTAACCTCCTAGCCCAGTGGATTGCAATCAATTGCCGGCCTATCAGCGTGGTGGAAGATGATGGACTCGAGCTTCTTCTCCGGGCGGCAACAGGCGACCCGTGTTACAGACTACCTGCGAGGCGAACTATCATGAGGAGAATCCATGACCAACACGCCACAGAGAAAGCTGTGAAAGAGGAGAAGTTGGCCGGGGCGGCGTGTGTAGCACTGACTGGGGACCATTGGACATCTGTCAGCAACGATAACTACCTAGGCGTTACTGTACACTTCATCGATGTCAGCTGGGAACTTCACTCGTTCGCCTTGGGTACGTTTATGTCATTTAATTTATTTAACTTACCACGGTGAAGTTGGTTAACATTTACACAGCTTTAGCTAACGTTATCAGGGATCGATTGATTAATTTTACCACAGGCCAACAACATTAGCTACGTTTGCTGTAGAGCAGGGGTCTTCAACAGGGGGTCCGGGACCCCTAGGAGGTCCTCAGAGTTACTACAGGGGGTCCGCCAAATCTTTGTGTGATATGATTTTTTCTTTTACCTTAACCACTTGAACCCTAGCATCACTTTTCTGAGGAGAACTTTAGCCAAAAATAGCAGATCTACAAGCTCGCTGCGAGGCGTTGTGAGCTTTTAGATCGGCTATTTTTGGCAAAGAGCCATAGGTGTAGTAGAGGGAAAAAATAGCAGTCCACGTAAACAAAAAATGTTGAATCTGAAACACAATTTTATACGATATAGTGGGGGTCCCTGCTTTACCTCTCCCTCAGCTAGGGGGTCCTTGGCCTGAAAACGTTGAAGACCCCTGCTGTAGACGAATCCACAAAAGCGCTGCCTGTTGGCAGCCATAGCTGCGTTCTCGCGGTGTTGCGGTGCGGACACCGCAGCTATGGCTGCCTACAGGCAGCGCGTTTGTGGATTCGTGTATAGCCCCGACAACGCCAGCCTGCTGATTTTTAGTTGACTACTACTAGCGAACTTATTCTGATCTACTTTGTCTGTCCTAACGTTAGGTGTGATTAAAACAGAGGAGCGGCACTTTGCAGAAGTGTGTGCCAGGCAGTTTCTGGACGTCGCTAATCAGTGGGGGATAGCCGACAAAATCACCACCATTGGGACAGACAGCGCTCCCAACACGATTGCAGCAGGGAGGATACTGCTTCGAGCACATGCCCTGCGTTGCTCACCTTATACAGAGGGCGTAAGAAACGTAAGGAGGAAAGAAAAAGTAAGGACTTACTTCTGGTCATTATTTGGGTAGAACACACATATTTTGAATGCCTTCGGCAGACTTCAAATGAGCCATTTTAATCTAGATTAATCTAGATTAACTCCAGGATTGCAGATTAATCTAGATTAAAAAAATTAATCTATGGCCACCTCTAATATATATATATATATATGTATATAATTACGGCCGGCGCGTAACGTGCAAGCCTATCCAAAAAAAAAAAGACATACAAGCTATCAACACACTGCGACATGCCATGATGATAGCTTGCAGATCTGTTCTTTTGGGTAGGGCGAGCGGCTGTTAGGAGGAACTGCTGCGCTGGTTCTATGTGTAGCCCCCGCAGTCATATTAGCCAGAAGTGGCGTGCAATAGACCTGGCTATCGGGCAGGTTTATTGGCATGACTGGTAACACGTCGGACTGGCGAGTGGGAGCTTCGGGTTCGATCCCAGAATGTCCCATTTCCCAAGTCTACTATGCATAAAATCTTTTGAAAATAGCAGATCTACAAGCTTGTGACACGTTGTGAGCTTGTAGATCTGCTATTTTCAAAAGATCTTTTAACCATTCATAAACATGGCGAGCGCAACAGCTGTCACTTCGTGAGAGGAACTGGGGACTTTCATCATAACGTTTAACTATAAAACTTTGAAATTAAGGAAACATGTTTAGCTCAGCATCATTTAATATACCTTTAGTTAACTTGGCATATGCTTAATATTTGTATTAGATGATCGGATCATCCGTGAGAGTACAATTTGTAAACTTCGGGTTCATGCATAGAGGACGAAGCACCGCAGCCGCTCGCCCTACCCAAAAGAAAAGATCTGCAAGCTATCGACACGGCATGTCGTAGTGCGTTGACAGCTTGTATGTCTGTTTTTTTTTGGGTAGGCACGTTACGTATATATATATATACATATATATATATATATATATATATATATGTGTGTATACATTTTGTGTGTGTGTGTGTGTTTCATAGATCTATTCCGCTACGATGGGTGTTACAAGCGCCCCAGGGCGCTCGTAACAAACTGCTGCGTAGGACAGCACTCAGGGCTACGCCTCTCCCAGGAGTAGGCGGGGAGTAGGCTACGTGCATGCTGTCTCCCGAATGTAGTTTTAGCAGACACGTAACTCCGTGCACAGGAGAACCTACGACGATGGTGTCTCCAGAAGCCAGTTTAGATGGCACGTAGGGCACAACCAGCTGCTACTAATGAGGGTAGAGCGTAGGTTTTGTCGAGTCCCAGCTGTGTAGGAGGCTCTAACGCAAGCTGCGTAGGCTACGCATGACCTGAAATCTGCGTGCCTGCTAAGGTACTGCGCAGCCTGTGTGTACGCACGTAAGACCCGTCGTAGGACCTGCGAAGCATCTCTACGCAGCATCTCTACGAAGCTCTTTGGGAAACGCGGCCATCGACCCTTCAAGCTGAAGTGACGATGTGACAACACACAGGTCTCAGCTCTGTACAGACAGATGGCTCTTATGGGGATCTCAGACTTCATGTGGTCATTCATGATGTACTGTATTGACGATGTTTGACTCTTTCTGTCAGGTACAATGGGTATTGAATGACCGGGTGGGGAATGCATTCTCAACTTGCATCGTTCCCGAGTAGGCCGGTGCCCAACAGTATTGTATTATGTATTAACAAATTATGCACATTTTGTGTGTGTGTGTGTGTGTGTGTGTGTGTGTGTGTGTGTGTGTGTGTGTGTGTGTGTGTGTGTGTGTGTGTGTGTGTGTGTGTGTGTGTGTGTGTGTGTGTGTGTGTGTGTGTGTGTGTGTGTGTGTGTGTGTTCCAGTGGATTGATCAGACCCTCCGGACACTTTTTGTTTACATCAGCATGCACGTTGTGGCTTCTGCAGCGCTCCACAGATCGTCAAAACAAGGTGAAAAACGCTGGCAACAACATAATTTATTAAATAATACCTGGCAGTGAATGTGTTAAGAGCTTACACTTAACCTTAGGTTTTTTTTTGTCATGGTATAATCTTCATCCCACATCAAGTACATTAACAGTAAAAGACACAAAGTACGAAGTACATGAAGAGAGACAGATTTATTGACATTCATTTCAAACTCAGGACAGATACTGGTACACTGGTCAACGTTAAATTGGCTGTTTTTTTCCTTAAATGTATAAAATAAAGAATAAATGTATGCTTTGAAAAATTAATGGTCATGAATAATTTTGACATGCACGGTACATCATTATCAGACCTAGACCCTTCAACTTCTTGTTTATGACTGGCTAGTGGCTATCAGAGGTTTTGTAGCATTTGTAGAAATATTGGGCCTTAAATGTAATTAAAACAATATGTATTTTCCCAGACATTTGTAAACAAATATTAAAAATAAAATGGTGCCCAGTGTTCTCAGGGGCCCAATCTTCCAGTTACCATGTTTGAATTGCAGACAGTGTACAACATGAGCAGAGAGAAAACATAATATTTATATATATATTTTTTTAGTGAACAAGAAACAATAGAAAAAGACCATGTACAAAATAACATTTGGAAATACTCCTCCCCCCCTTTTTTTCTCCATTTTTTTTATTCCTCCCTTCTGTACACTCTTTTTTTCTTAATACATTTGTTTGGTGCCTTTTTTCTTTTTTCCCCCTTCCCAAGGTCTGTCCACCCGTAGGCACAGAACGGTAATAGTACTGATATTTTTGGCAAATAATATCCACAGTACTCTTAAGTGCATTTGGAAAATTACATTTGGAAATAAAACAACAGACATTTTAGAACAAAAAAAAAACAACCTGACTACGTTTTACATGAATAAAAAGAAACAAAATCTATTAAGACAGACAAAAAAATGGTCAGGCTTTCTGAGAGGCTGTTTCTGTGTTTCTCTTTGGCATTTTTTTCTTTTTGTCCTTTTCTAACAACCATTGGCACCTGTTGAGGTCCAATTCTAGGCAGAAAAAAAAAACGCGGGTCTCCCTCCGCCAGGAGCCCGGTCCCCGTCGGCCCAGTGCAGGGAGATCACCCATACAGCGTGCAGGGAGGACCCCCTCCCCTTTCATTACATTAAAACAGGTAGACCAGGGTGTTTTCTACAAATGTCTTGTAAATCAGTAGTTCTCACTGTTTCGTGCCAAGGACCCCCCAAAATGATATGTATTGATTGATTGATTGGATGATATGACCCCCCATCTGAAAATGTTTTGTGCCAGGGACCCCCCCAGAAGAGAGGGTTTGGGTTAAAAGTTTTTTTTAAAATTCTTTAACACATCCACTGCCAGGCCCGTAGTCCTACGGGCCGTTAAATCCAACCGTTAACTGCCGTTCCCGTAGCCCGTAGTCCCGTAGTTTTCCCATGTTAAATCGTGCAGGTGCAGATTCCGGATTTTTTTTGCACTTCCGGTCTCGAAGTGGGCGGACCGGAAACGAAATAATACTGTTTCCGGTTTTTCTCCCGCCTCCGTTTCCTGTCTAGCGGTCAACTTTGGACGCCATTATCTCTGGCTTGTTGTTTTTCTCACCGCATCCACCATTTTAGCGTTTTCCTCTCGTTCTCCAGAATGCAGTGTCGGATCGCCGCACGGTTTTCAGCGTTTTGTTCGGTCGGGTCCCGTGTTTGTGTCGAACCAAATGAACGCGGATTTTAAACGGATTTAGCGGGGCCTATGACGGAATCAAAAAAACAAAAAAGGTAAGAAATTGCTTGGCACTACGATGGACGTTCTGAGATTAGCCGATGGCAGTCAATGTGTTAATAACAGATGTACAAGCTTGCAGTGCAACACAAAGTGACGCGCTGTAAACTTGTAGATCTGCTACTTTTGTAGATATGCTTTTTGGTAGATTTTCGTAGATTTTTTTTGTAGATTGTAGATTTTTGTAGATCTTGTAGATCTGCTATTTTGCAATAGCCAACATTAAAATATAAAATGACACGGGTGCTTTCCCGGTTTCAGTGGTTAATTAAATGAAAACAGGTACACCAGGGTTGAAGAGGTTAATGTGAGATGTTTCTCAGAGGTGCACCTGTCCTGCAAACTGAAATATTAACCATCAAATCTCTTAAAGCAGACTTGAGGGCTGCCTTGGTCGAGGACGATCTCCTTCATCCAGGGAACCATCGCTGTCACGTTGAAGTTCACAGGATGTTGATAACGACCCAAACTTATGGTACCATACAGCGTCCAGGAGGCATCTTCGTTATCGCACATCAGGGGTCCTCCCCAGTCCCACTGAAACAAGAAGCAGTTGTGTTTTTCATTGTGTTCATTGCGTTTTTATGTGTAAATATCATGTGATGTTTTCATCTCTGTTACTCACTGCAATGGGTTGGAACTCAGAGCCTGCAGTACAGAACGTAGTGCTGGTGATCCATTTGTCGGGGTCAGAACCTGCAGGCCAGTCACGTCTGCACTGATCATTGGTGATGATTGTGGCAGAAGTCTCATGGAGCAGGTCAGAATAGCATGATTGTGGTCCTGGGGGGAAAAAAGCACATAGGATTCAAAGTTGAGGACTTTGTACAGTCATTTCTAAATACAGAGGAACATTCTATTTGATTGAATTTGAAATTATGAATTCTCATCCAAATCCTGACTGACTTTGTTCATGTCTATATTTTGAACATCTCTTCAAAATACAGAAGCATGAAAAATGTAAACAAGTGGGTTTACTGCTGTTGTATTACCGTAACTTGCCTGAATGTAAGTTGGGGAAATAACCCAACTAAATGGAGGAGTGACATATCCCGACATTTTCAACTACTTAGTGAATTCTCCAGGATAGTATATGTCTCTATACAGCGTAAGTCCCGCCCCATTATCAGTACATGCTGATAATGTGACCAATCAAATTCTTTGTCAACCTGTATGAATGTGTGTTTATATTGTTTCCTCACCATCCCATGTGGTCATCCCCCATCCAGTGATCGTGCACCTCGTGCCAGCAGGGGGGAATTCATCAGCCTCAGGAAGACACACAGGTTTAACATTCTTGTTAAACTTCGCAGGGCTGGACAGTTTGGCCAACATCATCGCATGCTGAGGAAAGTTGTATTTGGGGTGCCTGAAGACCTATCAGAGAAATGACAGACACGGTTAGATTAACCACATAAGCCGTGTTTGCAAAAGTAAAAAAAAAAAAGAGAGAGATTAGATTGTAGATATATTTTCAAAGGATTTTTTTTACAAATTGTGGAATATCTTTGACTGAATGAAAAGCAGATAGACGATGAAATGACCAAACAATTTTGTGAAAGTGAAATAACCCATTAAAGACTTTGTTCAGACAGCAGGCTCTGATGTTTGGCCTCTCTGGATGGAATCAGATGGTTTTTATCAAGTCTGAGGGAGGCCAAACATCAGATTAGCTGTGTCAGTGTGAACATAGTGTTAGTTATGTAATATATTCTGACACATGTTTGATGTTCATACTGTACCTCTTCAATCCTGATCCGCTGAGTGTCTTCGGTGGTAGACAGATTGTCCTAAAACTACATAGCCTCCGGGTCTGGAGAAGACAACATAAACAAATGATTATGAACATTTGTCCATTAGTAGCAGAGTTACTGGTTGGTTGTTACATTTTACATATTTAACCACTTTAGCCCTACATTCTTCTTTGTACAATGAACAGCGAAAATAGCCAATCTACAAGGTCAAAATATGTTGCTGTGGCACGTTAACTTATAGATCTGCTATTTTCGCTATTCGTTTGAATGTTTTTTGTCAGTTTTGTGACATCTTGTACCTATAATGACTAATGACAGGATAGTGAGGACAAGTTTAAAGGGATGAAGAGACAGAGTGATTAATAATAAACTGTGTTTTCTTATGTCATGGTTATGTATGTTTGTATTACCTGGCCTGGTAGTTAGTCGCAACAATATACTGATTAATCAGTGCACCACCCCCACGAAAGCTTCCATCGGCTCCCTGAAAGATGAAAGGTAAAGTGTGAATCAAAGGCAGACATATCGTAAGCTTAGTTCGGATTATTTGCCGTGTGACACCGTCGTACAATGGAGCATAAATGAAGCACTTCTCCAAGATATTACCTTGTTTTATTAGTGTGTGTGTGTGTGTGTGTGTGTGACACTTCCTAGTGTCCTTGAGCAAGACACTGAATCCCTAACTGTTATGGATTCAGTGTCTTGCTCAAGGACACTCCAACACTCAAACAGGAGAAGCCGGGGATCGATCGAATGTATATTTATATGTATAATGTATATTTACCCAGATAGCCACCATCCAGGGCCAGGAATGTGGAGCAGCCTCTTTACCGTTGACGATACGTCCAACTGCACGGTTGTCTCGAGTCCCACAATCTTCATCTCTCATCTCTACACATGATAAAACACACCAGGACAGCTCTAAATACATACAATTATATAGCTTACATTTAATGAGACACACACACACACACACACGCACACACACACACACACACACACACACACACACACACACACACACACACACACACACACACAGCATTGCTTCAATGACTGTGTGCCAGGACATTAAAACATGAACACACCTTGAATGGCAGATCTGATGAACTTCTTGCTGGATGTCCAGTAAACGGTGGGTATGTCTGGATCGCCACAAACTTTAGGACCCCTGATCACAAAACCTGCCAATAGCCAATCATTGTCTTTTTTGACCATGAGCGGACCACCTCCGTCTCCCTGATAAGACATAAGTAAGTAAGATAAGTAAGCATCGTTCACTCTCCAGCGCTCAGTTTCTGTTAAAGCACACTGTTAACTTTTAATAATGTCAAGTCTTTACAATTTATTTTATTTTTCTACAGAGACAGACTATAGTAGTTTTCTGTTAGCTTGGAATCCCCATCGATGATGTCATTGGCAGGCAGGTTCCTGAGCTGTCTACGGCCCAGATGAGGTTGAAAGTGGGTGAAGTGCTACATTAAGATTTGAATGGGATTTGAATGGCATTCTTACTATGCATGCGTCCTGGCCTCCTTTCATGTTTCCTGCACAGATCATGTCGTCATCTACCTGACTCCAGATCTGCTTACAACTTTTATGGTCAGTTACCGTAACGTTGACTGCTTGAAGAGCTCTGGGGAATGGCAGTATTTCTATAAATACAAACAAACAGAATCATTATCAGTGTGAGTATAAGTCTGGCTGCAAGATTAACAACTTTAAAACCTGCGTCCCTATTTTGGGCATGTTATTATGGTGTGAGTTTACAAAGTGTTTACAAAAATGGAAACCGAAATGTCATTATTTATGCGATTATTGTAGAGATGCTGTTTTCACCAAATATCGGCGTATTATGACATGGCCAGAATAGTGAGGCTGTCTGTCAGCAGTCTGTCAAAACATTATTCAGTCAAATTCTACATGTACTGCACCAGTGGTTCTCAAAGTGGGGTCCTAGGACCTCCAGGGGTACTTGAGATGGCTCCAGGGGGAGCTCAATAAAATGATTGATCGTAAGTGTCCATTTGGTTACATCTGAAAGTGTTAACCAGATGGACACTCTGAATTGGACCCTTACAAGTTTCATTTGGCCACATTTGATCATTTGGTCCCCAGGGTGCCCCGTGCTTACCTTCTCCGACGCGACCCCAACCGTAGACGATGGCCTCCGTACCAGTCGGAAACACACTGCCGTCGTCTGCCAGGCAAACCGGTTGGATGTCATCAGTGAAGTCGACGGGTGAGTCCATTTTCAGCAGAGCGTTGTCGTAACCCCACGGCCCGCTATAGGAAGATCAGAATAATCCAATATTAGTTATCCTATAATACATTTCTAAACCCAAAACCCCCAAAAAAAACCTGCCACTGTGTGGGACTAAACACAAAAACAACATATCAATGTCACTAACAAGACACGCCACACCGTGCAGAATTACTACGCGCAGTCTGTAGGCCACTTCATACTGCTCAGCACACATCTGCCCCCTCGCAGCATAATTAATTGCGGCCAACACAAACTCACAACATTACAGTCGGCCATGTTGTTCCTTAGCGTCATCGCCGACCACCGCCCAACGAGACCCAAGTGAGGTCAGAAAACACACTCCATATTTGGGCATAGCTCCATTGGGAACATTTGTGGGTTGATCCTGAAATCAATAACGCGTCTCCTAACACCAACACCTGCCTCATCCAGGTTGCTCCTCCCAAACTGGACTCTCAATTTCCTTGGGTTGATGTTTCTGGAAGAGAGAAATACAAAGATCCCATTTAAGTGATATGCTATATTCCTTATCTTTCTTTGTTTTTAGCGGCGCTAGCCAATCCGGCTCTATACCTGACTTTGTCCGTGTGCGTACGTCAACGTTCTGATTGGTCAGGTGCGTACGTCAACAAAGTGATTGGTCAAGCTTCACGTGACACGTGGCTATAAACACATTATAAACATATATCGATGACAAAATGTATCAAAGGCGCCACTACCTTCTCACAGGGTGTGATTTTTTGTATTGCTGACAGTTCTCGAAGATGCCTCTCTCCCCCCCCCCCCCCCCATCGCTATCCCTTCCCTCTCCCTATATCCCTCTCTCTCCGCCCCCTCTCTCTCTCTCTGCCGCTCGCTCACACAAACTTTGCATTTGCACAGAATGACAGGCTAACGACACAAACACAGGGAGGAGGACCCTAAGCCCCCAATCTCTCAGGAGAATCTGGTGTAATAATATGAATGAACTTACGTGAGGCATTGTGCAGGAAGGTAAACATGTTGGTTGTCCACGACATTCCCGTTGCAGATATGAGTTTTAGATGGTCCACGGACAATCTGAACGCTGACAGCAGACGGAAGCTTCGCTGGCCTTCCTCCAATAATGAATTGGTCAGGTTGGTCATGGGTAGTTACACCTGCCGCCGTCGCACCCACTGGAACAGAGACCACACTAATTAACCACAACAAGACCTACGTTTATGGCATATCGCATTAAGACAAAATCCAAAGAATTAGGGACAAGTGTTAAATATATCTATATTCTGATAGTAATCATTATAGCTATACAGGAAAGTGATGGAGGAAAGTGATGCACCTGCCATCGCCGCACACACTGGAACAGGGATCAGAGATAGGTTGTAAGAAGTGTTAAATATCTCTATATTCTGATAGTAGCCTAATCATTGCTGTACAGTAAAAGGGGTCTCCCAGTCTCAACAGGAGAGAGAACTCATACAGGATAAACATGTGAAATAGGAAGTGATGCAGACAAAATTGGAACTGGAATATTATAAGATTTGAATCTAAAATCTCTTACCATAGAGCGCAATGATCAGAATGATGTAAGGACGGAGCCACCATTTCTGGAGGCTTATGTCAGCCATCGTGGCACAGAGGCCGCAGAGATCTGAAATAAGAAGGACACGTTGATCACAGCAGTGCCAGGACGAAACCTATGACCTTCATGGAATATAGGCTGCCCTAGCGTGTCTGACATCTGGTCTAGAGGGGCGGGTTCAAAATCTCCGGAGAAAAATTATGTGAGATCCCATTGGTTCACCGATCTGTCCGTCAGCCACCATGCCCCCCACCATGCCCCCCCTCCTCCCCCAATGTGCATTATTGAGAGCCCTGATGTCACAACATTTGGAGCAACGCCCACTGCACTCTGGTTGGTTGGGGAAATGAAACACTTCCTATTCCAGGAATGTCAACAGGGCGTTACTATGGATCCCACGCCAGCTCTTGGCAAACCGGCTGTGATTGGTTAGTAGTCTCTGTGATTGACAGTTCTCGTTTTTGCAACTATGCCTATACCTAACCTTAACCTTAACCCTAACCTCAGTAAGACTATGCCTGCCAGGGAGCCAATCAGATAGGTAAGGCGGGTCTATATCCTGGAGCGTTGGTGGGATCCATAATCAGGCGTCAACAGGCTGGTCCAGGCTCTTATTTTTTAGCAAAACTAAAAACTAAAATCCTGGAGATTGAGGCTACATGGAATAAAACATAAACATAAAACACAAGAACACATTTAGTAATCAAACCTGATTGAAGACTCGCTCTGATGGTATCCAAGCAGGAAGTAAATCCAGATGCGCCTTGGCAGTCTAGGGGAGGGAGAATCACTGGAGAACTAATCCGTGGAAAGAATACCTGGGATCTATACTGCTTCTCTCTGAAGAAGTGGTTGACGTCTCTGGTATCACCGTTGGATCAGAAAGAAAGAACTTGTGGTTTGTGTTGCCTTAAATACCCTTGGCTGCACTGCTAGTGTCATTAGGGTGATGTCAGTCATATCCATATATGGAGCCCCCGATATCAGTCATGCCCGAAGATAGGGTCTATGATGTCAGGCTGGGATGTTTCGGTTAGCTCCATATATGGGTCTCTAGGGGAGGGGTCTCTGATGTCAGAGCTAAGCTTGGTATGTCAGTTTTCTCCATGTATAGAGTTCCAGGAGAGATTATGCTGTAGCATCAGTCCAATGGTGGAAAAAGTACTGAAATGTTTTACTTAAGTATCAATACTGCATTGTAGAAGTACTCTGTTACAATTAAAAGTCCAGAATTCAAAATTGACTTGAGTAAAAGTACAAAACTATTGGTATCAAAATGTCCTTCAATACTTTACACCACTATATGTTAGGTTATCCTTTCAAAGTAAAAGGCCAATTGTTACAGTTTTAGTTAACTTTTATGTTCGAAATCAACATTAGCAAATCAAAACGGATACAGGTCCTAAACCATGAGGACACCTCAATGTTAAATTCAGTTTCTTCCAAAATGTTAAAAAAAATACCTATAATAAAAAATAAATGTGTGCTTTGGAAAATGGTTTGAAGTATTTGTATGATTTGAACATGCAGGGTAGATCATTATCAGACCTAAACTTCAATTTCTTGTTTATCCCCAACATGACTGGATGAATTGTGTAGCAATTTGTAGCATTAGTAGAAATATTGGGCCTTAAATGTCATCTGAAATTGATTTGGCCCCTCATTTATAAAATATAAATGTAAAATCAAATATGAAAAAATAAATGTAAAATGTGTCCCTTTTATGCCCATATATGGAGATCTCTGTATCTGTCAGTCCATGTACCTTATATACCCATATATGGAGATTGGAGATCCCTGATGTCATCAGTATATACCCATATATTGTCATGCCCATATACGGGCATATACGTTAGATCGGCAGTTCTGGACAACTGGATATCCATAATGCCTATATATGGTTTCGGGGGGCGTGGCAGCTAAAATGAATATCAAATAAATTAATACAAGCAACTTAAAAACTGTCTGGGGTGTTCACAAAAGCCAGAGTAGACGGTAAAATGATCCAAAACATGTTTGAAAGTGAAATATCTATTTATCACAGTAACTGTACTTTTATCTATAGGCCTACATGTCATACATTCAATGTAAAATTCAAATTAGTTTTATTGCACAAAAGTAAACTCAGAGTAATGTAATATTTTGCCTTTCAAAAGTGAAACTATCTAAGCTAAACTAAACTTAAAAGGGCATTTCACTTTAAAACATTTCTGTCTGACATTCACATTTTTAGCTGCTGGTCAGATCTAAAAATGAGTAACTGAATATGGGCTCAATAGAACATAGTCAAACGGAAAGGACAAGTGTGGCATATATTTGTCATTAAGAATGGGGAATTAGGTGAGAGCGTTGGTCAGTAAATTCATAACATCCCTGTTAAATGCCTTCTACCATTCTGAGGTCCAACTAATATCCATAAATACTGAAGGTAATAAGGAATTGAATACATATTTTAGGATGTTTTAGTAGGTCTCTCTCTAGCAGCTGTATTGTATGTGTATATGACACCCTGAATCTTTGAACCTTGACAGGACAACAGTGACACACGCAGGTACATGTAGTTAATAATCCGGGGTTCACCGTGAGATAATGTTCTCAATCAGAGGATAGGCGCACACAGAAGGAAGCGAAATCCGATGGGTATTATTCTCTCCAAGTCTTTTTATTTGTTCAACTTCGAGGCAAGAGTATTCACAAAATTGGCAACTGAAATGGGGTCGAAACTACAGCGCCCTGCCTTCACCAGGACAGGCCTATTTATACAGTACATATTCAAGTTACGCTCTCAATTCTAGTCCCTCCTCCGACTTATTTCGGCCAATCGGACGCTGATCCGCGCCTTCATGGGCCCTTAATGCACATTTACATGCGGGTAAATTCTGAGAATACAATCTACGTTTCTGTAATCAAACTATAATCTAGAATGAAATATCCTTTAATGATTCGTGTTCAACATGTCATGAGCTTTCAAAAGAATGGAAGAATGCATACATTTATATTTATATACAACAGTTAACAAACAAGTATTTTAAGAACAAAGGATCTCTGCTGAAAGGGCTTTATTCCTAGTCCAAAAGCTCCCAAAACCTAATAAATGAAACCTATTCTATTTTAACTATTGTGACCATCTTTTATCAGAGATTTGTATTTATACATGAAAACCCACTATATCCAACCTTAAATTAGATTTAGGGACATCTGTTTCCTATGCTACTAACAGCTGATAACACTTCAAGGCTTGGGGGATGCACATTACCATTTGTCTATCACGTGCAGTGGCTTTATTTAGGACCTACTATAATTTCAGGGAAACATTTGCTGTTTAAAGTCCAAGTCAATCAATTTAGGATACTGTTATTTCAAATAAAACTCTGTTGTGTAGAAACTTTGAATGTTCTCAATTTTAACCCTTTATCTTAACTTAACCAACTAAAGTCCCTTGTATTGTAATTCTCAATTTGCATTCTGGGGTTCGTTCGATCTGCAAGTCTTTCATCCCCCATGGGTCAATGATAAACAGAGCTGCCTTCCTGTCTACCTTAGATCAAAAGCCCTGTTTTCTCAAAAGGTGCCGGCAAGATTCTTTAGTTAATCAATTCTAAAGATAGGTTTCTTTGTCTTCTATGACACCTCCTGTCCTAGAGGAATATATGACCAGATGGCACTCCCTGTTTCCTGTATTTACTTTATCTGGACACAAACAGAGGCTTTGAAGTTATTTATATCTGTAAATCCCATAAATGACTGCCTGTGAGATACTACATACACATTGTGATAACATACCTAGAGTCTACTGAAATCTGATGTATATTGCAGGTGTTCCTTCAGAATCCTCTGCACCACACCACCTTCATCCTCTGCTCTCACACTGTTGATATTGACCTGTAGTTTCTTCTCTATGAGATAATCCACCATTGAGAACCTCCCACTGGTCACCTTGACTCTCTTTGTGGTGTTTAAAATATGATGACAGCTGAATGGATGTTCTCCTTTACAGAAGAATCTTCATACTATGTGTCATCTCTGTAGATATAGACCAAAGCCCACGATTTCGTCCCAACTAAGTTCCATGACAATGGTACATTTACTGTAGCGCTTTTATCCAAAGCGCTTTACATACTGTAGATTGTGCATTACATTCACCCATTCATTCACACACACACACACACACACACACACACACACACACACACACACACACACACACACACACACACACACCAATGGTGGAGGAAACCCTGCAAAGCACAAACCTGCTCATCGGGAGCAATTAGGAGTTCAATGTCTTGCTCAAGGACACTTCGACACTAACTCTGGGGGAACCTGGGATCGAACTGGGAAGCTTGCGGTTTCCAGTTCACTATACCCGGCCACTCTACCCCTGAGCCACTGCCGCCTCTATTGTCATGTTACTTGGACCTAAAGAGACAGACAGAAAGAGAAAGAAAGAAAGAATCAAACAAACAAACAAATAGATTAACCACTTTCAACCTAGTCTCGCGTAGCCAGACCCCACAGAAAATGAAAAACAGCGACCTCTGCTGTTTCTGATTTTGTCTGTGGGGTCTGGCAGGAGGCAAATGAAAGCCTAGTGCGCAGGGAAACGCCGGTTTCATGTCTGCCTTCAGCGCATCACTTCCGGGTTGGTGCGACTACGTTTTCATTCCCACTAACAATATTTCTACACGGAACACTAACACCACTTCTCCCAGAGAACATGGATGGTTTTGGTTATAAGCCCACTTGTTTCTATGATGAAAGAGTAATTTAAAATGTGAATATCTTTCCGTGGTTTTGTCCACTCCGAGGACGCTATTGCTAAATTAGTTTCGGCTAGTTTCGAGGGGGGAAGGGTGGATGGACACGGGAATCCCGCCCACTACATTTGATTGGGTAAAGCGCGGCCTGCTTCCTGATCTGAAGGCACGCCCACTTGTAGCCAATGCGCACACGTTATGACGAACCTCTCCAACAGATTCCACCGCAGGGCAGAATCTGTTCTTGAGAGATTACTTTCAACCTGGCAGACAAGTTAACTCATCCACTGCCACTGACGTAAAAAACGATTTTTTTTTCAATTACCAAACCTGCCACTGACGTAAAAAACTTAATTTTGATTAATCGTTTTTTAAAACAAGATTTCACCGTCCTTCATCTCTCGAAGGGACACATTTCATTGTAGCACACCCGGATACGGAAATACGTCATATCAAAAGATTTTCGCTCCCGCCCACTTCCTGTTTGGGTTGCGCTTTCAGACGCCATTATCTCAGCTTTGCATTTCTCCGTCGAGGAACACTGTTTCTCGTCGCTGTTTTGAAACTGCTACTGCTGCAAAATGGAATGTCGCCGATTGAAAATGTCTTCTCTGGGCCACTCACACAACTACCCTGTGTGTCTACAAACAGTTGAACACGCGATCATAAGGGATTTAGCGAGGTCTGTGGCGAGGTGGAAAAAGAAAGTGAGTTTTCCGTTCAGATGGCCATGCATGGTGTTTAACGCTGGGCTGGAGGAGAAGGGCTCCGCCTCGACCGTATGTTTGTTGTCTGAGCGCCGTGCACGACTCACCTGTGTGTTTAGGACTTGCGATCATAATGAAAAAAAAAAAGTGTGAATTTTTAAACAATTTTATAAAAAACACTAAATTGCTGGCAGTGGGCAAACACAGCCAGAAATAAGTCTGGCAGGGAACAAGTTCCTATTTACAACTGTGGCCTGGGCAAAAGGCAAAGCCTTTTGAGGTAGAGATGGGCACTAGGAACTAAAATAAATCAAAGAAAAATAACATTCAGGTCAAAAGCAAATACAGTACAAACAAAGCAATATAAATAATTACAATAATCGCAGTAAGAAGAAGAGAAACAACTAGAAAGGCGCACTGATTGAGATATTCCGCAACAGTCAGTAAAGCAGAATAGTGGCCGAAACTTGAATATTATGAATTAATATGCAGAGTAACTTCTGTCAAGTCTAGATCCCATTCCACCAGGGAAGGCACGATATAATTGGCTAGTTCTGGTTGTCACCGGAGACAGAGGTAGGCTTTTCTGTGTGAGATCTCTAGCTCTACAGTTTATGTATTAATTTAACATGAGCTGCCCCTGACCTGACAAAACATAAATTAACCACTTAAAGTTGGAGTAAATATATATCAATTTTAACCAAAAGATACGTACTCACTTTTAAGCTCTATTTTGTACTTCGGCCCTTCGAAAAGTTAAAATATAGGCTTTTTACTTGTAACAGAACATTTCTACATTATGGTTTTGCTATTTTTACTTAAGTAAAACAAACTCTGACTACATCTTCCACCGCTGGTAAATATGCACGGCCAACAGTAGCCTACTACTTTGACTGTGCAAAGCTAATCATCAGGTTTTATAAGATCTGCAACTGGAGCGATAGTCTCAAATTGATTTTATGGTTGGAGGTTAAAAACAGGAAATGTCAGGATCTGTTTCCTTTTTTTTATGTTGTAGTGGTTGTTTTCTGTGGTGTGCTTAGGTTTTACGTTACTGCTGTGTTCCTTTATTTTGAAGTAATGTCCCTAGTGTTTCCCGTTGTCCTTGTAGCTGTTGTCTGTCTTGTCTAGAGTTCTCAACGGGCCTGAAAATTAAGGCTCGGCCCTAACTGGGCCCGACTGGGCCGGCCCGAGGATCGGCCCGAACCCGACTATTACCATCATGTTAGGCCCGAAAGCCCGAAAAACCCGAGGGGGGAAAAAGTAAGATTTTTTTTTCTGTTCTGAATGTGTATTTATCTATTATTATTATTATTTTAAAAAATCATTTAAAAAAAATATAGGCTCGGCTCGGCCTGACCAATTAGCATACTTTTGAGGCCCGGCTCGGCCCGAAAATGTCGGGTCGGGTCGGGTTCGGGTAGAATTTGAGAACTCTTGTCTTGTCTTATCTACCCTGTGTTTATTGTTCATTTGAGTCACCTGTGTCCTGTTAACGCCAGCCTATCCCTGTGTTGATTATCTTTGAGTTTCACCTGTATAGTCCTTCCTGTTTGTGTTGCATATGTGAGTGTTATTTTTTTTGGGTCCTCTGTTTCTTTGTTTGCACTTTGAGTTGGCATCTGATCAAGTTTTCATTGGGTCAACATTTATAAGACCCACAGACACACTTTTAATCAATTTCACTTTCAAAATGTTCAAAAAAAATAGCCGATCTACAAGCTCACAAGACATCACATAGTGGTGTGCTGTGAGCTTGTAGACTGGCTATTTTTGCAACTTCTGTCTGGCTGACACTATTGTACGATGAAGTAAGGCCATAATTTACGTGGGGAAAAAACATACAATGTTGAAAAATGGAGATTACTGTCCAACAGCAACGATATGCAGGTTCTAGCTATTAGTGTTTCTCCAGAGATGATAAGCCTTGCAATTGTTCCAATACAGAGTGTATGGCACCATAACCTACATAACCATAACTATAAATGATGTGTTTAATACATTAGGGATATAATATAGGCTATTTTATGTATTGAGATCTCCACCAAGTGGCGGTTACATGTCGGCTTTCCGACGGTTACTAACCCTATACCTAACCCTAACCGCACGCGGAAGCCACGTAGTCGGAGTAGTGGGATGTCGGAATGGAAGGTGGTTACCCCAAGTGGCAGTGTAACCTTGGGTATAAATGCTGGGTGTCCTGCATTGTATGCATCTTCAAAAACATAAACAAACAGTATTCATTGCTGTAGGCCAATGTTAGAAAATAAAACTTGACAGAAACAGGTACAAATCTGTTCTGAAAAAATTGCATTGTGATGACCCTTGCAATATTATAAAGACACTATTTTGTGGTGGGAAGTTCTATTTGACCCCTGAGGACCGTGAGAGGTCAAATTCAAGATGGCCCATAAAACAATTGAGAACATTTGTTTAGATCAAGGTCAATGAACACATTTCCCCCAAAAATAAGCAATCAGTGGAAATTTGCAAATGGCAGGTGATGTACCTGTGTTGAATTCAGTTACTTAGCTTGTCTTTGAGCCTGTGACAGATGTGGTGCATTTGATAGACATCACTCAGCTGTCAAGACTCAAGGTCAGACTAGAGCAGCTTGATTTGACTCTAGAGAAACGGATTGACACGACCAGACTAAAACCATGTAGAGGTAAAAGTCTATAAACTCGTTTTGGTGCTGTGTGGGATTTTAGACACGGAGAGGATCCGTGTAGAATGCTTTCTCTCTGGTGGGTGGAGAGATATAGAAGAGAGGGATTGACATTTCCACAAAGAGTTTATGTAAATGAGGGCAGGACATAAATATTCAATTAATATTCCATTTAAATGCAATAATGCAAATTTTTAATTGGAACCCAAATGAAGTGTACAGTGCGTAATCAAACACTAACATTTTTAAGGAAATTGAACGTGAAACTCTGGTTTGCCCTGATGCAGAACATGTTTGATAGACACTTCTCACAAGGGTAACAAATCATATAAACCTGACAGGAGAGATCTGTATTAAGGCCTGCAGAAATGTCCTCATTTTAGGGTCTAGGCCACTTGGCCGTTGGTGTTGACCATTTTTGAGGGCACGAAAAGGCCAAATGCAAGGGCAGTAAGGTCATCAAATTAAACAATATTATATATTGTGTCTGTCGGGTGTAAACCTCATGTGTCCAAAACTGTTACTTTTCAGGATTCAAATTCAAAAACGGCAAAAGTAGCAGATCTACAAGCTCAAAACACGTCGCTTTCTTAATGCTTTTGTGTGACGCTGTAGTATGATCAAGTAGGGCCAAAAAGTTTGATTCTGCCCGACAGCAGCAACGATATATTGGATATTAAGTCCACAGAAATGATCATTTTAACTGAAGGGTTATAGGGTCTTCTCAACAAAAGACACTGTGATGGGGGCACGGTGGCGCAGTCGGTAGCGCTGTCGCCTCACAGCTAGAAGGTCCTGGGTTCGATTCCCGCCAGGGACGCTGTGGGCGCTGGGGGCGTGTTCTCTCCTCCACGTCATCGGCGCCCATACCCTAGGTGGGGTTGGTGAAAGGGCCTACTCTGTGTGGAGTTTGCATGTTCTCCCCGTGTCTCCTAGGGTAGTTAATACCCTCACAAAAAC
Organism: Gymnoscopelus microlampas; assembly: GCF_963454915.1. NCBI lineage: Eukaryota > Metazoa > Chordata > Actinopteri > Myctophiformes > Myctophidae > Gymnoscopelus > Gymnoscopelus microlampas. Next base: position 41,171,968 of record NC_139955.1, read on the forward strand.
ATGTAGTAATCCTGGTCACTATACTGCCTCCCCCTGGTCAGCCGGGGCGCCTGATGGAGGAGAAGGGAACTGGTTGGAATAACGTGTTCCTTCCACGTGTTATGTCCAACCAGGGAAACTCCCCCCTGTCGGGTGATAAGAAGCGGCCTGCTTGCTCCTCATGCATTGAAGGAGGCATGAGCTTCAGCTTGGGCTCTCCCTAGGCTGGCAGAGGGTAGGTAGTGCCCAGGATTACATAGGCAATTGGCACTGGGTGAAAAAATGTGGGTTACAAAATCGTGGGATAAAAATTATAAATAATAAAAATAAAAAAAGACACTGTGATGTCTGAAAACTGTAATGATAGGTGTCACAGACATGTGGTACTGAATTATTTTACATAGTATTAATACCATAATGTAGAAATACTCCGTTACAAGTAAAAGTCTGGTATGCATTATGCAGAATGTCCCATTTCAATATGTATGATTTTTTGTTGTTGGAAATAGCAGATCTACAAGATCACAGCCCGTCGCTTTGCGACGTATTGTGAGCTTGTAGATGAGCTATTTTCAAAAGTACAGTATTATAGGTTTGAAGTGGTTAATGTACGTTTTGTTATAATATTCAAAATGAGTATACTAGTAACTAAAGTTTTCAAATAATTGTAGTGTAAGTAAAAGTACAACATTTGCCTCTGAGATGTAGTGTAAAAGTATTGAATTTGAAATACTCAAGTAAAGTAAAAAATGCCTCTAACTTTTACTTAAGTACTGTACTTGAGTAAATGTACTTCATTACTTTACACCACTGGCAGAGAAGCCTCCTGTAGACACATTTTCCCCATATGTTTAAGTTCAGCAGCACACATTCATATTTAAATGTATCTTATGCTGCTTGTCACTTGCAGAATCAGTCACACAGAAGGTGCACATTCTGTTGTGACTGGAATCTCTTTAATGTCTTTTTGGTTTATCTGCACAGGAAGATGCTGTTATGGGGGAGTGGCCTGTTGTAGTTGGGTGATTGGTGCTTGAAGATCTGATTGAGCTGATTGATTAGAACATCTTGGGTGGATGGTTCGAATACTGTGGTTGGTTGGTTGGTTGATTGGTAATGGAAGGGTGGATCTGCAGAGTATATAAGAGAAACAGCTCAGTGGAAGTGTAGGCTGCCGTGGGGCTGTTTGGATTTAGAAAACATTATCCGTTATGTATTTGGGCGCAGACCCCCATCTCAAAATATTTTGTTCCAGGGACTCCCTAGAAGCAAAGATTTGAATTACAAATGTTTGTTAAAAAAAATATATATATATTCAAAGATTTGCAGGAAATTTTAACGATTTTGACATGGAACCCAGTACCCAGACCATACCCAGTGTCAGAGTATCTGTTGTCATGGATTAAAGTTCCCAGTCGCCAAGACTGATTTCAGTCATTTGGATTCCATGGAAGCCAGCATGTCTTCTATGGAAGCATGTTGCGCAGAAAAAATAGCCGATCTACAAGCTCTCAATGCGTCTCCGACGCATTGAGAGCTTGTAGAAAGGCTATTTTCGGTTATTTTAAGATTAGAGCATTTGAAGTGGTCAAACTAGCAATATATTCAGAGGCATCTTCCATAATATCTTAATCGTCTCGGATATTTAATATAAAAGCAACGGTTAAAGCCTGAATCTGTGAATTTATGTTTTTGAACCCGTTGGCAGTATGTAGAACAGCAGGACCAACATTACTAAAGCATCCTAATTTTACATAGTGTTCATCGTTTAGGAATCGGCGCTAGTATGTGTGTGTGGGGGGGGGGGGTCCTTTCACACTGTTTCACAAATCGCACATTAGGTTTTCAGTCGTGAGATAACATTTTGCTTTAATCCATGTGTTGTACACGCCTGTCTGTCTGTGTCCATTGTATGCCCATATTTGGAGATCCCTGATGTCATAAATATATGCCTATATATGGGCATATTGGTTGGAGATTTCTGCCCGACGGTGACGATATGTCATAGATGACTGACGTCATAGACTAGCCAGATGAAGATCCACATGTAAGCAACGCTGTTATTATACCCCCCCCCCCTTTACACTACGGTACAGAAGAAGTCGCAGGTGTCTAGAAGAGGGTGTTGTTGTGAATTTAAACAGTTTGATGTGTTTGTAAATGTATGGGTTCATGTGGAGGATTGCTAAATAATATAAAAATTGTCGGATGAAGGGCCGGCTGGCACCCCGAAAATAATAACTTAAGGGACAGTCCGCTACAGTGTGTTTGGGGGGAACCTAATCGCGCAAACCGCTGGACAGATCAGCACCTAATGTATTGTTTGTGCACACACTGGCAGTGGGCCAAGAAGTACCTCCACTCTGTGACCTCCCTCTCCACTCTGCGGGGTAGTGGGACTAGACCACTCGGTCCTGTCATAGTGTTGTTGTTAAGATCGGGGCTGAGGCGACGATCGGCTCCTCAATTCTTACCTTTTTCCGTATCGTATCAAAAAACAAGAAAGATATTCTATAGATGTCTGTATAGTTCTGATGGTCTGGAAAAAAGTAATCGATGGGTTGAAACAACCTTTTAAAGCAGTTTTTTTTGACCAGCCTGCACGTGCCTCCATGTTGAATAGTCTATAGACTATGTTCCTGATCATTCATGATCAGTAACGTCAACATGGAGGCACGTTCCTGATTATGTTTAGCCCGTCTGCTCCACTCAAAGCCAGGCAGAACTAAAAAGAAAGTTTCAATGTTGTTGAGGACATGATTCCTACAGTATATCTACTACTTTTCATCATAGTGAGCTACAATAGTTGAGAGTTGTCGTCTTATGCTGCAGCAACATGAAAATGTATACATTGATATTGAAGAAAAATGTATTAAAGTAATGCAAAAGTCGGCTAACTAGACGTAAGTTACTTTTATAATGCAGTAACTACTGAAGTAATCAAGGTATGCCGCGCATGAACTTATCTGCTATTTTTGAAAAATCGTGAAAATTCCTGCAAATATTTGATACATATTTTTTTTAAGTGACACACACATATATATATATATATATATATATATATATATATATATATATATATATATATATATATATATAGCCAGCCAAATAAATCTTAAAATGAGACAGATATCGATGTGTTCCTGGTCTTAATGGATTAAAGGTCACTGTGGCCTCAGGGCATGTGTGTTTTTTGAAGGGCTTGAGCAAGTGCGCCGATACAGTGGGTGCCTCGGGGCTAAAGCACCCAGTAGAAATGACCCATGACAAACTCATCACAAAAAAAAAAAACTCTGAAAAAACTCCTCCGACGTTTGCACTTCATGAAGTAATTTTTTTGTGCCAAATTAACCGCATTAAAGTAACAAAAAAAACCATAAAGGTGCGCACCCAATAGCGCACCCAATAGCGCAGACATAAATCGGTGCCCCTGGGCATGAGACCAAACTGAGGGGTGGCCACATCTGCTTTTTCACTAGTTTTTAGAAAATGTCTCTATGTTCTACATTTTGTCACAGCTGGCTCTCGGCCATGACAAATATTGGGGAGGAGTGTCTTTATTAAATAAGGCCTAATGACAAACAACTAAGGTAAAGGACAGAACACCTTACGGATCCTATAAGGTGTGTAGTCAGTAAATCAGTGGTGTAGGTGTGCATGTGTGGAGCATAGTGTGGTGGTGCGAGGTGTAACAAACATAATAATCATAAGGGAATGGGGGTAGAGCTGGTGGAGACAGCAGATCTAGTAAGTAAGTAAGTAAGTAAGTAAGTACATTTTATTTATATAGCACTTCTCACAGAGATGGCTCACAAAGTGCTTCACATACATAGAGATTAAAACAAAACAAGGTATTAAAATAGGTAGAACAGTAAAAAGCATGTACAACTAGAAAAAGTGCTCCTCGGAGCACAAGTCTCCGCCAGGTCAGGTAGATTATTGTGGCCTCCTGGCGGCGCTATAATAGGCCAATGTGAAAAGGGTGCCATTTCTTCTTAGGCCTTGCACGACAATCGGACACTGCATTCATGATTTGAGGCCTTTTGTTCCAAAAATGTGGTTTGCTAAATTAGACCTGCTGGTGGCGCTATAACAGGCCAATGTGAAAAGGGTGGCATTTGTTCCTCGGCCTAGTGTAAATGTGTGTGCAAAATTTCACGGAAATGGCACACTGCGTTTGTGATTTGAGGAATTTTGTTCAAAAGGGACCCATCCTGCAAACTTTGGAAGCCAATGTTAGCCAAGTAGGATGGAATATGAAATATCGGACACATCCATCTAGATCACATGACTATAGAGATACTGTGTACCGATTTGTGTGATGTTTGGACAGAATCTGAAGGAGTAAGAGCAAAACATGTATTTGACATAAGTCGGCCTCCTGGTGGCGCTGTAAAAAGCAAATGTGAAAAATGCAGTGCAGATGTTTTCCTTGGCCTCTAGGGAGTGTGCGTGCAAAGTTTCACGCAGATCGGTGCAGTTATACTTAAAAATGCAAATCGTTATAGTGCCACCATGAGGCTGATTTGAAAAACTTTACGTGGCAAAACTAACCAATCCTGCAAACTTTGGAAGCCAACCTTAGCCAATGAGGATGGAATATGGGAAATTTAACAGATCCGGGTTGATCACATGACTATAGAGATACTGTGTACCGATTTGCATGGCGTTTAGTTAAAAGCTGTAGGAGTAATGGGAAAAAATGGGTTTTGCACAAATCCGCCTCCTGGTGGCTATAACAGGCCCATGTGAAAAAATGAGGGCAGAGGTTCTGAATTGGCATCCAGGGAGTGTGTGTGCACAGTTTCGGAGCGACCGGGCCAACGGTGCCGGAGATTAGCTGGTAAGACACAGACAGGACCGACGGACACACACACGGACACACACACACACACACACACACACACACACACACACACACACACGCGGACGGACGGACGGGGTGGAAAACATACTCTCTCGCCATGCCTTTCGGCCTGGCGGAGACAATAATCTCAAGTATACAGCAAATAATGATACAACGTGGACATAAAATCAAATAACATTTGCAAAAGCTTGTTCAAATAATAGCGTTTTTAAGATTGTTCTTAAAAATGTCAACAGAGGCTGCAGTTTTCAAGGCATGTGGAAGAGCATTCCAAAGCTTGGCAGCTACAGCCCGAAAGGCTCTGTCACCTTTTGTAATTAAATTTGTGTTGGGAACTATTAACAGACCCTCTTCAGCAGACCTAAGGGCCCTCCCTGGCACACAACGTGGGACCAGGTCGGTTAGGTATTTCGGGGCCTGACCATGCAAAGCTCTGTAGGTGAGCACCAGGACCTTGAAATGGACCCTAAAATGTACAGGAAGCCAGTGTAAAGAGGCCAGGACTGGGGTGATGTGGCACCTCCTGCTGGACCTGGTCAAAAGACCGGCGGCAGCATTCTGAATTAGCTGGAGGCGGTCCATGGTTGATTTATTGCACCTGATTCGGATGCGATCAATGCATTGAATGGGACATTATCACCTTTTATTAGACCATTGAATGGGCGAAGTAGGCGACCTACTTACCTACAGACCATTCATTGGGTGTTATCAAGACATACTGACCTAGCAACGGAGATGACTTAAATAGTTCAGTTTTGGTTTTGGTTTTGGTTTCGGACCATGACGGAGGCGCGTAGTCTCAGTCTCTGATTTGACGTGAGTGTCTAGATGCATGGACTGATCGAAAATAACAAGGTTTCTGAGGTTGGGGCGCACTTTGTCTCTGAGGGAACCAATAGCATCAACCACCTTAGGAACAATGCTGTCAGGAAAAAATTAATTTGTGCTTTGGAAAATGGTTTGAAGTATTTGTATGATTTGAACATGCAGGGTAGATCATTATCAGACCTAAACTTCAATGTCTTGTTTATCCCCAAAATGACTGGATGAATTGTGTAGCATTAGTAGAAATATTGGGCCTTAAATGTCATCTGAAATTGATTTGGCCCCTCATTTATAAAATATAAATGTAAAATCAAATATGAAATGGAAAAAAATAAATGTAAAATGTGTCCCTTTAATGCCCATATATGGAGATCTCTGTATCTGTCAGTCCATGTACCTTATATACCCATATATGGAGATTAGAGATCCCTGATGTCATCAGTATATATCCATATATTGTCATGCCCATATACGGGCATATATGTTAGATCGGCAGTTCTGGATAAATATCCATAATGTGTATATGGACATTTCGGGGGGTGTGGCAGCTAAAATGAATATCAAATAACTAAATACAAGCAACTTAAAAACTGTCTGGGGTGTTCACAAAAGCCAGAGTAGACGGTAAAATGACCCAAAACATGTTTGAAAGTGAAATATCTATTTATCACAGTAACTGTATTTTTATCTATAGGCCTACATGTCATACATTCAATGTAAAATTCAAATTAGTTTTATTGCACAAAAGTAAACTCAGAGTAATGTAATATTTTGCCTTTCAAAAGACCAGAATTCTACAAGTATGTCGTACATTTACCATTTATAATGAGGTAAAGTTGCATTAGTTGCATTTACTGTAAATTCAACAACCAAACAATTCTTAATGTATAGCACCCTATTATGCCAAATTAAAGTAAACACAATTAGAATGATGTATAGTGAAACTATCTAAGCTAAACTAAACTTAAAAGGGCATTTCACTTTAAAACACTTCTGTCATTCACTTCCTCATTTTTAGCTGCTGGTCAGATCTAAAAATGAGTAACTGAATATGGGCTCAATGTGAACATAGTCAAACAGAAAGTACAAGTGTGGCATATATTTGTCATTAAGAATGGGGAATTAGGTGAGAGCGTTGCTCAGTAAATTCATAACATCCCTGTTAAATGCCTTCTACCATTCTGAGGTCCAATAAGATCCATAAATACTGAAGGTAATAAGGAATTGAATGTTAGGATGTTTTAGTAGGTCTCTCTCTAACAGTTGTATTGTATGTGTATGTGACACCCTGAATCTTTGAACCTTGACAGGACAACAGTGAGGTACACATTGTACGCAGGTACACATTGTGATAACATACCTAGAGTCTGCTGAAATCTAATGTATATTACAGGTGTTCCTTCAGAATCCTCTGCACCACACCACTGGTCACCTTGACTCAGTGCTTTGTGGTTTTTAAAATATGCTGAATGGATGTTCTCCTTTACAGAAGAATCTTCATACTGTTGTGTCATCTCTATAGTTATAGACCAGAGCCCACGATTACGTCCCAAGTTCCATGACAATGTTGGAAAATAACTCGACACACTCTCACGGCCTATCGTGACCTCCCCAAGCGGCCTATCGGGCACTTCTGCACTCCAGGAATGTGGAAGCGCCGTTATCAAACCTAAGATGCAAAAGGGTCTGCAAAAAAAAAACGTTAACCCTCTAAGACCCGGATATATTTGTACTTGCAAAAAAAAAATGTAAACCTTTCAGATGGTCTTGTAGGAGTATTTTGAAGAGGAAAATATAATAAAAAATTGTTTTGGTAAGCTTTTATGCAAATGTTGACATTTAGCAACGTTGGGTTCATCAGGTAGCAAAATTTCCTATAGGCCATTTTTATGGATAACATGGCAAATGTGTAATTACTAAACTAAAACAACTTAATGATTCATTTATATGGTTTATTATTTGGCCTCAGATCAATTATGAATAATATTTGGCCTCAGAACAGTATACATTATGAATAATAACACCAATAAGCCATATTCTTAAATCAATTTTATTAAAAGAACAAAATGAAAATCAGTACAATATATGTAGTAAAGAAACCTAAAAACCTAAACCATTGTCAGTGATCACACAATACTGCCTGGCCAACTCACTGATTTGCATTGATAAAAGGATGCAAACTGTTTCCAGAGTTTGTCCTTCTTGTCCTTCTCTGGCACGGTCAAGTTGTCAACCAGATGTAACGAGGTCAACAAAGACTGAAATGGGTTGCGTGGCATCACATCAGCTGACGCGTTTCGTGTGTCTGCTTCCCAGTACATCCGGCATCCATTCATTTGAGAAAGGCCCATTCTCAAATACATCCCAAACATTTGCTCAATTTCTTTTGGACTTGTGTTGACTGATGTTCCTTTTGTTTGAAGGCTGTAAATGTTTGTGTTCGTTGTGAGAGAGTCAATCATGTCTTTGGACACAAACTGGCGGAAGTACTGCAGTGGTGTTTGGATAGAACTCACATCTTCAGAGGTCAGAGGTGGGCCAGAAAAGTCTGTATTAGGGCTGATGAAGTCCTTCTTCAGCCACTGATATCTTGAATCACGGCGATGAGTGGGTTTGGTCAGTTGGGGCAGCTGAATGTCTGCTGGGCGGTCAGTGGGTTCACTGGGTGGTTCGGATGGTTCGTTTTCTTTGGACCCCAAGCCACAGTCCTCTTCATCTGACTCTTCATCAGTCTCATTGATGTCTATGTCAACATCACTCTCTCCGTTGAACACGGCATCCAGAACATCCCTTGCTAAGAAGCGAGGCTCTTTCCGTCTTTGTGGCATTCTGAAATGAAATAAAGACATACCATTAGTACATTAGTAATGCTAAGTTCTTACACATCACTGCTCACTGCAGGACAACATTTCACAAGTCATACAATACTGTCTGGCAACCTATTGTTTGACCACTAAGTGGTCATCATCATTACAAGCCCCTAAGTACCCACCACCCCTCGAATGAATAATGAACAACCCCCACAACACCCCAAGAATTACCACATTGGTCCCACTGTCCTTGTAGTATTGAAAGAAAATTAAACTTACTGAGAATTAACAAGGGAATAATATTGGTTGAATATGTATTGTTTAGGGGGAAAGAGAAACTTTGGGTGGACATTTTCTGAGGCTTACAGCTCAATTATCATATATATATATATATATATATATATATATATATATATATATATATCTATTGTGAAAACTATATATAAGGCTGAACAGTAGCAGGTGAACCCTTGTATTTTTTGCAACCCCAAGGGCCCAACGTTGACCAAAAGCAACAAGTATGAATCATGCTCTAATTTCAATTTGGGACATATATTTCACAATAATAACATATATACATGTTCTAGACATTGTAATGTTCACCAAAAAAATTATTACAGGCATATTACTTACGTTTTTGTGAGGAATATCTTCCAGAGAAAAAAGAGATCTGTTCCCGCAGAGATTTTTCAAGTTGTGATGATTCCTGCCTCTGTGGGGGGTATTTATATGCAAATATCCTGGCCAATGGCATTGTAAGACTAAACAATAGGACCCAATGAGGATTTAGAGGTGAAAAAATAACAGAAAAACAAATTATTTAAACTCCTTTCTTTATAAAATATAATTGTTGCTCTGAAGCATCTCTGGGTCTTAGAGGGTTAAAACGACGGGGCCGCACCGTCTAAAGCGAACGTGCGGAGCGTTGCAAAGTCAGCCCAGCTTTATAGCTCTGCTTTTTTTTCGTTTTTCGTTTTTTTTTGCCCATGACTTCCCCAAATTAGATTGATTGTTTGAATACTTTATTAGTCAGAAATGTAAACGCCACGTTCATGGTACAGTAAGACAGGCACAGGCTAAAAGGATTATACACATAAAATGTTTCCATTGTGGTCCTATGTATTCAAGTCATCAACATAGCATAATAAATGAACACAATAATGCATATCATCAATACAAACCCTGGCATATGTACAAAGGAGAGAAAAAAAAGGGTGAGGAAAAAGGACACCTCCTTTCATGGGAATGTACATTTACCTCCCTTTGTGGTCTCCTGATGGATGTTTTTTGTTTTTTTCAGGACAGTTTTGAAAGAAACCAGTGATTCACATCCTAGAGACACAGTGGCTGAGGAGCAGTGTTGCCAGATTCTGTGAGATTTTTATTTGACCATTTATACGCCAGGTTCAAAATGCTTTACCTTTTAAACCCTCTAATCTTAGTAAAAAACATAAGTACTGTGGGGTGCCCGCTGGCCTAGCGGTCCAGGCGCACATCACATACGCTGGTAATCCGGTTTGAAAGAGCGCCGCAAGTTCGACTCCCGATCCCTACGACCTTTGCTGTGTGTTACCCCCCCCCCCCCATCTCTCTCCCCATTTCCCTGACAGCGTACTTTCTAATCCAGTGGTTCTCAAACTTTTTCATGTCAAGGACCCCCAAAATGATATGTATTTGCCCGCGTACCCCCATCTCAATTTTTTTTGTTCCAGGGACCCCCAAGAAGCAAAGATTTTAGCAACAAATGTTTGCTTAAAAATATATATATATATATTCAAAGGTTTGCACAAATTAGCATTTTTTTATATTATTATATCTATTTTTGAATAGCCAAAGTATAAAAGGTCATAATTATTGTGATGCTATATTAACACAAAAAAAAAGCACAACTTCTCCCTCTACTACTCCAAATATCTCTTTGCTTAAAATAGCTGATCTACAAGGTCACAATGCGTCGCATCGTGACACATTGTGACCTTGTAGATCTGCTATTTTCAAAAAAACATGTATACATTTGAAAACTTGAAATGTGACGTTCTGCATAATGAGTACTTTTACTTTTGGTACTTTAAGTACATTTTGATGCCAATACTTTTGTACTTTTACTCAAGTACATTTTGAATTCCGGACTTTTACTTGTAGGGTTATAGTTTTAGAGTATTTCTATATTGCACAGTCACATCTCTGCAAAAGTAATTAATGTAGTATCACAATCATTTTAACCACTATATCCATTTATTGGCTTTTTAAAAAAAAAAAGCCAATGCACTTCGTGCCATGCTGCGAGCTTATCTGCTATTTTAGAACATTTTTGAAAAGGTAATGTTTGCAAAAGTTTGAATAATTTACTTTCTTTTTCATTTTTTACATAAATCTTTTCTTCTATGGATCCCTGGCACAAAACCTTTTCAGATAGGGGTCCGTGGCCAAATATATATCAACAGCGTCACACAAAAGCATCCACAAGCTTGGAACGCGCGACGCTACTCGATTTGAGCTTGTATATCTGTTACTTTTGCTATTTTTGAATTTTAATCCTTAAAGGTAACAGGACAGTGATACGTGTGTGTGTGTGTGTGTGTGTGTGTGTGTGTCTGTGTGTGTGTGTGTGTGTGTGTGTGTGTGTGTGTGTGTGTGTGTGTGTGTGTGTGTGTGTGTGTGTGTCTAAGCCTAACCCTACAAGTAAAAGTCCGGAATTCAAAATGTACTTAAAGGACAACTTTGTTTTTTTACAACCAAGGTTTATATTTTAGCTTGTAATTAATGTAAATAAAAGATGAGTGTTATTTTTTTTTCATTTACTACTTTCTATAGTTTTAGCAATTTTCACAATATTTTTTACAGTGGGCGGGGGCATTCTGTCCGGTGGCTAAATATGCCTTTTTTACGCAATAAAAAAAGGTCCTGTGGTCTTTGATGGCCAGATGTGAGTTATTGGGGGCTAGAAACAAGCTTCTGTAAATACTAATAAAGAAAACGCTGGGTTATTGTGTAAAAAAAGACATATTTAACCACCGGACAGAATGCCCCCGCCCACTAGACACACACTGTAAAAAATATCGGGAAAATTGCTAAAACTATAGAAAGCAGTAAATCAAAAAAATGTAACACTCATCTTTTATTTACTTTAATTACAAGCTAAAATATAAACCTTGGTTGTAAAAAAACAAAGTTGTCCTTTAAAGTACCAAAAAGTAAATGCAGAACGTCACATTTCAAGTTTTCAATTGTATACAAATCTTTTGTAAATAGCAGATATACAAGCTCAAATTGTAGCTTGTAGATCTGCTATTTTCAAATGGCCGAAATAAATATAGGGCTGAAAGTGTTTAAGGTCTGTTTTGTAGGCCTAATAATATTCTAACCAAAATCTACAAAGTAACTAGTAACTAAAGTTTTCAAATAATTGTAGTGGAGTAAAAGTACAATATTTGCCTCTGAGATGTAGTGTGTGTGTGTGTGTGTGTGTGTGTGTGTGTGTGTGTGTGTGTGTGTGTGTGTGTGTGTGTGTGTGTGTGTGTGTGTGTGTGTGTGTGTGTGTGTGTGTGCGCGCGCGCACAGCATGATCCCAGATTGATACAGAGACTCTAGTTAAGCACAAGCCCAGGGAGGTAACACTGGCACTTCATTAGCTCCATCATAAACTGTAGTTTGGGCAAACCCAAACCCTGCCTCCAAGCTGTTCCCTGAGAAAGTGATTATCACAGAGAGACAGAGGGAGAGAGATTGTTTAGTTATAGTCTTGACAAAGACTTGATTTCTCCATGATGTGAGAAATCCGATGTAAGTTGATTACAGTACTGTTTATAGCAGTGGTTCTCAAACTTTTTCATGTCAAGGAACCCCCAAAATAATGTATTTTGGACCCCCATCTGAAAATATTTTGTGCCAGGGAGGGACCCAAACAATTTTTTAATTAATAAAATAAATAATCGACTATAGCAGATGTACAAGCTTGCATGGCTTTTACATCTACTATTTTTGAATAGCCAACGTATAAATGGATAGTGTTTTTAAAATCCTTGTGATGCTGTATCAACACATTTTGCTGAGGAGATCCCCCCCCCCCCCCCCCCCCCACTGGTTTATAGTGAAACATTTTGATGCCCTTTTTGTGGAGGTCTTCCTCTAATAAATATCACTACGCGGTCAAATCTTAGTGTCCTCCGAGAGTGTACAAATGGAACCAAATTCACCTATGAGGGTCCATTGTGTTCCATTTGTACACTCAGAGTTTAGACAGACAGACAGACAGAATCAAACTTTTTTTGTCACATTACAAGTAATGTGGGTGGAATTCTTAATTTTGCAGGCCCATCAATGCAGTTAAAAGATCTATAGAGCCTTATTGACAATCGGAGTAAGGGCCACCGGTCTCCAGTCATTCAGGCACGCCACCTTGGAGAGCTTGGGAACCGCGGGACCACGATGGCTGCTTTAAGACCAGAGGGGACAACAGATTGGGAGAGGGAGATAGACCCAGAGACAGACAGACAGACAGACAGACAGACAGACAGACAGAGGGGAGAGGTGCTCAACTTGTCAGTTAGAATCATTTCAGTATGGCCCTGCAGGACATGAACGATGCCTTCTTATTTTACTAGGACCTAGAACTGGATAATTGATTGAGGTCATGTGATCAGTGACATACGCAGGGTGTACTTTTGGCTGAGGGGGCAGAGACAAAAGTACACCCTGCGTATGAAAAAGAAGCTGATTAATCGGTACTCTCTCCTGATTGGCTGGAATTTTGTCTCCTACCTGAAAATGTATTTTATGTTCATTAAAGAGCTGGAGAGACAGGGGGACCCCTGTTACTGAACAAACACTCTATAGCAAAAAAAACAATGAAACAACAATGAAAATTGTTTATTTTAAGCTGTTTATTCCTGGCTGGGGTAATGCAAGGGGACACCTAGCCCCCTTCCTCTTCATCATAGTCCTGCATTATGCGCTCAGGAAGGCCATCAGTGGACGAGAACAGGATCTTGGCCTAACACCAAGGAGGTCGAGACGACACCCCACAGTAGTCCTGACAGACCTGGACTAGGCGGACGACATCAGCCTGCTATCCGACAACGTGGAACAAGCACAGGAACTCCTGAACAGAGTGGAGTTAAGAGTGTGCCAAGGTTGGCCTTGAAGAAAACTGAGGTTATCACCTTTAACATCTTACCGGAACATCCACCTCTGACAACAACAGGAGGCACTGTGCTTAAGGAAGTCAAGGACTTCAAGTAATCCAACCTCCCCGTCAAATCAAACTCAGCTTCTTCTATGCAACGGTAGAGTCTGTTCTCCTCTATGGCAGTGAATGCTGGACCCTGAAGCCAACCCTGCAGAAGTCTCTAGAAGGATGCTACACCAGAATGTTGCGTGCAATACTTCAAAACATCAGCAAGAGTGTACATGTAACCAACAAGATCCTGAACGAGGGAATACCAAGGGTGAGCGAGAAAATAGCAGCCAGGAGAATGAGACTAGCAGGACACTGCCAAAGGCATCAAGAGCTGTCAGGCAGAAAATTGGTGCTGTGGGAACCAACACACGGGCATCGGTCACGAGGACGTCCCGCACTAACATAGGTGGATGTACTCAAGAATGATGCAGGAGCACAAAGTACCAATGAACTGGCCAGATGTATGGAGAACCGGGATGACTGGAAGCGACGATGGAGGGCTCATCTGAGGACGACCTAGAGAGAGAGAACTCTTTTTAATAAATAAAATGTAATGTTGTCCAATCTTTATGGTAGAGTATGTTAATACAATAAAACGTATACAATTGGGGTGGTTGTATCTTGGCTCCCTGCTCTTCTATTGAGACATTGAGATCGTGTCAAAGGTCACGTCTCACCTAATAGTCACACAGATTTTGACCTGATGGTCAAGATTCAATTGATCCACTGAGCAAGCAGACAGGCTCTATTAGATCGATGGTAAAAATGTCAGCACTTGTGCAGGAAACCGGGTTCAAATCCAGGGTAGAAGAGGAAAGTCACATAGCGCAGCTTTTTGCTACTGATCCTACTGATTCACACAAAAATTCACACAAATCGGTACACATTATCTCTGGCGTCATGTGATCAAGATGCATCTGTCAGAACTTTCAGATTCCATCCCCATGACTGCCTTCTAACATCTGCGGCCCCTGGGTAAAGGGTGCCATTTATTCTTAGGCCTTTCACGGCAATCGAACACTGCATTCTTGATTTGAGGCATTTCGTTCCGAAAATGTGTTTTGCTAAATTAGACCTGCTGGTGGCGCTATAACAGGCCAATGTGAAAAGGGTGGCATTTCTTCCTCGGCCTAGTGGGAATGTGCGTGTGAAATTTCACGGAAATCGCAAGCTGCGTGCATAGTTTGAGGCAATTTTTACAATCCTGCAAACTTTGGAAGCCAACCTCAGCCAATGAGGATGGAATATGGGAAATCTGACAGATCCGTGTTGATCACATGACTATAGAGATACTTTGTACCGATTTGCATGACGTTTGGATAACATCTGTAGGAGTAATATAAAAAATGGGTTTGCACAAATCGGCCTCCAGGTGGCGCTATAACAGGATAATGTGAAAAATGTGGGGCAAGGGGTTCTGAATTGGCATCCAGGGAGAGTGTGTGTGCACAGTTTCGCAGCGACCGGGCGACGGTGCCTGAGATTAGCTGGTCGCACACGGACAGGACACGCGGACGGACGGACACACGGACGGACACACGGACGGACGGACAGGGGGCAAAACATACTCTCTCGTTCAATTTCGACCCCTCTGTCACATGGTACTATTTTTTGTGTCATATATTTTGTGCGTAAGTAGGCTTCCGCGGGCGGCGCAGTGATTCTGGACACAAACATTAGTACCATGTGACAGAGGGGTCGAAATTGAACGAAACCTGCTCTATATGGTAGAAATAGGTCAACAATACAAATGACGCAATTTTTTAAAATTCATTTATTTTTAATGAGCGGCCCCCACCAAATCTACTAATCTACCGGAACTACTCATATTTATCAGAAACGGACCATAACTCTGACCACGGGACTCGGGCAATCAATTAATACCTTTGCAACCACTTAATTAATGGTAAGTATTTCCTACAGAAAATACTCAAAAAATCTGAACAAACCCTTTAAGACCATTTTTCAAATATGTATATATATTTACAAAAATTGGACAAAATAGCATATTTTACACTCTTCCTTATTGCCCACTCTTCTTGTATTCCTGCTATACAGACTGGGAAAAAAATACAAATGTATTTACTAAAAAAAAGTGACATAATACCATAAGTGAAATACTGTGTACAAATGTTTTAATATAGCCTACTGATAAAAACCCACTTCTTGATTAATACAAAACAATCAATAAAATATAGAATAATCATAATAATAATATTATTATTATAAAATGAATACCCAGCTGCTTGGATGAGTACTTGTAGGTGCTGAAATTCAAATGACCA
Source organism: Gymnoscopelus microlampas (assembly GCF_963454915.1). Taxonomy (NCBI): domain Eukaryota; kingdom Metazoa; phylum Chordata; class Actinopteri; order Myctophiformes; family Myctophidae; genus Gymnoscopelus; species Gymnoscopelus microlampas. The sequence continues at coordinate 41,187,913 of NC_139955.1, forward strand.
TAAAATATGTCTCAAGAAATGAAGTGCTTATAGCAGGTCTGTGACTGTACATTAGGTGTGTGTACTATACTACACATTTACTGTAATACTGTTTATTAGTGTTTTTGTTCCTCCACTGTCTGACTGTGGGTGTGTGTGAATTCGTCAGAATCCATTGAGAATGACAGTCAGTCAGTGATGCACTGTGCCAGTAAAGAGACAGTGCTTTACTTATCTCTACCACTCAAACAGAGAGCGTCTCCTTCCCAAACCCCAATGGTTCTATTCAGCCCCCCGCCCACAGGAGTGGCCCAATTCACTCACAACTTGCTACAAAAATCGCTCATGAAAAAATATATAACCTCCTACATTCCATTTTCCACCTTCACATCTGTCTCCTTCTCTAATAATCAAAAAGTGCTATATATTTCATCTCGCACTTTACTTCCGGATGGTTCGTTTTGCACCTTCTTTGCCACATCCGTCACGGGACAGAAACAAGCCCTGCCGTGCTCTATGGAAAACAGTCCAAAAGCGCGCCCAAATGAGCCCAAAATCGCTTACACACAAAGCAGACCTGGCACCCCATGTCAACGTCACAGCAACATGCAGCCAATCAGCGTCGACGGCAACGCAGCCTACGCCAATCATGTGTGAGATCTACAAGCTATGGGGCAGAGACGCCGTGTGCCATGCACCGTATCTTAGCAACAACGAAAGCGCTCACTCTCATTGGTCGTGTCACGCTAAGAGCAGTTCCCAGACAATGGCATCTCAGAGAGCTTGCTGTAGTGTTTATATATCTATGGCTGTAGCCATCAGTCAGTCGCAGCGACGACGGACAGGGCGCTGTGATAGTTGCCGTAGCTAACGCTAACGTGGTTGTCATGCCTGCAGCGGCTGTGCAATCACTTTGTCAACAATGCACGTTCGTGTGGTAACTGTTATTATTGCTGCTCCGGTAGCCCATTGTAGATGGTGTATGTTGTGTGTGTCTTCTGGTGTAGCTCCACAGCAACTTACTCCAGTAACTAACGTAATGGCAGGACCGCCCCGTGCAACGCACGTTTAGGCTGCATTATGGTCATGTAGTAATTTCAGATCATTTCGGTCCGATTAGGGCAGTGGCTACCCCCCCCCCCCCCCCCCCCCAAATAATCATATTTGAACTGGGGACCCCCCCAATTTTGTTTGACTCCGTTCCACAAGTCAATATTGTGAAAATAGCAGATCTACAAGCTCACAACGCCTCACGTTGAGAGGCGTTGTAAGCTTGTAGATCGTCTATTTTCAACATGTTTGCCTCTTTCTTACATTTTTTGCCAATGTGGCCAATGTTTTATAGTATAGTTTGTTGACTACTTTTGTTGCAGTAATGGTATTTTCCTTTACTTTAGCTTTTTTATTGTCTCCGCCAGGCCGAAAGGGATGGCGCGAGAGTATGTTTTACCAATTTACCCCCTGTCCGTCCGACGGTCTGTGGATAGCTAATCTCCCGCATCGTTGGCTTGATCGCAGCGCAACTGTGCACACACACTCCCTGGATGCCAATTCAGAACCTCTGCCCCATTTCTTTCACATGGCCCTGTTATAGTGCCACCAGGAGGCCGCTTTTTGCAAAACACATTTTCTCACAGTACTGCTACATATTTTGTCCTAACATCACGCAAATCGATACACAGTATCTCTATAGTCATTAAAAAAAACACGGTATTTCAGATTTCTCATTTTCCATCCTGATTGACTAAAAATGGCTTCCAAAGTTTCCAGGACTGCTCCGTTTTGACCAAAATGCCTCAAATTATGAACACAGCATGCACTTTCCGTGCAAATTTGCACCCACATTCCCACTATGCCGAGCAAGAAATTCCACTTGAGATTTTTCTAATCAGCCTCATGGTGGCGCTATAACAGTCCGATTTGTGTTTTTACCTATACCTGCACCAATCTGTGTAAAACTTTGTATGTGCACTCTCTAGAGGTCAAGGAAAAACCCCTGCATTTCTCACATCTACCTTTTATAGCTCCACCAGGAGGCCGCCTTATGTACAACATATTTCTTTACATTACTCCTTCCGATTTTATCTACATTTCACGCAAATCGGTACACATGATCTCTATAGTCATGTGATCAAGACGGATCTGTTTTATCTTTCATATTCCATCCCGATTGGCTAAGATTCACATCTAAAGTCTGCACAAAATGCCGCAAATCATGAATGCAGCGTCCGATTGTGGTCAACTTTGCACGCACATTCACACTATGTTGAGGAACAAGTGCTACCATTTTAACATTAGCCTGTGGGGGGTCCCCACCGACTCTACCTGGCCCTTAGGTGGGCCCCACCTAGGCAATTCTATGTGGGGCCGAGGTGGGTCTTAACTGCGATGCCCATGCGGGCTATAAGTCGCTTCTACCTGGCCCTTAGGTGGGCCCCAACTAGCCACGTTTATGTGGGACCAAGGCGGGTCCTAACTGGGTTTGCCCATGCAGGCTTTAACTGGGTTCTACCTGGGCCCTAGGTGTACCCTAACCAACCAGAGTGCAGTGCCCATCGCTCCAAATGTTGTGACGTCAGGGCTCTCAATACTGCACATTGGTGGAGGAGGAGGGCCCGCAGGGCGCCCGCACACATCGCTGAACCAATGGTAGCCCACGGATGTTTCCTCTGGAGATTTAAAATCTGCCCCTCTATGCCACATATCATCCGCGCTACAGGGTCTTCACTGACCGAGCCACGGCCCCACTGGCCCTCATGACGCTATGCCACTTATATGCGCTGCCAAGTGGCCGCGGGCGCTACGTGGGCGTGGCGGCGGGCTAGACGCGAGGCCCTGCGTAGCAGGGCCGAGCTTCTAGTTAGAAACAATGAGAGAGAGAGAGAGAGAGAGAGAGAGAGAGAGAGAGAGAGAGACAGAGAGAGAGAGAGAGAGAGAGAGAGAGAGAGAGAGCTGAGGAGGGTAAAGCAAAGCAAAAAAGTTTCCTCCTCGGTTTTACCGCGTTGAGAGAGAGAGAGAGAGAGAGAGAGAGAGAGAGAGAGACACACACACACACACTGACACACACACTGACACACACACACACACACACACACACACACACACACACACACACACACACACACACACACACACACACACACACAGAGACAGACAGACAGACAGAGGTAAACACTCGGCATGGACGCTACGCCGTGGCAGAGAAGAGAACCGTTTAGCTACAGTGTAGCTGCTAAGGAGGAGAGAGAGGGGGGAGAGAGAGAGGGGGGAGAGAGAGAGAGAGAGAGAGAGAGAGAGAGAGAGAGAGAGAGAGAGAGAGAGAGAGAGAGAGAGAGAGAGAGAGAGAGAGAGTCGTCGGCTACATGCAACACAAACACGCTACAAACAAGCCTCTCTAAAGTGTTTCACTACGGAGGACGACATGTCGAGAGAGAACAGTAACACCACCAGGAGTCTGGACAGCATAGACCTCACTGCTCTGAGAGTGAGTATTATTATATTATATTATTATTATTATTAAAGTCTGGACAGCATAGACCTCACTGCTCTGAGAGTGAGTATTATTATATTATATTATTATTAAAGTCTGGACAGCATAGACCTCACTGCTCTGAGAGTGAGTATTATTATATTATATTATTATTATTATTAAAGTCTAGACAGCATAGACCTCACTGCTCTGAGAGTGAGTATTATTATATTATTATTATTATTATTAAAGTCTGGACAGCATAGACCTCACTGCTCTGAGAGTGAGTATTATTATATTATATTATTATTATTATTATTATTATTAAAGTCTGGACAGCATAGACCTCACTGCTCTGAGAGAAACACTACATGTCTGTTTATGCACCCCCCCCTCTCTCTCTCTCTCTCTCTGAGAGGATGTTATACAATGACATCTATAAAGTGTCAGTTTATTTGTCCATTTTGTAACTTTGTGCTAAAGAGTGTGCAGAATGTAGCCTGTAGATGATTTCTCAAAGGAGAGAGAGAGAGAGAGAGGGGGAGAGAGAGGGAGATAGTTATACAATCAAATCTAAAGTGTCAGTTTGTCCATTTGTAACTTTGAGAGTGTGCAAAAATGCAGCCTGTTTGGGGACATGATTTCTCTCAAAGTTGATAGAGAGAGACAGACAGACAGACAGACAGACAGACAGACAGACAGACGGGGGGATAGAGAGAGAACGAGAAAGAGAGGGGGAGAGAGAGAGAGGGGGGGGTGTTAGTTATACAGTGAAACCATCAGTGTCAAGTTATCCATTTGTATGTGACTCTGAGAGTGTACACATGTAATCGAATGGACCCATAAGTAACGGCTTGGTTACATGTGTTGTGTACACTCTGGGAGTTAAGAGAGAGAGAGAGAGAGAGAGAGAGAGAGAGAGAGGGGGGGGGGGGGGGGGGTGAGTAAACAGTGTGGAGAACAACAGACACAGTTTGAAAACAAAGTTTGAAGTTGTCGTGTTTTTAGGCTTAAATTCAACATATTGTCGATCATCTGATTATCTGTTCAGAAAACAATGTGTGAATGTTTTTATTCGTGTTCAGACTGTGGTGTTGTGTGAGGCTTTGTGTATCTCACAATGAAAAAGTGTTGTGATGCGACAGTGTGTAGACCACTGGTTCTCAAAGTAAGGCTCCGGGGACCCCCACGGGGTCATTGAGGGGGTTCCCAGGGGGTCCCCAGCAAAGTTAGTTGGAGTTAAGAATATCATCGAAACCACTTTAACCCTGTATAGTACATAGAGGCTGCAGTATTTGAAAATAGCAGATCTACAAGCCAACACGTGATGCCTTGTGATTGATTGATTGATTGATGTACTTTATTTAGTAAGACATGAGACCAACAGTACATGGAAGTACAAATTCACAATACAAGGTCTACTAAACTGAAAGACTCATTAAGCACTGAGCTTGTTTCAGATGAGATCCCCATGCACACAAATTATGATGACATATAAGAGACAGACAGATATACACACTACTATACAGAATGTCACAATCAGTATACAGGTTACTGGTATGAAGAGTGAAAAATATGTACAAGAGAAAGGGGGATAGGGCGGTAGGTTAGGACTTGGACAGGGGCCAATTTAGAATTGCAGCCTCCTGGAGGTGTATCTTTAGTGCAGTTTTGAAAGTGAGTAGGGTTTTACACTCCTTTACTCCTTTTGGTAGGGCGTTCCACATTTTTGATGAATAGCATGAGAACGAGTTCATTCCCTTTGTTGAGCCAAATCTGGGTTGAACATGATTTGTGGAGCTGCCTCTGGTGTTATGATCATGGACTTCATTAACATTTTTTAGATCTGCCATTTTCAAACCAATCTATGAAGAAATATTTTTTTTAATATACTTTTGAAACTTTTGAACAACACAAATCTTGTATTGGGGTCCTTGGCCCAAAATCTGTGGCCATACATATTAATTTGGGGGTCCTTGACCTGAAACAGCTTGAGAACCACTGGTGTCAGACCAAGTCACGACAATGTGTTTGTTCCTTTAGTGAAGATGTTGGACATAACGGTGGTGTTTATTTTTATTTTATTGCAAGCATTATTATGTGTTCAAAGTTTACATGTTTTTATTTGGCCAATGTGCATCATTCATTTATGACAATTTCTGGTCACAATTAGGGCTGCCAACTATCTGGAATTCAAATAAGCGACACTCAACCAGGCGTCCCTTATTTCCAAGAAAAAACGCCCAGAAAAAGATTTAAACATTCACTGTGTGTGTGTGTGTGTGTGTGTGTGTGTGTGTGTGTGTGTGTGTGTGTGTGTGTGTGTGTGTGTGTGTGTGTGTGTGTGTGTGTGTGTGTGTGTGTGTGTGTGTGTGTGTGTGTGTGTGTGTGTGTGTGTGTGTGAATATATGTATATGTATGTATGTACAGTTTTTGTGTTAACCTATTCAATCTGAGAACACATCTACAAATGTCTCCTAAATCCTAACAGTATTTGGAAAACCATATGTTGCTATAATATCAGTGGTTCTCAAACGTGTTCCATGTCAAGGACCCCCAAAATGATATGTATTTGGTCGCCAACCCCCATCTCAAAATGTTTAGTACCAGGGACCCCCCAGAAGCAAAGATTTGAGTTACAAATGTTCGCTTTAAAAATATATATATTCAAGGATTTGCACACATTTTCCTGGTTTAAAAAAAATAGCAGATCTACAAGCTCATAGCGCGGCACTCCGCACTCGTTTAACCCATTTAGACCTGAGGCCGATTCTAAAACGCCTTCTAAATCCTGACCTACTGTAAGTTTTCTGAAAAAAAAACAAAAAACTAAAATTACAACAAATGTATGTTGCTATATACTGTACATAGATACAACAACAACAACCCCAAAAGGGGTTGTTGTTGCTAAAGGTATAGTTACAAATAGGGGTTCCCGCTCAAAACGGGTTAAGTGGTCAACAACTAAAGCCCGACCGATGCCAGATTTTTGGGTCCTATGCCGATACCAAATTTGGAGAGATATACAAGCTCATAGCGCGGCACTGAGTGCAAGCTATGAGCTTGTAGATCTGCTATTTTTTGAAAAATCTGTTAACATTTGTTCAAATCTTTGAATATATATATATATATATATATATATATATATATATATATTTTTTTTTTTTAGTTTTGTTTTTTTTGTTAAAGCAAACATTTGTAACTGAAATACATGTCATTTTGGGGGTCCTTGTCATGAAAAAGTTTGAGAACCACTGATATTATAGCAACATTTTTTTTCAAGCTTTTTCAAAAAACTGTTTGTAGAATCCCCAGAAGCAAAAATTTGAGTTAAAATGTTCGCTTAAAAAATATATATATATATTCAAAGATTTGCACACATTGTCACGATTTTTCAAAAAATAGCAGATATACAAGCTCATAGCGCTATGAGCTTGTAGATCTGCTATTTTTGAAAAATGTTTTGAAAAATCACTGTTACTTCAGGATGGCCCAGAATGATGTCATGGACATGACCTTTGACATTGAACTTGTTTGCAAACAGTTTTTCTTTTTTTATACCTTACATGAATTCTACTGCGGTTCTCCAAGTGGGGTCCCGGGATCCCCAGGGGTCCTTGAGGTGGTTCCAGGTGGTCCCCAGCTAAATATAATATAGCATGAAAATCTGTTGTAACCACTTAAACCCCCAATCTAGGCTGTCCGAAAATAGCCGATCTAGAAGCTCAGGATGTGACATATTTTTGAAGACTTTTGTATATTAAAGAGGTGGTGCCATGGTTTTGCACTTTTTCTGTTTTTCATGTGTCTATGAGGTTGATAGAACTTCATTAAGCCCCCTGGTGGTGTTTTTATGGTGTTTTATGTCTTCTCTGACTATTTTGAGTTTCTACCTGGAGGCTGAAACCTTGAATCCAGAGTTTTTACTTTTTACTGTGATCACGCTGTTATGTTTATTTTTCATCATCACTTTCGCTTCCTGACTCCTTCAGACTCACTGGTTTCCGGTTTCATGACGCAGATTCCGTTTCCGGTTCTCATTTTTTCCCCCGGTCATTTTCGGCCAGAATAGGGAAAAACACGTTTTTTCACACGGTATAAAACACGAACGGAGAGGTCTACTTCTACTCTCTTTGGTCTGGGTGACGATCAGTCATCGTAGTCGTGTATCACATCGTAATTTAGCCGATCAACGATTGTCGAAAATGTCACATCCGGTTTATGACCGCATGTGACGTGATCCTGTTTGGGAGGGGGCGAGTGAGTCAGCGAGGTGATCAATGTGGCGATTTGCTACTGTCGTATGTATTTAAAACTGCATTTAGACAAGCTATTTGAAAACTAAATTACAAAATAGCACAAAAAAAAACGAAAATTGCTGGCACTGGGGGAGTACTTTATGAAAATACTCTGGCACTGAGAGAGTTAATGAACTGGATGCATGTCCACATAAAAACATAATTTTAACAATTTCTGTACACTTTTTTGAAAAAAAATCTTCCTCCTAGTATAACCATAATACCTGATGATATGTTTTAGGGTGGGGGGGGGATCACTTAAAATCACGGCACCCCGTCTTTAATAATAATTAATGACTGAACATTTTTAACAACACTATTCCTCTCATAAGGGGGTCCCCGACACAAAATATTTTCAGATGACGGTCTGTGGCCAAATATATATCAAATTGGTGGTCCTTGACATGAAAATGTAAAAAAAAACATTGCTGTATATTCTCAAAGTGAGGTCCAGGGACCCCCTGGGTTCTTCGAGGGGGTTTCAAATGGACCCCTTACTAGGTCTGAAACTCTGAGAGTTTACACATGGAACCAAATGGACCCATACACGTCTGTAACTCTGAGAGCGGTTCCATGTGTACTATCAGAGTTATTGAAATGTTTGCCACCAGCTCAGTGACCGTTGTGGTCAACAGTCAGGTCCGTCCTGAGATTGGGAGGTCAGGGGGTTCGATTCCCCGGGCCGGGTCATACCAAACAGGAGATATGCTCCTTGCCCCTTTATGGGCCACATGGCTCAGCAAGGCTTACTCAACCCATTAAGACCTGGAACGCTTCTGTGTCACTTTTTTGATTTGAGCTAAAAAAGCATTATTTTACACTTTGGCTATTCAAAAATAGCAGATATACAAGCTCATAGCGCGGCACCGAGTGCCGCGCTATGAACTTGTAGATCTGCTATTTTTTTTTATCGTGAAAATGTGCAAATCTTTGAATATATATTGTCTTAAAGCGAACATTGTAACTCAAATCTTTGCTTCTGGGGGGTCCCTGGAACAAAACATTTTCAGATGGGGGTCCGCGGTTAATTACATATCATTTTGGGGGTCCTTGACATGAAAAAGTTTGAGAACCACTGATATAGAAACATACGTTTTTTCAGAAAACTGTTGGGATTTAGAAGACACTTCTAGAATCGGCTTCAGGTCTTAATGGGTTAACCCATTCAATCCGGGAATGCACCTGTGTTATTTTGGATTTCTTTGGCTATTCAAAAATAGCAGATCTACAAGCGTTCAACGGCCAAATACATTATCATTTTGGGAGGTCCTTGACATGGAAAAGTTGGAGCACCACTGATACAGCAACACACTGTTAGGATTTAGACATTTTTTTAGATATGTATTTGGCCACGGACCCCCATCTCAATATGTTTTGTTCCAGGGACCCCCATAAAAGCAAAGATTTGAGTTACAAATGTTCACTTTAAAAGAATATATATATCCAAAGATTTGCACACATTTTCAATGGATTAATTGGAAAGAAGAAAAAGGAATTTTGAGAACCACTGGTTTAAAGTATTATATCCATCCATCCTATCCATACTCATTTACAGTGGTGGAAAGCAACGAAGTACATTTACTTGAGCACTGTACTTAAGTAAAATTTTGAGGTATTTGCACTTTACTTTAGTATTTCCAATACTTTTACTTCTACTCCACTACATATTGGATCCAAATATTGTACTTTTACTCCACTACTAGTTAGTTACTAGTTACTTTGTAGATTTTGATTATTATTACAAAACATACATTAACCATTTCAGCCCTATATACATTTCGGCCATTTAAAAATAGCAGATCTACAAGCTCACAATGCGTCACGATGCGACGCATTGTGAGCTTGTAGATCTGCTATTTTCAAAATATTTGTATACATTGGATCAATTTTAATGAGACATTCTACATAATGAGTACTTTTACTTTTGGTATTTTAAGTACATTTTCAATGCCAATACTTTTGTACTTTTACTCAAGTACATTTTGAATTCCAGACTTTTACTTGTAACAGAGTATTTCTACACTGCAGTATTGATACTTTTACTTAAGTACAAAATGTGAGTACTTTTTCCACCACTGCTCATTGATCTGTATTGTAGGTGAATAGGGATGGAGCTCGAAAACCGGGTCCATTATATACCCGGGCATGAATTTATCGAGACCCGGTTTTCGATAAGCTTTAGGCTTGTCGAGCCTGTTATCGAGTGCAGCGGCCCATGACGTCATGTCTAAACTATCAAAACAAGAGGCGATCAAGAAATAAATCTAATCACCCACGCTGGCACAAACATGTTGGTCTAAAAGTGTATTGATAGCTGCAAGTTGTGCCAAACAGCGCTGTCCGTCCCTCAGTCTATCGTTGCCGAAAATGGCAGATCTACAAGCTCACAACGTGGTGCGAACAGACGCAGTGTGAGCTTGGAGATCGGCCATGTTTGGTGCGTGACACTGTCGTACGATGAAGTATACATTGCGCTTTTAAAGTGACAGTACACACATTAACCGTTTCTTCAATATTATTTTCCAAAAGTAAAAAGGTCACTTGCCTTCTGTCTGTTAGAAAAGTACTGTATTTGAATGCCCTAGTAAAATGTAGTGCACGTGATATATTTCGGTTAAAACAAAGAAAAAAGAATAGAAAAAATAACTATGCATTTTTTGTTTATAAAAAGTTGAAGAGACATGGAGATTTTATGGTAATTATTACAGTACTATTCATAATATAAAGCCATTTAACACTTATTGCACATTATATGAATGGTTGTTTTAATGATAGGCAAAAATATTTTTTACTTTTGTCATCTTCATTTAATTTTAGATAGTGGTCAGCCACAAACTCACTGTCACAATTGGCCAATAAAAAAAGATACCGGTTCTGTTCAGAATTTTTCGCCTCACGTCTTTTTTCTTAATAATAGAAAAAGATCGATAGTGGGCTCGATAAAAGCTCGGTTCGATAAGCAGGTTCGATAAGGTGCTCATTATCAATAAAAAATAACGAGCTCCATCCCTATAGGTGAATAGTTGCGTTTTGACCAAGCATACTGTCTTCTTTTGTTTTAGGACCCAGCGGGCATCTTTGAGCTGGTGGAGGTGGTGGGCAACGGGACCTATGGGCAGGTCTACAAGGTTGGTAGTTCAACTCCCCACAAAACAGCCTGTCTCTCAGAATTGACTGTCTTTTTATTCTGTCAGATTCGCTCTGTCACTGACTTCTGTTCCACCCCTTCTCTCTCTCGCTCTCTCTCTCTCTCTCGCTCTCTCTCTCTCTCTCTCTCACTCACTCACACACACACACACACACACACACACACACACACACACACACACACACACACACACACACACACACACACACACACACACACACACACACACACACACACACACACACACACACCTGTTCCATGACATAATTATCTTTATCCCTGTTATCCATTAACAAATGGTTGCCTAAGCAACAATAACAACATGACACTCTCCTCTGTGTTTGTTTGTCTTTTTCACCTTTTCTGTTTTTCCTCCAGTAGCTGACCTTGGACTATTTGCTGAAATTGTTTCATTTCATTCAGTGTTGTGTGAAAAACATATAAATATATATATATATATATATATATATAGGAGCACCTAGCAGCGCTCTTATAAATATGTAATCTCATTGTTTTCACTCCGTTTGTTGTTGCTGCTGCACCAAAGCAACAGTGGGACAGACCAAGCGTATAATGTGCTTGCCAATGCGTTTTAACCCTTTAAGACATTAAGACCTTGAACGCATCTGTGTCACTTCTTGATTTGAGCTAAAAAGCATTATTTTACACTTTTGCTATTCTAAAAAAAAAAAGGATGTACAAGCTCATAGCGCGGCACCGAGTGCCGCGCTATGAGCTTGTAGATCTGCTATTTTTGAAAAATCGTGAAAATGTGTCAAAATCTTTGAATATATATTGTTTTAAAGCGAACATTTTTAGCTCCAATTTTTGCCTCTGGGGGTCCCTGGAACAAAACATTTTGAGATGGGGGTCAGCGGCCAAATACGTATAAGTTTGGGGGTCCTTGACATGAAAAGGTTTGAACACCACTGACGTTTTTTTCAGAATGCTGTTGGGATTTAGAAGACATTTGTAGAATTGGCTTCAGGTCTTAATGGGTTAAGATCCGGAACGCATCAGTGTCATTTTAAGATTTCTTTGAGCTATTCAAAAATAGCAGATATACAAGCTATACGGGCTTGTAGATGTGCTATTTTTGAAAATTCTTGAACATTTTGTGCAAATCTTTGAATATTTTCAAAGCGAACATTTGTAACTCAAATCTTTTCTTCTGGGGGATTCTACAAATGTCTTCTAAATCCTTTTGAAAAAGGTATTTTGCTATATCAGTGGTTCTCAAACTTCTTCATGTCAAGGACCACCCAAAATTATACGTATCTGTCTGCCGACCCACATCTAAAAACATTTTGTTCCAGGGACCCCCCCAGAAGCAAAGATTTGAGTTAAAAATTCACGATTTTTCTAAAATAGCAGATCTACAAGCTCATAGTGCGGCACTCGTTGCCGCGCTATGAGCCCGATGGTCAAAAGCCACACAATATTCCCAAGATTTTCATATACTAAAAAGAGACAAATCAGGAGAAAATCTACTTCATTATCGACCTTTCTCTGTCCCAGCAACTCGTGGGATCTACCACCAGTAAACATCGGACATTGGCGAGATCAGACGGCACCCACTTAGGAGACCATTTGGAGGATTTTTATAAAATGTTCCCCCCTCTAGTGGCTCCAATTGGGATAGCTTATCCTGTGCCCGGTTCTCCTCAGTGGCTGGAGCAATTGATCTGACTTTGCACACAGCCATTGACCATTACCATCTGAATGCAACTGCGAAGCGCGTTTTTCAATTTCATCAAGTGCATGCGTCGAATCTACAGCCCCACTGCGTTACACTGTTGCACACACAGAACGTGCTTTGACCAACGTAGGTGTGTCTGTGTGTGTGTGTGCAGTTGGGGCAGTGTGGGCCACTGTGCAGAATTATTTTTGAGGGGCAGAAAGCCAAACTGAAGGGCAACGACCATGGCCTTCATGACCTCCGTGAAATTCCTGCCCTGGTCCCAAAGGAGAGCGGTCCCCGGTGTAAAGTTGGTCAGATCCAACCAATATGCCCATACATAGGCATGTGTATTTATGAAATCAGGGATCTCCACATATGGGCATGAAATGGACACAGACAGACAGACAGGCGTGCACAACAGATACTCTGACACTGGATATGTTGTATTTTCTGTCTGCACCAAATCTCTGCACCACCAAATAGCCAGTTCATCTGATCTTGTTCCCCCAAAATTCGGCTCAAACATGGGACAAAATGTATTCTACTATGCTGCCACCAAAATGTGGATTGATAGATTGAATACTTTATCAGACAGAAATGTAAACAGCACGAGGTACAGTCAAATACTTGAGCTAAAAGGATATTAAACACAAAAAAGTCCTGGGGGACTTGTTTCCATTGTGGTCCTATTCAATTCATCAACATAGAATTAAAATAACACCAAAATACAATATCATCTACAAATATAAAACAAAAAATTGATAAAGAAAAAAACTGTAAGCAGTGAATGCCAACATTTTCTATGGGGGAAGTGAGTTTACCTCCTTCTTTGGCCTCCTGAGAGATGGATTATTAGGCCTGATTTGAAGGGAGCCAGAGATGCACATTCTTTGGTGGCAGTGCAGTAGAAAGAGAATTTAGCCATGTTATCCATTATCTTGCTGTAACTATGGTCCAGTAGGTCCCTACTGGCCTACCAGGATGCTCTAGTAGGCTGTTCTCAGTCATTATATGGGTAAAATGTTTTTAACGCATGTGCTGTCAAGGGGCGTAGTCAAATTGAAATGCAGCACAAAACCCAAATCCAGCACCTGTCTCGGCGGCTTGCCTCGCTAATCATCGGCACCACCGACGAGCTAAGGCGAGCAAGTTGCCGTGCCGAACGTTGCGAAGTTCGCTTTTGCCGATTCAGCGCCGTCCGAGTTACGTATGTCCCGATAGGCACAGAATCGTCAATCATATTTTGGGAAAAGTTTGTCCCAACTGCCAATCAAAGTGACTACTGGCCAATCACAGCGCGTCTTTTCCCACCCATCACAGTGCGTCTTTTCCAAGACTTACGTTACGGCCGAGTCTACCAAAGCGTCCTGTTAGACCGCACATGCGGTAACATTGAATCACCCATAGAATGGCTACCAGCCTCCTGATAGCTATGGGATGCATAGCGCGAAGAGAGCGGTCGAGGACAGCAGAACTCCAAGCTCACATCCGATGTGAGCTTGTATGTCAGCTGTTCTCGGTGCAGTACCGTTGCGAGGTGAAGTATACAGTGGGGCAAAAAAGTATTTAGTCAGCCACCATTGTGCAAGTTCTCCCACTTAAAAAGATGAGAGAGGCCTGTAATTTTCATCATAGTTATACCTCAACTATGAGAGACAAATTGAGGAAAAAAAATCCAGAAAATCACATTGTCTGATTTTTAAAGAATTTATTTGCAAATAATAAGGAAAATAAGTATTTGGTCAATAACAAAAGTTCATCTCAATACTTTGTTATATACCCTTTGTTGGCAATGACAGAGGTCAAACGTTTTCTGTAAGTCTTCACAAGGTTACCACACACTGTTGCTGGTATGTTGGCCCATTCCTCCATGCAGATCTCCTCTAGAGCAGTGATGTTTCGGGGCTGCCGCTGGGCAACATGGACTTTCAACTCCCTCCAAAGATTTTCTATAGGGTTGAGATCTGGAGACTGGCTAGGCCACTCCAGGACCTTGAAATGCTTCTTACGAATCCACTCCTTTGTTGCCCGGGTGGTGTGTTTGGGATCATTGTCATGCTGAAAGACCCAGCCACGTTTCATCTTCAATGCCCTCGCTGATGGAAGGAGGTTTTCACTCAAAATCTCACAATACATGGCCCCATTCATTATTCCCTTTACACGGATCAGTCGTCCTGGTCCCTTTGTAGAAAAACAGCCCCAAAGCATTATGTTTCCACCCCCATGCTTCACAGAGGTATGGTGTTCTTTGGTTGAAACTCAGCATTCTTCCTCCTCCAAACACTAGAAGTTGAGTTTCTACCAAAAAGTTCTATTTTGGTTTCATCTGACCATATGACATTCTCCCAATCCTCTTCTGGATCATCCAAATGCTCTCTAGCAAACCTCAGACGGGCCTGGACATGTACTGGCTTAAGCAGGGGGACACGTCTGGCACTACAGGATTTGAGTCCATGGCGGCGTAGTGTGTTACTGATGGTAGCCTTTGTTACTTTGGTCTCAGCTCTCTGCAGGTCATTCACTAGGTTCCCCCCGTGTGGTTCTGGGATTTTTGCTCGCCGTTCTTAATTTTTTTTTTAAAAATTGACCCCACGGGGTGAGATCTTGCGTGGAGGAATGGGCCAACATACCAGCAACAGTGTGTGGTAACCTTGTGAAGACTTACAGAAAACATTTGACCTCTGTCATTGCCAACAAAGGGTATATAACAAAGTATTGAGATGAACTTTTGTTATTGACCAAATACTTATTTTCCTTATAATTTGCAAATAAATTCTTTAAAAATCAGACAATGTGATTTTCTGGATTTTTTCCCCTCATTTTGTCTCTCATAGTTGAGGTATAACTATGATGAAAATTACAGGCCTCTCTCATCTTTTTAAGTGGGAGAACTTGCACAATGGTGGCTGACTAAATACTTTTTTGCCCCACTGTATATGTCTCGCTATGAGTGCCTCAACCAGCCACAAGAGGAGGTTGAATGAACAGAGAACAACAGATTTGGTGATTTGTTAGTTAGGGAATTGATTACATGAAACCAGCACCTGCACAGTCTCTATGTTTGTAAACCAAAAATCTATTCTATTGTCCAAAATGTAACAGAGGGCATCCGCCACTACATTCATGAAAGTTGATACTGTAGCTACAATGTCCAGTCAAATTTTAATAAGTCCGACCGAAAACCCCGGGTGGCGGGACTGGCGGCTCCCCACCCAGCTCACCGGGAGTGCGCGCGTAAAGCCCCACGCCGTATCGATCCAGTGTGACCCAAGACCAACCTCCCTTAGACCTCCCCAACCGGCCCATATGTCATAAGGAAAAGGGGCCCCTGTTTTTGGCACTGCTATACCCGCACCCGTTGCCCATTACTCGTGAATTTCTGCCCATTACCGTGAATTAGGGATAAGGGAGCTGGCACTGTCCCTAAACGCTATTTTGCGGCCGCTATACCCCGCTATTCATTATGCCAACTCTACTATTTGCGCCTGGAGGTGTGACCGTGGGCGTGTTGTTGCATTATCCCCAAAATTGCTATTTTACCCACACACGTTAGGGACAGCGCATAATGGAACCTAAAACCACCCGCAATGCCAACTTGGTTTGGTAGGGCGCACCTGCAATGGACAGACGTACAGGGCACGCAGCTGCACAACATTCGAGGTCTCCCTCTCTCCTAATTCTCAACAAATCTCTGTGATTATAATGTTCCTATAAACAGCGGAAGTGAGAGTGTCAATTCCTTGTGTCAATTGTGTTTATATAATATGATAGTCAAAGAAGACAATCTGTGCGGCACGCAATGCAATGCGCTCCAAATTACACACTCAAGTATTCATCATTACACAGGAAATAATGAACTGATTACAAAAATATTTAATTCTCTCTAATCAGTAATATGTAGGTGATACGTACAGTATGTCTATCAAATGTGGTTTTATTGAAAGGTAATCAAAGGCTAGAGCTTAAAAAGCAAACGTTGGGTGTGTGATCTGCAGCGAGAGGAGCTGTTTTGCCAGAATTTGCCGTTGTTTTGGCCTTGCCTGTTATGTTAGCGTCAGTAAATGTGTAGCGCTTTGACATGTTTATTCTCTATGTTGACAATTTGTTCTTTTATCTGTGCCCATATGACACAACAGATATAACTAAACTGCCACATAGGTGTTTGATTTATGTTAAACTCAGAGACCTTTTATTTGTGTTATTTATTTCAGACCACACATATACAGTAACACCTATTATCACCCCCTGTAACTCCTGTATGCTGGACTCATTTCATCTAGTAAATAACTCTCTGGTATAAAGGACTCTCTGACAGGAATCGTTTCCATAGATAGCATATCAACCCTTAATTAAGAGGCACTTAAAAAAGTTGCTTTTTTTCCTTAGCTTTTTATGTCATGGTAAAATCTTCATCCCACATCAAGTACATTTACATTAACAGTAAAATTAACAGTAAAAGACACAAGTACAAAGTACATAAAGAGAGAGAGATTTATTGACATTCATTTCAAACCCAACGTGAAATTGGCTGTTTTTTTCCTTAAATGTATAAAATAAAGAATAAATGTATGCTTTGAAAAATGGTCATAAATAATTTTAACATACACGGTACATCATTATCAGACCTAGATGTACCCTTCAACTTCTTGTTTGTGACTGGCTAGTGGCTATCACAGGTTTTCTAGCATTTGTAGAAATATTGGGCCTTAAATGTTTTTTTTTTAAGTAAACAAACAATAGAAAAAAGAACATTGTAAATGACATTTGAAAAAAAAAATCCTTCCCCCCCCCTTTTTTTTAAATTCCTTTATTCCTTACTTTTATATACATTTGTTTGGTGCCGTTTTTTTTTTTTTCTCCCTTCCCTAAGGTATGTCCCCCCCCTCCCCCACAGTTGAAAAAAGTTGGATTTAAGCGGTTAATTAAATGAAAACAGGTAGACAACACGTAGACCAGGGTTTAACCTATTAAGTCCTGAGGCCCATTCTACAAATGTCTTCTAAATCAGTAGTTCTCAAACTGTTTTGTGCCAAGGTCCCCCCAAAATGATATGTATTTGGCTGCGGACCCCCCATCTCAAAATGTTTTGTGCCAGGGACCCCCCCCAAAAGAGAGGGTTTATGTTCTAAATTATTTAAACATGTTTTCAAACATGTTTTTTTTTAATGGGTTTAAGTGGGTAATCAATGAAAACATGTAGACCAGGGTTGACGTGGTTAGTTAATTGAAAATAGGTAGACCAGACCGAACATTCATGACAACAAAAAAAAAAAGTCCCTCTCTCTACAAACACACAACCAAACCATATGGATTATGAATGTTAAATAAGACGGGGGTAGGAGTAAATACGATTTTGCTTCTTCCTACTCCTTTTTGAACATGTTGGGGATGATCAATGATCGCAGTTTTTAAGTATTTTTTTGTTTTTTACCTCTTTTTTTATGTTATATTGTGGCTTTCATTGTTATTAGTTTTTGTTTTATTTTAACTGCAAGTTCAAAATAAAGATTACAAATCAAATCAAAACCACCCAGTGGGGTTAAATGAAAACAGGTACACCAGGGTTGAAGAGGTTAATTCATCTGCGTGTGTGAGATGTTTCTCAGAGGTGCACCTGTCCTGCAAACTGAATTATTAACCATCAAATCTCTCAAAGCAGACTGTAGTGACGATCTCGTCCATCCAGGTAACCATCGCTTTGACGTTGACGTACGCAGAAGGACTTCTCGACCAACCGCCTAAGTAGCTTCCATACAGCGTCCAGGAGGCATCGTCATTATCGCACATCAGAGGTCCTCCCCAGTCCCTCTGAAACAAGAAGCAGTTGTGTTTTTCATTGTGTGTTATTATGTGTAATTCATTGTGTGTTATTATGTGTAAATATCATGTGATGTTTTCATCTCTGTGTCACTCACCATCCAGGGATAGGACTCTGAGCGTCCAGTACAGAACGTAGTGCTGTTGATCCATTTGTCGGGGGCCCAGAAGCAGTCACCACAACTTACAGGCCAGTCACGTCTGCACTGATCATTGGTGATGATGGTGGAAGAAGTCTCACGGAGCCGGTTAGTGTCATCTGGGGGAACTGGGGAAAAACACACAGGATTCAAAGTTGAGGACTTTGTACACAGTCATTTATTAATACAGTGGAAAATTGTAATCCATTACAAAATACATATTTAACCACTTTTTAACCCCTATTTTTGGCATGTCATTATAGGAAAAAAATACGTATTTATTTATTGTTCACACATTTTCAAAAATAGTGATCCACAAGCTCACAACATGCTGTGATGTGAGCTTGTAGATCATCTATTTCCACTCTGAATATAATATTGAGATTATGAATTGCCAGTGAAGTCTCTAGGCAGAAGTACAGGAAGTCCCGCCCTAAAGCCCTCAAGGAAGTTACGTTAATGCTGTGCAGATCTGTGTACATGCCAGGAAATGAAAACTGTGCTGTGATTGGTCAATGAAAGAGCGCTTCCAGGGGAAGTACATAATGTGACCAATCAAATTCCTTGTTAACCTGTATGAATGTGTGTTTATATTGTTTCCTCACCAATATGGGTCCCCCCCCATCCAGTGACCATGCACGTCTTGCCAACAGGGGGGAAGTCACCAGCCTCAGGGACACACACAGGCTTAACATTCTTGTTAATCTTCGCAGGTTCCCACAGTTTGGCCAACACCATGTCATACTGAGGAAAGTTGGATTTGGTCGCTTTGGGGTGCCTGAAGACCTATCAGAGAAATGTTGTTTAGATTAACCACATAATCCCTGTTTACATAAAAGAAAACATTTAAAAGCTCAGATTGTAGATTTATGTTCAAAAGAGCTGTAAATCTGTCTAGAGAGATTACTGTGAACATAGTGTTAGTTATGTAATATGTTCTGACACATGTTTGATGTTCATACTGTACCTTTTCAATCCCGATCTTCTGTTGAGTGTTTTCAGTGGTAGAGGAACGGTCGTGAGCTCCCAGCACCACATAGTCAAAGCTTTGACTGGAGAAGACAACAGAAACAAATTATTATTTCACTTTAATTCCATTATCAATAAGTAACTACATTAACATTTGTCCATAAGTAGCAGAGCTACTGGTTGGTTGTTAAATTTTACATATTTATCCACTTTAGTCTTACATACTTAGTTGTACAACGAATTGCGAAAATAGCAGATCTACAAGATCAAACGCGTTATTGTAGCACATTGTGAACTTGTAGATCTGCTGTTTTCGCTATTCGTTTGAATGTTTTTGTCCATTTTGTGACATCTTGAACCTATTGACTAATGACCAGAATAGTGAGGCCAGGTTGAAAGAGATGAAGAGACAGAGTGTGTGATAATAAACTGTGTTTACTTATATATATGTCATGGATATGTATGTTTGTATTACCTGGTCCGTAATCTGGCGGTTGCAACAAAATACGGATGAATCAGTACACCACCACCAAGAAATCCGTATCTATCACTCTGAAAGATAAAAGGTAAAGTGTGAATCAAATGCAAACATATTGTGAGCTTGTAGTTCGGCTCTTTTTGCCATGTGACACCGTCGTACAATGGAGCATGAATGAAGCACTTCTCCAAGATATGACCTTGTTCTATTGGACCCTGAGGGGGTCCCCAGCCAAATGTGTTACTATAGTATGTGTCACTTCCTAGTGTCCTTGAGCACGACACTGAACCCCTAACTGTTAGGGGTTCAGTGTCTTGCTCAAGGACACCTCAAAACTCAGCCAGGAGGAGCCGGGGATTGAACCGGAAACCTTGTGATTCCAAGACGACCGCTGTACCTCCTGAGCCAATGCTGACCTGTTGCATAATGTATATGTATATTTATAATGTATATTCATATGTATAATGTATATTTACATAGACAGCCACCATCCAGGGCCAGGAATGTGGAACAGCCTCTTCACCGTTGATGATTAAAGGTACAACTGCAGGCCGAGTACCACACTCTTCATCTCTCATCTCTACACATGAAAAAACACACCATACAATTAAATAGCTTACATTTAATGAGACACACACACACACACACACACACGGCATGCTTCAATGGACTTTAAAACATGAACACACCTTTCATGGCAGAGGTGATGAACTTCTTGCTGGATGTCCAGTAGACGGTGGGCGTGTCTGGAACGCCACAAACTTCAGGAGCTCTAATGATGAATCCGGCCATAAGCCAATCACGGCCTTGTTTTACCATGAGGGAAGCACCTCTGTCTCCCTGATAAGACACAAGTAAGCATTGTTCACTGTCCAGCGCTCAGTTACTGTTAAGGCACACTGTCAAATATTTACAATGTAAAGTCTTAACAATTTATTTTATTTTTCTACTTCTAATTTATTTCCAGGAAGAGAGAAAGGCTGTAGTAATTTTCTGTTAGCTTGGAATCCCCATCGATGATGTCATTGTCAGGCAGGTTCCTGAGCTGTCTACGGCCCAGATGAGGTTGAAAGTGGGTAAAGTGCTACATTAAGATTTGAATGGGATTTGAATGGCATTCTTACTATGCATGCGTCCTGGCCTCCTTTCACGTTTTCTGCACAGATCATGTTGTCATCTACCCTTCCGCCCCAGATCCGGTTACAATGGTCATGGTCAGTTACCTTAACGTCGACACCTTGAAGAGCTGTGCGGAATGGTAGTGGTTCTATAGATACAAACAAACAAAAGAATCGTTATTAGTGTGAGTATAAGGTTCTGACTGCAAGATTAACAACTTAAATCCTGCGTCCCTATTTTGGGCATGTTGTTATGGCAAAAACGTTTTCAGGAAATAATAGATCTACAAGCACACATTGTGCTTGTAGATAAAGTGGACACAGTGTTTACAAGAGGCGGCTTGTAAGGCAAGGGTTAAATACTAATGTCCATTTGGCTACATTTGATCATTTGGTCCCCAGGGTGCCATTTTGGGGTCCCGTGCTTACCTTCTCCGACAAGGCCCCAGCCATAGACGATAGCCTCCGTACCAGTCGGAAACACACTGCCGTCGTCTGCCAGGCAAGCAGGTTGGATGTTCCAAGTGAAGTCGACGGGTGAGTCCATTTTCAGCAGAGCTTGGTCGTTACCCCACGGCCCGCTATAGGAAGATCAGAATAATCCAATATTAGTTATTAATAACATAGTTAACATAGTTATTAATAACACTAGAATAATCAACGTTGATTTTGGTCAGTCATGAACATCCTTACATTGGAGAGCACTTTTGGTTGATCCTGAAATCAATAACGCCTCTCCTCACACCTCCCACATCATCCAAGTTGGTCCGTCCAAGCTGGACTCTCAAGGTCATTGGGTCGACGTCTCTGGAGGAGAGAAATATCCCATTTAGTCATATGCTATATTCCTTGTCTTCCTTTGGTTTCGTATTTTTGACTGTAACAGTTCTCAAAGATGCCTCTCGCTCTCCCCCCCTCTCTCTCTCCCTATATCCCTCTCTGTCTCCGCCCCCTCTCTGTCTCTCTGCCGCTCGCTCACAAAAGTCTTGCATGTGCACAGAATGACAGGCTAACGACACAAACACAGGGAGGAGGACCCTAGACCCCGATCTCTCAGGAGAATCGCCCCTGGTGTAATAATATGAATGAACTTACTTTAGGCATTGTTTGGGAAGGTAAACATGTTGTTCGTCCACGAGAGTACCACCGCAGATATGATGTTCAGATTCTCGGCGAATGCTGACAGCAGACGGAAGTTTAGCTGGAGTTCCTCCAAGAATATCAGGTTCCTGATGGGTAGGTACACCTGCCATCGCCGCACACACTGGAACAGGGATCAGAGATATGATTAAACACTAAAGACCTATACGTATAGGCTGCTCGGCTATACAAAACATGGCATCTAAAAAAGAATTAGCCTAATGTTGTAAGAAGTGTTAAATATGTCTATATTCTGATAGTAGCCTAATCATTGCTGTACAGTAAAAGGGGTCTCCCAGTCTCAACAGGAGAGAGAACTCATACAGGATAAACATGTGAAATAGGAAGTGATGCACCCAAAATTGGAACTGGAATATTATAAGATTTGAAGTTATAATAAATTGCACAAAAAAAACAACATTATGAAATTTGTCTTACCATAGAGCGCAATGATCAGAATGATGTAAGGACGGAGCCACCATTTCTGGAGGCTTATGTCAGCCATCGTGGCACAGAGGCCGCAGAGATCTGAAATAAGAAGGACACGTTGATCACAGCAGTGCCAGGACGAAACCTATGACCTTCATGGAATATAGGCTGCCCTAGCGTGTCTGACATCTGGTCTAGAGGGGCGGGTTCAAAATCTCCGGAAGATCCCATTGGTTCACCGGGATCTGTCCGTCAGCCACCATGCCCCTCCTCCTCCCCCAATGTGCAGCATTGAGAGCCCTGATGTCACAACATTTGGAGCGACGCCCACTGCACTCTGGTTGGTTGGGGAAATGAAACGCTTCCTATTCCAGGAATGTCAACAGGGCGTTACTATGGATCCCACGCCAGCTCTTGGCAAACCCGCTGTGATTGGTCAGTAGTCGCTGTGATTGACAGTTATCGTTTTTGCAACTATGCCTGAACCTAACCTTAACCCTAACCTCAGTAAAACTATGCCTGCCAGGGAGCCAATCAGAAGGCGGGTCTATATCCTGAAGCGTTGGTGGGATCCATAATCAGGCGTCAACAGGCTGGTCCAGGCTCTTATTTTTTAGCAAAACTAAAAACTAAAATCCTGGAGATTGAGGCTACATGGAATAAAACATAAACATAAAACACAAGAACACATTTAGTAATCAAACCTGATTGAAGACTCGCTCTGATGGTATCCAAGCAGGAAGTAAATCCAGATGCGCCTTGGCAGTCTAGGGGAGGGAGAATCACTGGAGAACTAATACGTGGGATCTATACAGCTTCTCTCTGAAGAAGTGGTTGACGTCTCTGGTATCACCGTTGGATCAGAAAGAAAGAACTTGTGGTTTGTGTTGCCTTAAATACCCTTGGCTGCACTGCTAGTGTCATTAGGGTGATGTCAGTCATATCCATATATGGATCCCCCGATATCATTCATGCCCAAAGATAGGGTCTATGGATGTTTCGGTTAGCTCCATATATGGGGCTCCAGGAGGGGGTCTATGATGTCAGAGCTTGGTATGTCAGTTTATCTCCATATATACAACAACGACGATATGTCATAGATGACTGACGTCATCGACTAGCCAGATGAAGATCCACATGGAAGCAACCCTGGCATTTTATGCCCATATTAGGAGATCCCTGATGTCATACATATATGCCTATGTTGGATGTAGATTTCTGCCCGACAGCGACGACTGTAGCCAGATGAAGATCCACATGGAAGCAACGCTGTTATTATACCCCCCCCCCCTTACACCACGGCACAGAAGAAGTCGCAGGTGTCTAGAAGATGGTGTTGTTGTGAATGTAAACTGTTTGATGTGTTTGTAAATGTATGGGTTCATGTGGAGGATTGCTAATTGATATAAAAATATTTTCGGCACCCGAAATAATAACTTAAGGGACAGTCCGCTACAGTTTGTTTGGGGGGAACCTAATCACGCAAACCGCTGGACAGATCAGCACCTAATAATAATAATAATAATAATACATTTTATTTATAACGCACTTTACTTTCTCACGAATCTCAGAGTGCTACAGATTAAAAGCAGAGCATAAAAGCACCATAGGCAACAAAACAATTTGAATGGACAAAAAAATGTATTGTTTGTGCACACACTGGCAGTGGGCCAAGAAGTACCTCCACTCTGTGACCTCCTTCTCCACTCTGCGGGGCAGTGGGACTAGACTACTCGGTCTTAGTCGGTCATAGTGTTGTTGTTAAGATAGATGGGGGCTGAGGCAACGATCGGCTCCTCAATTCTTACCTTTTTCTGTATCGTATCAAAAAACAAGAAAGTTAGCCCCGGTATTCTACAGATGTCTGTATAGTTCTGATGGTCTGGAAAAAAGTAATCGATGGGTTGAAACAACCTTTTAAAGAAGTTTTGTTTCTGATCATTCATGATCAGTAACGTCAACATGGAGGCACGTTCCTGATTATATTTAGCCCGTCTGCTCCACTCAAAGCCAGGCAGAACTAAAAAGAAAGTTTCAATGTTGTTGAAGACATGATTCCTATATCTACTACTTTTCATCATAGTGAGCTACAATAGTTGAGAGTTGTCGTCTTATGCTGCAGCAAAATGTATACATTAATATTGAAGAAAAATGTATTAAAGTAATGCAAAAGTCGGCTAACTAGACGTAAGTTACTTTTATAATGCAGTAACTACTGAAGTAATCAAGGTACTTGCCGCGCTATGAACTTATCTGCTATTTTTTTGCTTCTGGGGGGGTCCATGGAACAAAACATTTTGAGATGGGGGTCAGCAGCCAAATGCATATCTAACTAGAAAAAGTGCTCCTCGGAGCACAAGTCTTCGCCAGGTCAGGTAGGTTATTATGGCCTCCTGGTGGCGCTATAATAGGCCAATGTGAAAAGGATGCCATTTATTCCTAGGCCTTGCACGGCAATCGGACACTGCATGCATGATTTGAGGCATTTTGTTCTAAAAATGTGTTTTGCTAAATTTGACCTGCTGGTGGCGCTATTTCAGGCCAATGTTAAAAGGGTGGAATTTGTTCCTCAACATAGTGTGAATGTGCGTTCAAAGTTTCACCGTAATCGGACGCTGCATTCATGATTTGCGGCATTTTGTTCAAAACGGGCCACTCCTGCAAACATTACATGTCAATGTTAGCCAATCAGGATGGCATATGAAAAATCAAACAGATCCGTCTTGATCACATGGCAAAGGTGTGTCCTTGGCCTCTAGAGAGTGTGCATACAAAGTTTTACACTGATCGGTGCAGTTATAGGTAAAAACACGAATCGGCCTGTTACAGCACCACCATGAGGCTGATTTGAACATTTTCAAATGGCATTTCTTCCTCGGCCTAATGGGAATGTGTGTGCAAAATTTCACGGAAATTGCATGCTGTGTTCATGATTTGAGGCATTTTGTTCGAAACAGAGTACTCCTGCAAACTTTGAAAGACAATTTTTGCCAATCAGGATGGAATATGAAAAATCTGGAATGAGACGTTTCTTTTAATGACTATAGAGATACTGTGTTTGGCCAAAATTTGTAGGAGTACTGTTCAAAAATGTGTTTTGCACAAATCGGCCTCCTGGTGGCGCTATAAAAGGCCCATGTGAAAAATTTGGAGCAGAGGTTCGGCTTTGGCATCCAGGGACTGTGTGTGCACAGTTTCGTTGCGATCAAGCCAACGGTGCCAGAGATTAGCTGTACAATACTGTGGGTGCCTCGGGGCTAAAGCACCCATTAGAAATGACGAGCACCCATCACAAACTCATCACAAAAAAATAAAAATAAAAAAACTCCGACATCTGCACTTCATGAAGTAAATTTTTTGTACCAATACAAATTAACCGCATTAAAGTAACAAAAAGGTAACAAACCCGGCCTAGCATGCGCTGCGCACCCAATAGCACGGACATAGGCGCCCCTGGGCATGAGACCAAACTGAGGGGTAGCCACGGAGGCCATGGTCATCTGCTTTTTTCACTAGTCTTTAGAAAATGTCTTTATGTTCTACATTTTTCACAGCTGGCTCTCGGCCTTGACAAATATTGGGGAGGAGACCAGGGTAAAAGGTAAAACAAGGTGTGTTTATTAAATAAGGCCTAATGACAAACAACTAAGGGAAAGGCGAACAGAACATATTGCGGATCCTATGAGGTGTGTAGTCAGTAAATCAGTGGTGTAGGTGTGCATGTGTGGAGCATAGGGTATAGCAGTGGCGGCCATTTTCTGGTTCCACTTCAAAATAGTCAATGCATTTTTCCCATTGACATTTCCAAAAATATTTATATCAATTCATTTAAGCCTAGAATCAAGCCATCCAGGGTCCTGGTGAATCATGACCATAAAACATATTTTTCTGTGTTTTTTTTTTTATTCTATATTTAATTATATGATATACTATATTTAATAAATATGTACGGGTTGTAATGGAGAAAGTGCAAACACCAGGTTGAAGTTCATCCATGACTGTCGGGGCGCAGGTAGACCAACGTGAGTGACGTGAGTTATAGCAAGCGTGGTTTATACTTCGTCGTATGGTGGTGTCGCAAGCCGAAAATAGACGATCTTCAAGCTCACTTGTGGCACATGATCATCCACAAAGACAAAGTTATAATTTATTATCTTTTAGATCGTCTATTTTCAGCTCAACACAGAGCATAAATACCGTTTCACTTTATAGATGCAACACTGAAGTTAAAGGTAGGGTAAGTGATATTTTTGGGTTAAAACAAAAAGTATTTTGTTAAAAAGTTAAAGCACTATATTCTGATAGTAATCATTGCTATAGAGTGTTTGTACAGTACCAAGAGTCTCCCCGTCTCTCCAGCTCTTTAATAAACAGATAATACATTTTCCGGTAGGTGTCAAAATCTCAGCCAATCAGGAGAAAGTACCCATTTTTAAGCTTAATTTTTATAGTGTTCAGTGTTCCAATTTTGCCTGCTCATTTCTTAGTGTCATCACTTCCAATTTCACTTGTTTAATCAATATCCTGATTGAGCTCTCTATCCTGATATAAAACTGGAACTGAAACTGAAACGAAAATGCATTTTCTGTTTAATAAAGAGTTGGAGAGACAAGGAGACTCCTTTTACTGAACAAACACTCTATAGCAATGAGTACTATCAGAATATAGAGCTATTTAACATTTATTTTAACCAAAGAAAATCACTTACCCTACCTTTAATTAATAATCATGCATTGTGCATCATCAGTTACTGTCTAGTATCATATGGGGGTTTAATTCTTAAAGTATCTGGTTCAAGAGGAAGTGCTCTAACCTAAAAAAAAATGAAATGTTTAATTCATATTTGATATTTAGCCAATATTGTATTTCCTAGTCCCCTCATTAAGGTAACAGTTTCCCCAATTGTACTACTTCCAGACTAGTTTTGGTACTGCTAAAACATTAAAGGATAGGTCTGTACAAAAAGGGAGGGTGAAAAAGCTATTTTTCACTTTCAAACATGTTTGGGGTAATTTTAATGTGTACTCTGGCTTTTGATAGCACCCCAGACCGTTTTTAAGTTGCTTCATTCAGTATTTAGATATTTGATATTCATTTGATCAGACACGCCCCCTTCCTATACAAACCCATTGTAACTTCAATTTTGATGTATTCATTGAAAACACCCTTCCTTGGTTCTGGTGACTGTTATTGTCCTTCTAATGCGTGAGGGGCCGTGTCCTTTCAATAACTTTTTTTCATTTGTTTTATTGTATTCTTTTATTATATTTTGTGTGTGTGTTCCAGAAAATCTGACGGCCTTCCCTTGTATCCCCGATACTGTCATCAGAAGCTGTTCAGGACCTGTCTTGTGAGTGGCTTATTATACTTTTATTAAACATAGACTCCATATTTCTTTGATTTTATTTATGCTGTACTTGATTTAGATTTTTTTCCCCAATGTCCTCGTTCTGGTGTAATTGGTGTCATGTACTATAATGTGGGTTTTGTACTGTATAAACTTGTTTATAATAGTTGGAATCATTTTAGAATAGCTTTGTGTGAGCCATAGCATTTTAATGACAAATAGCTTGCAGTTGATGTGTTGACCATTTCCTGTTTGTCATCACAAGGAAACTGAGGAGAAGCAGACACAGGGCACATCATTGTAGTGATGATAGTTCAGCTCTTTAGCCCAGAACGTTGCTGTTATCGTCCTTCAAGATCTCCCTGACCTACCAACGGCGGTGGCTTACCTCTTTGGGCTGATCTATGCTCTAAACCTCCAGTACCCAAAACAGCTGAGGTACACATTTGAAACAATTCAAAAGGTTTTCATGGGATTTAGAACTGATCTCAGCAAGGGTCAGATCCTAACAAAACAAAATGCGTGAGGGGGCCGTGTCTTTTCAATAACTTCTTTCATTTATTTATTTTTATTTTTTAATGATTTTTTTTCAATAAAAAAAAGACAATATCAGTCACCAGAACCAACCAGACGGGTGTTTTCAATTAATTTAACATGGTTAAAATGGAGTTTGACGTTACAATGGGTTTGTATAGGGCGTGTCTGTTAAAATGAATAAAAAATATCTAAATACTGAATAGAGCAACTTAAAAACTGGTGCTCACAAAAGCCTGAGTAGATGTTAAAATGACACCAAACATGTTTGAAACTGAAACATCCCTTTAAGTGTGTTAAGCAGTGTCTGTAATTATTAATTAAATTTGCAATTTTAAATGTGTCTTTATCGGAGCAATGTCAATTTAAAAAGTTGTTTAAAATGGTTGTATTGTTTGTACAGAGTATAGCTGTTAACAATAACATTAAATTGATAAATATTAAAAACGTATTAGGTTGGGCAAAGTTCTTCAGCTCAAATTATTTTATTTGCTTAGTAAATTTCAGCTCATGTTGTCACCTTTGTCTTACAGATTTACATGCATTGCAAATTCTGCAAATTCAACCACGCTAATGAATCTGTTGTTTTGAAACACTACAGTCTTCACCACAGAGGAGCAAACTGGCCTTGCATCCACACAGACTGCGTCTGCACCTTCAGGACCATCGGTGCATTGAAATCACACCTGTCAATATTGCACCGGACTGTCCCAAGGCAAGAAAACTCAACATTTTACAGCTGGTTGTGTGAATTCAAAGACATTTGCTCTAGAAAGAACATATTAAAACATTTAAACAATCACCTTAAACAGAGAGAGAGGGTGAGTTGCCCATTCTCAGGATGCAGCTTTGAAACCAACCTCGCCAACAGCTTTACTGTAACCATAGTAGTTCTCACTTCTTGGTACCTGGAACATTTTAGGTCCTATGAGCTTGTGGAGAGCATCTATGCAGATACCGAGATTCTGGATCCTGAGGCTCTCAACAGCTCATGTATCATCCGTTGACTGCATACACAGTGGGAGGGAAGGTGCTCGTGACTCCAAAAGCGTGCCTTCTCCATTGAAGGGACACAAAATGGTAGTCTAAGTAGGAAAAAAATATATTTTCTTTCTTCCATTCAAATCAGATGCTTATATTTAAATGCTCTTCCAAACTGTTAAACCACGACCACTTAATCATTTAAGATAGTATATGAAGAAGCACATTTCTGACTTATTGCAGGTAGTACTGACAAAATCTAGGGTCTCTGCGGGTCCACTAATATGTGTGGAGCTGACTGTACCAGGACATATATAATATGGCCTACCTGTGGACCCCCATTTGATAACATCAACAGAAATCTTGCCACACGATTTGTTCAAAAACAGGTTGTACATTTATTTCATATTTATTCTTAAAAAGATCTTTAAAAACATTGAATTCAACGTTGATACCTGCAGACTCACTGAAAGTCCTTACTGCCTTGTTTATTAATTTCATTTTCTGGAAATTGTCTTCTTTTCCTCTTTTTTCTCATCTAACACATGGTTTATTACTGCTGGTGAAAATCTCGCGAAAAATGTCACATAAAGTGGTGCTTCCTCAAGTACCTGAATCAGCTGAGGATTTGCAAGGCATTCTTTGTGAAAAACGTCAACTTCAAGGAAGCTTTACACTACAGTTTGAGGACCCAGCCTTTAATAACATTCCCTGTAATCTGTTTGATATCCAAGAATTGCCACCTGAACGGGTCATCTTGCACATTCTTTGGGATGAGCCACCGGTACAAGTTGCCCTGCAAGAATCAGACTCTTCGTCTTCCCTGGACACAGCCAGTTTAGCCTCCACAGAGTCACCCCAGAGTCCCTCAGCTTTTATCAGGAATGATATGCGAAGTGTGTCCGAGTGGCCTTCCCCTTTCCCCATTCCAGACTTCTCCTATGATGTGGAATTGAAGTTACGCAAAGACAATGAGGCATATGAGAAGACCAAGAAAGCTATCATCCTGACAAGAGACATGAAGATTGACATTTTGGACAAGATTGCAAAAGCAATGTTTGAAGTGAAAGCCAATCCTACACTAGACCAGACTGAGTCTGTTGCTTCTGCTCTCATCACCAAACACCCCTGCCTACGAGAACCAAGTTTTGAAACAGGGTATGATGGATGGAAAAAAAGCATAAAATACAAACTTTTGAATTACAGGTCCAAGCTACGTAAGGCAGGCTGTGCTGAGGTCAGCATTAACCGCAAAAGCAGGAGCAATGAAGGTGATGGTGCAGGTTCTTCCTTGAAGAGACCAAAGAGAGGGGAGATAAACCATGTCCTTGACCATCCAGATACTGATGACTCGCTGGAGGACGAAAGACTGGCCATGGTTGAGGAGTTTAAGAAGAAGAATAAAAATGTTGCACTCATAAAGCAACAGATGGAACTGACTTTCTCCCTGAGGCGCAGGGAGATAGTGGAGATGCAGCCCATGGTGTCAGAGGTTCAGGAGCGGTGGCCTGCTCTGTTTTCCCAGTCAGAGGTAAGCAGCTGAGCAAAGAATGTTATGTTGTGTTTCTGATTTCATCTTTAAAAAATAAGAATCTCTAGTTGCTTACATCTGTTGATAAAATGTATATTGGGATGTTGAAATTGTGTTTGACTTTGTATTAAAGTATATATATATTATATATTTTTAAAGTTGTTCTAAATGTTTTCATCGGATCACCAACAAGAACCTAATGGATGGCTTCAGAGCAGCCATTAGTCAGCACACTCCAGGGCTCCTTAGACTGTATCGGGCCAGAAGCACAGCTTTTCCACCTGAGATGGATCGACTGCTGGACAAGCTGGATAATGAGGTAAATTTCAGACATAATACCATTTCTCTGGACATTATGGACATAAATTATAAAAGTACAAAACAGGTTCTTGAATGCATTAAATGTTGCTATACAGTTTAATGCTGATATTCCTTTTAAGGTGTGTACTCAATAGGTTTAACCCAAATTGTTGTACCATATCAGTTTCCCATGGGCAGCATGTTTTCATATTTGCTCGGAGCTTTCTACATGCAATTTACTGTGTGTGTGTGTGTGTGTGTGTGTGTGTGTGTGTGTGTGTGTGTGTGTGTGTGTGTGTGTGTGTGTGTGTGTGTGTGTGTGTGTGTGTGTGTGTGTGTGTGTGTGTGTGTGTGTGTGTGTGTGTGTGTGTTCCAGACATCTGACATCACAGTACAGCGGCAGACTGTAGTCTTGAAGGGCCTTCCCTTGTATCTCCGAGACTGTCATCAGAAGCTGTTCAGGACCTGTCTTGTGAGTGGCTTATTATACTTTTATTAAACATAGACTCATTAGACATAGAGATTTGTATTCCCACTGTCCTCGTTCTGGTGTAATTGGTGTCATATACTGTATAATATGGGGTACATTTTTGGTGGAGATGGAAATGTTTAATATGTCAAACACACGATGGGAAATGCTTGTTTATGCAATATTTTGAATCATTTTAGAGTAATAGCTTTGTGTAGCCATAGCATTTTAATGACAAATAGCTTGCAGTTGATGTGTTGACCATTTCCTGTTTGTCATCACAAGGAAACTGACCCAAAGGAGGAGCAGACACCGGGCATCACTGTGGGTATCCTAACTGTGTTGGAGGATGATAGTTCAGCTCCTTCGCCCAAGGTCCAGAACGTTGCTGTTATCGTTGAACAACACATCGTCCTTCAAGATCTCCCTGACCTACCAACGGCGGTGGCTTACCTCTTCGGGCTGATCTATGCTCTAAACCTCCAGTACCCAAAAGAGCTGAGGTACACATTTGAAACAATTCAGAAGGTTTTCATGGGACTTGAAACTGATCTCTCAGCAAGGGTCAGATCCTTACAAAACAAACTACTTCAGTGAATCCAGCACATTTAACGAATGGTACTCTATTCTCTCTCTACCTTTTCTGTTCTTTATCTCAAGTTCTCTTTCTTCTCAACCCTTTTTCCCTTTTCTCTCTTATCTCCTTTTTTTCTCCCCATCTTCTCTGCTCTCTCAGTCTGTCACCCTAACTTTCCTTACTCCTCCTTATTCTGTAATTCTTGTTCTGAGAACAAGGTTTGTTCTCCTCTAGATCTCAACAGAGACTGGCCTGGCAGGGCTTTTATAGCCTTCTGGAGGCACCGGACCCAGGTTCTCTCCAATGAGCCATCAGGCAGGAGGCCCCACCCTGCTCACCTATAGGGCAAGAGTTAAATGGCAAGGCATTTATGCGCCAGGGGGGCCTGATTATGGATCCCACCAACGCTCCAGGATATAGACCCGCCTTACCTGTCTGATTGGCTCCCTGGCAGGCATAGTTTTACTGAGGTTAGGGTTAGGGTTAAGGTTAGGTTCAGGCATAGTCTTACTGAGGTTAGGGTTAGGGTTAAGGTTAGGTATAGGCATAGTTGCAAAAACGAGAACTGTCAATCACAGCGACTACTGACCAATCACAGCGGGTTTGCCAAGAGCTGGCGTGGGATCCATAATAACGCGCCAGGGGGCCACACTCCAAGAGGGGAGTGTGTCCTTTGTTCAGTATATCCTATTGTCCAGAGGGTACATAGACGACATTAAACCAGGATCACATTAGCTCAAGACCAGCATATTTATTAATATCAATGCAACAATACACAGGAACAACACTGTGAAATATGTGAACCAATAATGCAAGATAAGTAAAATCAAATACTCAACGTATCAGAGGTTTGCTTCGTAAAGGCTCAAGAGCAATTAGTCCACACAGGGAAAAGAAGTCAGTAAAACCAAGGTCTGTAAGTTCGCGGAGAATTCTAATGTAACAGGATGTGTAATGCTACTATATACTACACAACCAGTGAGGGGCCATCCCCAAAAAGGGAGTTTGGATTGGATAGTTTAGAAATGCACGTCAGTGTCATAAGGTGTGCTAAGTGGTTGCTGTGGTGTTCTCAAGTCTGTTAGGGCACACGTGGAGCCAAGACAGCAAGGGTTAAGAGGTGCATGTCAATTTTCTAGAAAAAAACACCACTATGCATACGGTGCAGACAGGATGTGGACAGGTGTTAAAGTTCAGACAATTTGACATTTACTTTTCAGCCTATGCCTCGTATCCTGTTTTAACCAATTTTAGGTAGTTTTAGTCAATGTTATGTTCAGAAGGTGAAATGGAAATTTCTACTTGTCGTGACACTTGACACCAAATGTAGAACGTGGCACAAAATGTAGAGGCCCAGAAAATGTAAAGTGATGTTCAGTCTTTAAAATGGATGCTGATAAAATATGTGCCATATTTTCCCATGAGCATCCCTCAACCACCCAGACTAGACCAGACTAAATTGTGGGGCATCACAATTTCAATATAGCATTGCATTGATCTTAAAAAGATTTGAGACTCTTGAGGACCGAAACGAGAGAGGAGTAAGGTTTCGCCCACGACTTGCGGAGGGACTCCTTTGGCGCCCGCGTCGTCCTAGCTCCACCGATGCCGTCAAGAAGGGAGGCCTGTTGTGGTGCCCTTTCTTCCGGACGGGGCCACACCACGACTGAGCGTACCGTCGCTCGATGAAGCAGCTCGTGTAGGCTAGCGTCGTCGAGCTCCAGGCCAGGCTCCACTGAGGAGTTTTGCCTCATGGTGGACGGCCTTTGTGTGGGTGGCAGGGAGGCCCTTTCGTAGGAGGGGGGAATGACGTCGTCGTCGTCCTCCGCCGGGAGTCAAGTGAGATGTGGTCGTCCTCGTCTCCTTCCTCCATGGCTTCGTCCTCGAGGTTTTCGTAGACGTGGTCCCCAGTTTCACATCGCGCGAATTGTTTGGGTGGGAAGGGGCTTGTGAAAGAAATATTGATTTGTTGATCTGTTTGTTTATTTATTTTGTTTGTTAGGGAAAAAGATAGGGACAGAAGTCTATTTAAAGCCTGGAGTGTATTATTTATTTACCATGGGATTTGTCTTATGATTGATTTTGTGGCTTAATGATATAAAGTAATTCCGTTAAAAACCTGCTGATCCTGTTGTTTTTCCTAGTTAATGGTTATCCTTTCAAAGTAAAAGGCCAATTGTTACAGTTTTAGTTAACTTTTATGTTCGAAAAATACAAATCAAATCAAAACGGATACAGGTCCTAAACCATGATGGCACCTCAATGTTAAATTCACAGTTTCTTCCAAAATGTTAAAAAAATATATATATATAATAAAAAATAAATGTGTGCTTTGGAAAATGGTTTGAAGTATTTCTATGATTTGAACATGCAGGGTAGATCATTATCAGACCTAAACTTCAATTTCTTGTTTATCCTCAAAATGACTGGATGAATTTTGTAGCAATTTCTAGCATTAGTAGAAATATTTGGCCTTAAATGTCATTTGAAATTGATTTGGCCCCTCATTTATAACATATATAAATGTAAAATCAAATATGAAATAGAAAAAAATAAATGTAAAAAAGTATGTGTCCCTTTTATGCCCATATATGGAGATCTCTGTATCTGTCAGTCCATGTACGTTTTATACCCATATGTGGAGATTGGAGATTCCTGATGTCATCAGTATATACCCATATATTGTCATGCCCATATACGGGCATATACGTTAGATCGGCTGTTCTGGACAACTGGATATATATTATCCATAATTGCCGCGTTTCCCAAAGAGATTCGTAGAGATGCTGCGTAGAGATGCTGCGCACGTCGACGGGTCTTACGTGCGTACGTACAGGCTGCGCAGTACCTTGACAGGCACGTAGATTTCAGGTCATGCGTAGCCTACGCAGCTTGCGTAGGAGCCTCCTACACAGCTGGGACTCGGCGAAACCTACGCTCTACCCTCATTAGTAGCAGCTGGTTGTGCCCTATCTAAACTGGCTTCGGGAGACACCATCGTCGTAGGTTCCCAAGTCCACGGCGTTACGTGTCTGCTAAAACTACATTCGGGAAACAGCATGCACGTATCCTACTCCTCCTACTCCTGGGAGTGGTTGTAGCCCTGAGAGAGAGAGAGATATATATATATATGTATGTATGTATGTATGTATGTGTGTATGCGTGTATGTGTATATGTATATGTGTATGTATATATATATATATATATATATATATATATATATATATATATATATATATATATATATATATATATATATATATATATATATATATATAACAAGCTTGTAGATCTGCTATTTTCAAAAGATTAAATTTGGGAAATGGGACATTCTGCATACCTTTACTTTTGGTATTTTAAGTATATTTAATTGCATAATGGGGGACACTTTAGTGTTTTATTTACCTTGCAGATGTCACCTCACCGCTGTAATTTAATTCATAAATATATTATTAAAAAGTTGTATTTGGAGTGGACTGCTTCAGGACATCTGACAGTTGGCTCTGGTATTTTTATGATCCATTTCACTGTATATATTCGCAAAGGGTGTTTAAACTGCTGTGTAGCGTAGGACAGCACTACGTAGTTTACGTATTGGGAAACCCAATGGCCGTGTTTCCCAAACTAATTTCAGCTTGTGCGTAGCCTAGAACCTGCGCAGGAGCCTCCGCGCAGCTGCGCAGTAGCAACCCCGTTACGCACTATCTTCGTTAGTAGCAGCTGTGTGTGCCCTACTTGCCATCTAAACTGGCTTCGGGAGACACCATCGTCGTAGGTTCTCAAGCGCACGCCGTTACGTGTGTGCTAAAACTACATTCGGGAGACAGCATGCACGTAAAGACCTCCTGGACGAAGCCTACGTAAAGCCTACGTAAACTACGTAGTGCTGTCCAACGCTACACAGCAGTTTAAACACCCTTTGCGAATATATACAGTGAAATGGATCATAACAATACCACACACACACACATAAATACATATAAATACATATATTTATGTATATGTATATGTATATGTATATATATGTTTATATATATATATATATTTATATATATATATATGTATATATATATGTATATATATATATACATATATATATATATATATGTATATATATATATATATATATACTTATATAATCGAGGAGTGACTTCCGCCCCCCGCTGACGCTATACCCACAGCTCTGTAGGCGAGTAAACACAATGCCGACACACCACATCTCGCCAACACAGTAGCCACGGCGTGTGCGCAGAATTTACGGGTGGCGTAGGCCACCTATCATTGCTCACTACACAGTTTCCACGTCGCAACATGATTTATTCCACACACCACATTACGGACAAAACGGAAGGTGAAACAGTTTCGTACCGTTTACCGTGCGCACCACCGACACCAAACAGCGACGGCTTTAGCCGAAACAACACGAAGCGCCGCCATTGAACTCTGCGCATCTCCACAACAACACACAAGCAGGTCCTTTGCTTCAACCCCCCCCCTCCTTCTTACGTACCTCTTTTGTTCCACCCATGCCGTTACTTTCACTTCACTCATGTCTCTATCAATCACAATATGTCCGTCCTTCACGTGCCATGTACATCCCAAACACAAAAATAAACGGCGACGGGCACACTACAGCGCGTTGTCCTGCTTTGGTAAACACACCAGGCTAGGTTCATGACACCAAAGGGTTCGACAGTGATGTCATCATTATGCAACCCGGAAGCACAAATACCAAGGATACGTCAGTGATGTCAGTCGGGATGCCAGTCGGGATGCCAGGTTTTCAAAAACAAGCGACAGAAACAAGCAAGGACGTTCATGAAAAAAAAAAAAACAGCCGAAGGGGTCCGCCATGTTCCAGGGGGGTCCCCGGGGGTCCCAACACACCCAGGGGGTCCACGGACCACCAGAAAAAAAGAAATATATACATTTTTTTCAATTTTTTTCTTTTTTTTTTTTTACTTTTGGAAAGTTCTATCCCACCATTTTGGTACCCCAAAATAAGCGCGCCCTCACAGCCCTAGAGCCCCGTGCGCGGCTAGGGGGTCGGCCGCCCGTAGGGCAGCCGGACCTCTAGTATATATATACGTATATATATATATATTAAGGCCAGGCCGTTAACGCCGTTACTGGCGGACTCTTATCGCGCGGAAAAAAAATAGAAGGTACGTGCCACCGCCGCCGGGCCAAGCACTGCTGCTCCGGGGAGCCGGGGTGCTCGTCAAATTACAATGTTTGAGTGCAACCGAGGCAAGCCCATCAGCACAGCTAACTAACCTCCTAGCCCAGTGGATTGCAATCAATTGCCGGCCTATCAGCGTGGTGGAAGATGATGGACTCGAGCTTCTTCTCCGGGCGGCAACAGGCGACCCGTGTTACAGACTACCTGCGAGGCGAACTATCATGAGGAGAATCCATGACCAACACGCCACAGAGAAAGCTGTGAAAGAGGAGAAGTTGGCCGGGGCGGCGTGTGTAGCACTGACTGGGGACCATTGGACATCTGTCAGCAACGATAACTACCTAGGCGTTACTGTACACTTCATCGATGTCAGCTGGGAACTTCACTCGTTCGCCTTGGGTACGTTTATGTCATTTAATTTATTTAACTTACCACGGTGAAGTTGGTTAACATTTACACAGCTTTAGCTAACGTTATCAGGGATCGATTGATTCATTTTACCACAGGCCAACAACATTAGCTACGTTTGCTGTAGAGCAGGGGTCTTCAACAGGGGGTCCGGGACCCCTAGGGGGTCCTCAGAGTTACTACAGGGGGTCCGCCAAATCTTTGTGTGATATGATTTTTTCTTTTACCTTAACCACTTGAACCCTAGCATCACTTTTCTGAGGAGAACTTTAGCCAAAAATAGCAGATCTACAAGCTCACAACGCCTCGCGCTGCGAGGCGTTGTGAGCTTTTAGATCGGCTATTTTTGGCAAAGAGCCATAGGTGTAGTAGAGGGAAAAAATAGCAGTCCACGTAAACAAAAAATGTTGAATCTGAAACACAATTTTATACGATATAGTGGGGGTCCCTGCTTTACCTCTCCCTCAGCTAGGGGGTCCTTGGCCTGAAAACGTTGAAGACCCCTGCTGTAGACGAATCCACAAAATCGCTGCCTGTTGGCAGCCATAGCTGCGTTCTCGCGGTGTTGCGGTGCGGACACCGCAGCTATGGCTGCCTACAGGCAGCGCGTTTGTGGATTCGTGTATAGCCCCGACAACGCCAGCCTGCTGATTTTTAGTTGACTACTACTAGCGAACTTATTCTGATCTACTTTGTCTGTCCTAACGTTAGGTGTGATTAAAACAGAGGAGCGGCACTTTGCAGAAGTGTGTGCCAGGCAGTTTCTGGACGTCGCTAATCAGTGGGGGATAGCCGACAAAATCACCACCATTGGGACAGACAGCGCTCCCAACACGATTGCAGCAGGGAGGATACTGCTTCGAGCACATGCCCTGCGTTGCACACCTTATACAGAGGGCGTAAGAAACGTAAGGTGGAAAGAAAAAGTAAGGACTTACTTCTGGTCATTATTTGGGTAGAACACACATATTTTGAATGCCTTCGGCAGACTTCAAATGAGCCATTTTAATCTAGATTAATCTAGATTAACTCCAGGATTGCAGATTAATCTAGATTTAAAAAATTAATCTATGGCCACCTCTAATATATATATATATATGTATATAATTACGGCCGGCGCGTAACGTGCAAGCCTCTCCAAAAAAAAAAAGACATACAAGCTATCAACACACTGCGACATGCCATGATGATAGCTTGCAGATCTGTTCTTTTGGGTAGGGCGAGCGGCTGTTAGGAGGAACTGCTGCGCTGGTTCTATGTGTAGCCCCCACACTCATATTAGCCAGAAGTGGCGTGCAATAGACCTGGCTATCGGGCAGGTTTATTGGCATGACTGGTAACACGTCGGACTGGCGAGTGGGAGCTTCGGGTTCGATCCCAGAATGTCCCATTTCCCAAGTCTACTATGCATAAAATCTTTTGAAAATAGCAGATCTACAAGCTTGTGACACGTTGTGAGCTTGTAGATCTGCTATTTTCAAAAGATCTTTTAACCATTCATAAACATGGCGAGCGCAACAGCTGTCACTTCGTGAGAGGAACTGGGGACTTTCATCATAACGTTTAACTATAAAACTTTGAAATTAAGGAAACATGTTTAGCTCAGCATCATTTAATATACCTGTAGTTAACTTGGCATATGCTTAATATTTGTATTAGATGATCGGATCATCCGTGAGAGTACAATTTGTAAACTTCGGGTTCATGCATAGAGGACGAAGCACCGCAGCCGCTCGCCCTACCCAAAAGAACAGATCTGCAAGCTATCGACACGGCATGTCGTAGTGCGTTGACAGCTTGTATGTCTGTTTTTTTTTTGGGTAGGCACGTTACGCACCGGCCCGCCGTAATATGTATTTATATATATATATATATATATATATATATATATATATATATATATATATATATATATATATATATATGTGTGTATACATTTTGTGTGTGTGTGTGTTTCATAGATCTATTCCGCTACGATGGGTGTTACAAGCGCCCCAGGGCGCTCGCAACAAACTGCTGCGTAGGACAGCACTCAGGGCTACGCCTCTCCCAGGAGTAGGCGGGGAGTAGGCTACGTGCATGCTGTCTCCCGAATGTAGTTTTAGCAGACATGTAACTCCGTGCACAGGAGAACCTACGACGATGGTGTCTCCAGAAGCCAGTTTAGATGGCACGTAGGGCACAACCAGCTGCTACTAATGAGGGTAGAGCGTAGGTTTTGCCGAGTCCCAGCTGTGTAGGAGGCTCTTACGCAAGCTGCGTAGGCTACGCATGACCTGAAATCTGCGTGCCTCCTAAGGTACTGCGCAGCCTGTGTGTACGCATGTAAGACCCGTCGTAGGACCTGCGAAGCATCTCTACGCAGCATCTCTACGAAGCTCTTTGGGAAACGCGGCCATCGACCCTTCAAGCTGAAGTGACGATGTGACAACACACAGGTCTCAGCTCTGTACAGACAGATGGCTCTCATGTGGATCTCAGACTTCATGTGGTCATTTATGATGTACTGTATTGACGATGTTTGACTCTATATTTGACCGTTGGCATTTTCAGCTGTTTCTGACATACAAGCCTTCTTTCTGTCAGGTACAATGGGTATTGAATGACCGGGTGGGGAATGCATTCTCAACTTGCATCGTTCCCGAGTAGGCCGGTGCCCAACAGTATCGTATTATGTATTAACAAATTATGCACATTTTGTGTGTGTGTGTGTGTGTGTGTGTGTGTGTGTGTGTGTGTGTGTGTGTGTGTGTGTGTGTGTGTGTGTGTGTGTGTGTGTGTGTGTGTGTGTGTGTGTGTGTGTGTGTGTGTGTGTGTGTGTGTGTGTGTGTGTGTGTGTGTTCCAGTGGATAGATCAGACCTTCCTTCACCCTCCGGACACTTTTTATTTACATCAGCATGCACGTTGTGGCTTCTGCAGCGCTCCACAGATCGTCAAAACAAGGTGAAAAACGCTGGCAGCAACATAATTTATTAAATAATACCGGGCAGTGAATGTGTTAAGAGCTTACACTTAACCTTAGTTTTTTTTTGTCATGGTATAATCTTCATCCCACATCAAGTACATTAACAGTAAAAGACACAAAGTACATAAAGAGAGACAGATTTATTGACATTCATTTCAAACTCAGGACAGATACTGGTACACTGGTCAACGTTAAATTGGCTGTTTTTTTCCTTAAATGTATAAAATAAAGAATAAATGTATGCTTTGAAAAATTAATGGTCATGAATAATTTTAACATGCACGGTACATCATTATCAGACCTAGACCCTTCAACTTCTTGTTTATGACTGGCTAGTGGCTATCAGAGGTTTTGTAGCATTTGTAGAAATATTGGGCCTTAAATGTAATTAAAACAATATGTATTTTCCCAGACATTTGTAAACAAATATTAAAAATAAAATGGTGCCCTGTGTTCTCAGGGGCCCAATCTTCCAGTTACCATGTTTGAATTGCAGACAGTGTACAACATGAGCAGAGAGAAAACATAATATTTATATATATATTTTTTTAGTGAACAAGAAACAATAGAAAAAGACCATGTACAAAATAACATTTGGAAATACTCCTCCCCCCCTTTTTTTCTCCATTTTTTTTATTCCTCCCTTCTGTACACTCTTTTTTTCTTAATACATTTGTTTGGTGCCTTTTTTCTTTTTTCCCACTTCCCAAGGTCTGTCCACCCGTAGGCACAGAACGGTAATAGTACTGATATTTTTGGCAAATAAGATCCACAGTACTCTTAAGTGCATTTGGAAAATTACATTTGGAAATAAAACAACAGACATTTTAGAACAAAAAAAAAAACAACCTGACTAAGTTTTACATGAATAAAAAGAAACAAAATCTATTAAGACAGACAAAAAAATGGTCAGGCTTTCTGAGAGGCTGTTTCTGTGTTTCTCTTTGGCATTTTTTTCTTTTTGTCCTTTTCTAACAACCATTGGCACCTGTTGAGGTCCAATTCTAGGCAGAAAAAAAAAACGCGGGTCTCCCTCCGCCAGGAGCCCGGTCCCCGTCGGCCCAGTGCAGGGAGATCACCCATACAGCGTGCAGGGAGGACCCCCTCCCCTTTCATTACATTAAAACAGGTAGACCAGGGTGTTTTCTACAAATGTCTTGTAAATCAGTAGTTCTCACTGTTTCGTGCCAAGGACCCCCCAAAATGATATGTATTGATTGATTGATTGGATGATATGACCCCCCATCTGAAAATGTTTTGTGCCAGGGACCCCCCCAGAAGAGAGGGTTTGGGTTAAAAGTTTTTTTTTTAATTCTTTAAAAACAGATGTACAAGCTTGCAGTGCAACACGAAGTGACGCGCTGTAAACTTGTAGATCTGCTACTTTTGTAGATCTGTAGATATGCTTTTTGGTAGATTTTCGTAGATTTTTTTTGTAGATTGTAGATTTTTGTAGATCTTGTAGATCTGCTATTTTTCAATAGCCAACATTAAAATATAAAATGACACGGGTGCTTTCCCGGTTTCAGTGGTTAATTAAATGAAAACAGGTACACCAGGGTTGAAGAGGTTAATGTGAGATGTTTCTCAGAGGTGCACCTGTCCTGCAAACTGAAATATTAACCATCAAATCTCTTAAAGCAGACTTGAGGGCTGCCTTGGTCGAGGACGATCTCCTTCATCCAGGGAACCATCGCTGTCACGTTGAAGTTCACAGGATGTTGATAACGACCCAAACTTATGGTACCATACAGCGTCCAGGAGGCATCTTCGTTATCGCACATCAGGGGTCCTCCCCAGTCCCACTGAAACAAGAAGCAGTTGTGTTTTTCATTGTGTTCATTGCGTTTTTATGTGTAAATATCATGTGATGTTTTCATCTCTGTTACTCACTGCAATGGGTTGGAACTCAGAGCCTGCAGTACAGAACGTAGTGCTGGTGATCCATTTGTCGGGGTCAGAACCTGCAGGCCAGTCACGTCTGCACTGATCATTGGTGATGATTGTGGCAGAAGTCTCATGGAGCAGGTCAGAATAGCATGATTGTGGTCCTGGGGGGAAAAAAGCACATAGGATTCAAAGTTGAGGACTTTGTACAGTCATTTCTAAATACAGAGGAACATTCTATTTGATTGAATTTGAAATTATGAATTCTCATCCAAATCCTGACTGACTTTGTTCATGTCTATATTTTGAACATCTCTTCAAAATACAGAAGCATGAAAAAGTTAAACAAGTGGGTTTACTGCTGTTGTATTACCGTAACTTGCCTGAATGTAAGTTGGGGAAACCCAACTAAATGGAGGAGTGACATATCCCGACATTTTCAACTACTTAGTGAATTCTCCAGGATAGTATATGTCTCTATACAGCGTAAGTCCCGCCCCATTATCAGTACATGCTGATAATGTGACCAATCAAATTCTTTGTCAACCTGTATGAATGTGTGTTTATATTGTTTCCTCACCATCCCATGTGGTCATCCCCCATCCAGTGATCGTGCACCTCGTACCAGCAGGGGGGAATTCATCAGCCTCAGGAAGACACACAGGTTTAACATTCTTGTTAAACTTCGCAGGGCTGGACAGTTTGGCCAACATCATCGCATGCTGAGGAAAGTTGTATTTGGGGTGCCTGAAGACCT